>NW_026652290.1:85155336-85299451 GCF_009828535.3 Hylobates moloch | reverse complement strand
GTGCACAATGTGCAGGTTTGTTACATAGGTATACATGTGCCATGTTGGTTTGCTGCACCCATCAACTCGTCATTTGCATTAGGTATTTCTCCTAATGCTATCCCTCCCCCAGCCCCCCACCCGATGACAGGCCCAGGTGTGTGATGTTCCCCACTCTATGGCCAAGTGTTCTCATTGTTCGATTCCCACCTATGAGTGAGAACATGCAATATTTGCTTTTCTGTCCTTCTGATGCTTTGCTCAGAATGATGGTTTCCAGCTGCATCCATGTTCCTGCAAAGGACTTGAACTCATCCTTTTTTATGGCTAAATAGTATTCCATGGTGTATATGTGCCACATTTTCTTAATCTAGTCTATCATTGATGGACATTTGGATTGGTTCCAAGTCTTTACTATTGCGAATAGTGCCGCAGTAAACATACATGTGCATGTGTCTTTATAGTAGCATGATTTATAATCCTTTGGGTATATACCCAGTAATGGGATGGCTGGGTCAAATGGTATTTCTAGTTCTAGATCCTTGAAGAATTTCCACACTGTCTTCCACAATGGTTAAACTAATTTACACTTCCACCAACAGTGTAAAAGCATCCCTATTTCTCTACATCCTCTCCAATGTCTGTTGTTTCCTGACTTTTTAATGATGGCCATTCTAACTGGTGTGAGATGGTATATCACTGTGGTTTTGATTTGCATTTCTCTGATGACCAGTGATGATGAGCATTTTTTCATGTGTCTATTGGCTGCATAAATGTCTTCTTTTGAGAAGTGTCTGTTCATATCCTTTGCCCAGTTTTTGATGGGGTTGTTTGTTTTTTTCTTGTAAATTTGTTTAAGTTCTTTGTAGATTCTGGACATTAGCCCTTTGTCAGATGGGTAGATTGCAAAAATTTTCTCCCATTCTATAGGTTGCCTGCTCACTCTGATGATAGTTTCTTTTGCTGTGCAGAAGCTCTTTAATTTAATTATATGCCATTTGTCTGTTTTGGCTTTTGTTGCCATTGAAAAACATTTTCTTAGGATATAGATTTTCATCTTCTTTGGTCCTTATGTTTGTCTTATTCTCTAATATTGTGGCTAGGGTTATATTTTGGACAGCTGTGGTGTTCGTGCAGTGAGGGTGGAATCAGAGCTTTACAGGAATCAATCTGATGCACTTTTTGGAAGATATGTAGACTCTCGAGGTGTAAAATGCTCTCTAGGTATGAAATGGTTGAGCTGGTTAATTTTATTATTTAAATCTTCTGTAGCAAGTGCTGGCAAGCTTTCCTTAAAGGACAGGTAGTATTTTGGGTTTTTCAGACCGTATAGTCTCTGTCATAACTACTCAACTCTGCTGCTATAATGCAAAAGCAGCCATAGCAAATATGTAAATGAATGGGCATAGTTGTCTTCCAATAAAATTTTATTTATAAATATAGGTAGCCAGCTTGGAAGCTAGAATTTGCTGACTTGTTCTATTACTTTGTTTATTTGTTGTCTACCTCAAGGGTTCCCAACCCATGGGCCATTGACCTGTACAGGTCTGCAGCCTGTTAGAAACTGAGCTGCACAGCAGGAGGTGAGTGGCAGGTGAGTGAGCTTTACCACCTGAGCCTTGCCTTCTGTCTAATCAGCGGTGGCATTAGATTCTCATAGCACAATGCAAGGAATCTAGGTTGTGCACGCCTTATGAGAATCTAGTGCCTGATGATCTGAGGTGGAACAGTTTCCCCTGAAGACTATGAACTCTGAGTCAGACTGCCTGAGTTTGAATCTTGGTGCTGCCTCTTGTTCAGATTCCTTAACCTCTCTGTGCCTCAGTTTCCTCATCTGTAAAATGGAGTCCCACTTCTCTCTGACTGCAGTTTCCAGCCCCCTCTTCCCTGAAGAAATGTCATTTATTATCATCCAGTTTTACTTCTGGATTATTACGTATGTTCATTCACTTTTTCTGCCTTTGTCTTTTTAGATAAAATATACTTTACTGAATTATTTGCTCACCTTAACTTCCATGTATCTGGCATTATTATTTTTTTCTTTTTGTTACAGTCCTTTTTCTAAGGGTGTTTTTGCAATAGGTCTTTGTGTGGTAAATCTTCCAAGGCTTTGTATACAAAGAATATCCTTATTGTCTTATCATATTTAAATGATAGATTACTGGACATGAAATTCTACATTTAAAGTAATTTTACTGAAACACTAAAAATATTCTTCCATTGTCTCTAGTGTAAATGTTGAGAAGACTGGTAACAATCTCAACTTTGTTCTTTATAGTTGAATTGTTCTTTCTTTCTGAAAGCTTTACTCATTTAATCTCAAACTTTGAAGTGCTTCAGTTTTTTCCCATTGATGTCTAGATTTTGGATTTTCTTTACCTTCTCTCTTCTGTAAGGTCCTTGGCACTCTGAGCCTTTACAAACTGAGTTGTTTCATCTTTCATTCTGAGAAATTGGCAGTCATTAATTTTTCAAATATTTACTTCCTTTTGTTTACTTTGTTTTCTTATTCTGGGACTCCCATTACATTATTATACAGATGGTAACACTATTCTTATATCTTTTCATGCATTCATATCCTTCATCTATTCCATCTGTTACTCCATTCCTGAATCCTTCTGGTATGGTTGTTTTCTTTGGTCTTCAACTCTCTAAGGTAGTTTTCTGCTCTATCCATGCTGCCTGTCATGGTTCTTCACTGATTCTTTAAAATTCTTGTTTCTGCATCATGTAACCAACACTTGATTTTATGCTTACCTTAAATTCCTAATCTATTTGTTCCATGAATTCATCTCTGCTATGTGTTATGGTTTGTTGTCTTGTTTTACAGCACTTACGCCCTTCTAATGCCATTTTCCTTCCAAGACTATATTTCTTTGGGGATATTTGCTGCCTTGGCTTATAATGAGTATTTTGGGAGAGGAGTCCAAGCTTAGGCCCCAGTTTGCCAATCTCCTGGTGAATTTGGGATGCCATTTCTTTCCCACCTTCTGGATCCCCAAAGATCTCTTACGGGTTTTGTGTTAGCATTTTAAACGCACTCGATTCTCTCTAGCCATTTTTCATTTTACTTTGTTTTGGCTTAAGATGAGGTTCAGGATAGAATGCCACAAGTGTACATCCTTTATAATATTGCCAGTTCTCAAGCTATATCGCTATTTTGGAAAGGATAGTGTATAACCTGGTCTTTTTCCAAATTTCAGTGATTTGAATAATTGACGCACATTACTATGTAATCGACTTGGCCATACCAATCACTGTCTCTGGGGACTGCTGACATGCCTAGAATGCTATATTGCAGTTCAGTGTGCCTGCAATATATGGATTTGGCTTAAATTTTCTTGTCTTGATGGGCTCAAGAGGGCCAATACTCTATTTGTAAGGGCATAATTCATGTACTTGAATGATGATTTTCTGGTTCTACCTTTAGTAATCCTTACCAGTCTTGATGATTTACTATGACAGGAAAGTCACATCTTACAATTTATGTTATTTTAATAAAAAGTTTAAATTGAATTTTACTTCCATTGATTTCTGCAAAGTCAAACAATTCACTTTAGCATTATAAATTCTGCACCTACACCAGGTCTGTTAAGCAATAATGATGAAGAACGATGCTCTTTCTGGTTTTTTTATTTTCGTGCAACTTCCTACTTTTCTAAGTCTTCTTGTGGGGAGATTTGCTTGAGAGTTTGACGGGGTATTTTACCACCAGCCTTATAGCACTCACATAATATCTGTCTTTTGGAAGGAAAAAAATTGGATTTAAAAAATTGGATTTAAAAATATTGCATTTTTTAAGAAGCTCCTGTTAATGTTCAGATGATGGTTAATTTAATTGATAAAATAAGTAGTGTTAAAGTGCTGAAATTAATTTTCAAGATTGCTTGTAAAATCTTTCTTAAAGGCCTTTAAATACAGGATATATTTTTATCTTTCTGAGGAGGCTGGCTTAGGGGTATTTTTAAAAATGGAAGGGTTGAGATGATATCTTTTCTAACTCTATTTGAGCCCTTTGATTGAAACTGCTCTCTCATTTTAGCTGAAAATGCACTTTTAAAAAAGTGCTTTTGTGCAATTGATATCATATAGACATACAGACTCGAAAGAATGATATGCCATCTGAAGTTTTGTATTAACCAATTTTTTCCCCTATTGCTCCCAATCATTTGTATCTCCTCCTATTACTCTTTATTTTTGTCCTAACAACCCTGGACTCATTCTCTCTACTCCTCCCTAAACTTGGTATAGACTTTATATCTTTTTAAAGAGTTGCCTTCTATGTACACTCACTTCACCCCTTCTAACCTCTCCTCCCCCCACACCTCAGATAAACATGTCATAATGGCCTAGACTAAAACAAAAAATATTTCTGTAGGAGTGGCCTGACTTTTCCCGAGCTTTATCAATTATTGTAATACTCTTGACCCCTTTCTGCCCCCTCCTGCATTTCTCTCAGGGAAAAAGTGGATTATTTTCCTGATAAAACTGGGAACAGGAAGTGGGCTTGTTTGAGTGTTCAGCAGGGTATCCCTTTCCATTTTCTCGTGAGACCCTTCTGTGTTAGGTCATTCTTGCATTGCTATAAAGAAATAGTTGAGACTGGGTAATTTATAAAGAAAAGAGGTTTAATTGGCTCATGGTTCTGCAAGCTGAACAAGCATGGCACCACCATCTGCCTTGCTTCTGGGGAGGCCTCAGGGAGCTTTTACTCCTGGAGGAAGGTAAAGCGGGAGCAGGCACTTCACATGGAGAAAGCAGGAGAAAGAGAGTGGAGTGGGGGAGTTGCCATACTTTGCAACAACCAGATCTTGCAAGAACTCACTTACTATCTCAGGGACAGCACCAAGCCATTAGGGATCCACCCCCATGACCCAAACACCTCCCATCAGGTCCCACCTCCAACACTGGGGATTGCATCTCAACATGGCATTTGGAAGGGACATCCAAACGTACTACCTTCTCCTTCCATTTTCTCATGGGATCCAGTTGACCAAGTTGCCCCAAGAGAGCATGCATTTTTTTCTGCTCCTCCAAGCTGCAAAGTTGTTGTTGTTTTGAGACAGAGTCTCGTTCTGTCACCCAGGCTGGAGAATAGTGGCAAAATCTCAGGTCACTCAAGTGGAAAAGTTTACAGGGCAACTTGCCTCCATCTGTGCCCAAGGAGAAACTTGGTTGTTCCAGCACTTCCTGCCTCTGGGTGGAGAAGGCTTTCTAATTCCGAGGTTCTGTCCGTTTATTGAGATTACAAAGTGTTTGGATTTAAATCTACCATCTTGGCCGGGTGTGGTGGCTCACTCCTGTAATCCCAGCACTTTGGGAGGTCGAGGCAGGTGGATCACTTGAGGCCAGGACTGGCCAACGTGGTGAAACCTGGCCAACATGGTGAAACTCCATCTCTACTAAAAATAAAGAAATTAGCCAGGCAGAGTGGTGCATGCCTGTAATCCCAGCTACTGAGTAGGCTGAGGCACAAGAATCACTTGAGCCTGGAGGCGGAGGTTGCAGTGAGCCAAGATTGCACCACGGCACCCCAGCTTGGGAACAGAGCAAGACTCCCTCTCAATGAAATGAAATAAAATAAATCTATCATCTTATTTTGTGCTTTCTATTTGTCCCACTCTTTTTTTTTCTTTAATGCCTTCTTTTGAATTTAATTATGATTCCATTGTTTAAAAATCTAGTAGTTTAGGAATTACATCAAACATTCTTTTAGTGCTCACTCTCAAAATTAAAAAATGCATTTATAGTTATCAAAAATATTCATTAATAATTTATAAAAGTCTAATGTTAATAAATATTTTTACTCTTCTACCAGATAATACAAAGAACCTTAGAATAGTTTAGCTCCATTTATTACCCTTCTAACTTATATATTACTGTTGCCAAGTAATTTTGCTATAATATTTTAAATGCCATAAGATGTTTTTATTTTATACAGCCAATATTCTTTTGTATTTATCCATATGTTTACCGTCTTACTTGTACTTTATTCTTTGCTGCATTTTGAAACTTCCATCTCAGATTATTTTTCTTTTGCATGAAATATATTCTTTAAAATTTCCTTCTGGTCTTCTGGTGATAACTTCATTTTTGTTTTTTTAAAGCTAAACATGTCAGTATTTTCTCTTCATTTTTGAAAGTTATTTTCACTGGGTATGAATTCTACATTGGTATTCACTGATTGCCCCCACCTCCCTGGCCCCAGCATATTGAAAATACTCTACTATTTTCTGGTTTCCATTGTTGCTATAGAAGTCAGCTGTAATTCTAACTTTTGATCTTTTGAAGGTCTTTTCACTTAAACTGCTTTTAAGATTTCCTGTTATTCTTTGTTTTCTGCCGTTTGATATGATGTATCTAGGTGTGGATTTTTTTTTTTATGTCTCCTGCTAAGGATTTACTTGTCTTCTTGGATTTGTGGATTAATGTATTTCATCAGTTTTTAATTATTCTCAGCTCTTCTCTTTCTTTAGATATTGCCTCTGACACATTCTTTCTTCTTTTTTGGGGACTCCAATGAAACATATGTTATAAGCTCTCAACATAGTCTCTATCTTTTTTTTCTGAATTTTCTGTCCTATATTCTAGAGTTTCTTTTGACATGTCTTTCAATTCACTAATTTTCTGTTTATTTCTAATACAGTGCTCAAATCATCCACTGAGTTCTTAATTTTAGGTATTATATAATTTTTAGTCTTTTACTTGCTTTCGTTTTAGACTCTTTTTGTTGTTTTTCTTAATTTCTATTTAATTTTCTTTCTTTTTTTTTCTAACTATTATTTTAGGCTCAGGGCTACATATGCAGGTTTGTTATATGGGTAAATTTTGTGACATGGGGGTTTGGTGTACAGATTATTTCGCCACTCAGGTAATAAGCGTAGTATTTACCCTCCTCACCCTCCTTTCATTCTCCGCCCTCAAGTAGGCCCCTGTGTGTATTGTTCCTTTCTTTGTGTCTGTGTGTACTCAATGTTTAACTCCCACCTATAAGTGAGAACATGTGCTATTTGTTTTTCTGTTTCTGCATTAATTCACTTAGGATAGCTCCACCCAGATTGCTGCAAAGGACATTATTTCCTTCTTTTTTATGGCTGCATAGTATTCCATGGTGTATAGGTACCATACTTTCTTTATCTAGTCGGTGATTGATGGGCCTCTAGGTTGTTTTCATGTCTTTGCCATTGTGAATAGTGCTGCAGTGAACATACATGTGCAAGTTTCTTTATGGTAGAATGATTTATATTCCTTTGGGTGTACAACCAATAATGGGATTCCTGGGTCTAATGGTAATTTTGTTTTAAGTCCTTTGAGATTTCTCCATACTGCTTTCCACAGTGGTTGAATTAATTTACATTCTCACCAGTAGTGTATAAATTTTCTGTTTTCTCTGAAACCTTGCTGTCATCTGTTATTTAAAAAAGTTTTAGTAGTAGCCATTCTGACTGATGTGAGATGGTATCTCATTGTGGTTTTGATTTGCATTTTTCTAATGGTTGGTTATATAAAGCATTTTTTCATATATTTGTTGGCTGCATGTATGTCTTCTTTTGAGAAGTGTCTGTTCATGTTCTTTGCCCATTTTTAAATGGGGTTGTTTTTTGCTTGTTAATTTAAGTTTCTTATAGATTCTGATATTAGATCATTTTCAGATGCAGAGTTTACAAATATTTTCTCTCATTCTTTAGGTTGCCTGTTTACTCTGTTGATAGTTTCTTTTGCTGTGCAGGAGCTGTTTAGTTTAATTACCTCTCATTTGTCAATTTTTGTTTTTGTTGCAATTGCTTTTGGTTCCTCTGTTATAAAATTGTTGCCAGGGCCTATGTCCAGAGTGGTATTTCCTAGGTTTTTTTCTAGGATTTTTATGGTTTTAAGTTCAACATTTAAGTTCTTAATCTATCTTGAGTTGATTTTTGTACACGGTGAAAGAAAGTTGTCCAGATTCAATCTTCTGTGTATGACGAACCAGTTATCCCAGCACCATTTATTGAATAGGGAGTCCTTTCCTTATTGTTTGTTTTTACCAATTCTGTCGGTCAGATGGTTATAAGCATTTGGCTTTATTTCTGGGTTCTCTATTCTGTTCCATTGGTCTATGTATCTGTTTTTGTACCAGTACCATGCTGTTTTGGTTACTGTAGCCTTGTACTATAGTTTGAAGTCAGGTAGTGTGATATCTCTGGCTTTGTTCTTTTTGCTTAGGATTTCTTGGCTATTCAGGCTCTTTTTTGGTTCCATATAAATTTTAGAATAGTTTTTCTTTGAAATTCTGTGAAAAATGTCATTGGTAATTTGATAGGAATAACATTTATCTGTAAACTGCTTTGGGCAGTATGGTCATTTTAATAATATTGATTCTTCCTATCCATAAACGTGAAATATTTTTCCATCTGTTTGTGTCATCTCTGATTTCTTTCAGTAGTGTTTTGTAGTTCTCATTGTAGAGATCTTTCACCTCCCTGATTAGCTATGCGCCTAGGTATTTCTGTGCGTGTGTGGCAATTATGAATGCGATTGTGTTCTTCGGTTCTCAGGATGGACTTTGTGGTGTATAGAAATGCTACTGATTTTTTTACAGTGATTTTGTATCCTGAAACTTTGAAGTTGTTTATCATATCTAGGAACTTTTGGGAAGAGACTATGGGGTTTTCTAGATGTAGAATAATATTATCTGCAAAGAGATGTAGTTGACTTTCTCTCTTCCTATTTGAATGCCTTTTATTTCTTCCTTGTGCCTGATTGCTCTGGTTAGGACTGCCAGTTTTATGTTGAATAGGAATGGTGAGAATGGGCATCCTGGTCTTGTTCCAGTTCTCAATGGGAATGCTTCCAGCCTTTGCTCATTCAGTATGATGTTAGCTGTGCGTTTGTCATACACGGCTCTTATTATTTTGAGGTATGTTCTTTTAATGCTTAGTTTGTTGAGTGCTTTTTTTTAAACATAAAGGATGTTGAGTTTTATCTAAAGTCTTTTCTGTGTCCATTCAGATGATCATGTGGTTTTCGTTTTTAGTTCTGTTTTATGTGATGAACCACATTTATTGATTTGCATATGTTGAACCAACCTTGCCTCCCAGGGATAAAGCCTACTTGATTGTGGTGGATTAGTGTTTTGATGTGCTGTTGGATTAGGTTTGCTAGTATTTTGAAGGTTTTTCCATCTATGCATCAGGGATATTGACCTGAAGTTTTAGTTTTTTGTTGTGTCTGCCAGATTTTGGTGTCAGAATGATGCTGGCCTCATAGAATGAGTTAGGGAGTTCTTCCTCCTTAATTTTTTGGAATAGTTGCAGTACGATTGGTACCAATTCTTCTTTATGAATCTGGCTGTGAAGCCGTTTGGTCCAGGGCTTTTTCTGGCTTGTAGGCTTTTTATTACTGATTTGATTTCAGAACTCATTATTGGTCTGTTCAGGGTTTCAATTTCTTCCTGATTCAATTTTGGGAGATTTTGTGTTTCTAGGAATTAATCCATTTCTTGTAGGTTTTCTAGTTTGTATCCACAGAGGGGTTCATAAAAATCTCTGAGGGTTTTTTGGTATTTGTGTGGGGTTGGTGGTGATGTCCTCTGTCATTTCTGATTGTGTTTATTTGGATCTTCTCTTTTTCTTTATTGGCCTAGCTAGCAGTCTATCTAAAAAAAAAGAAAAAAACAACCCAGAAAACCAGTATTTAGCTTCATTGATATTTTGTATGTTTTTTTGCATCTCAGTTTCATTAACGTCACCTCTCATTATGACGATTTCATATACTGTGCTAGCTTTGGGTTTAGTTTGCTATTGTTTTTTAGTTCCTCTAGGTGTGATGTTAGGTTGCAATTGGAGATCTTTCTAACTTTTTGATGTGGGCATTTAGCAGTATAAACTTTCATCTTAACACTGCTTTAGCTATGTTCCAGAGATTCTGATATGTTGTATCTGTTTTCATTAGTTTTGAAGAATTTCTTGATTTCTGCCTTAATTTCATTGTTCACCCAAAAGTCATTCAATAGCACGTTGTTTACTTCCCATGTAATTGTATTGTTTTGAGTGATATTCTTAGTATTCATTTCTATTTTTTTAGGCTTTATATTTTTATTTTATTTTTTAAAAATTTTTATTATACTTTTAGTTGTGGGATACATGTACAGAACGTGCAGGTTTGTTACATATGTATACACATGCCATGGTAGTTTGCTGCAGCCAACAACCCGTCATCTACATTAGGTATTTCTCTTAATGCTATCCCTCTCCTTGCCCCCCAACCCCCGACAGACCCTGGTGTGTGACGTTCCCCTCTCTGTGCCCATGTGTTCTCATTGTTCAACTCCGACTTAGGAGTGAGAACATGTGGTGTTTGGTTTTCTGTTCCTATGTTAGTTTGCTGATAATGATGGTTTCCAGCTTCATCCATGTCCCTGTGAAAGACATAAACTCATTCTTTTTTATGGCTGCATAGTATTCCATGGTGTATATGTGCCACATTTTCTTCATCCGTCTATCATTGATGGGCATTTGGGTTGGTTCCAAGTCTTTGCTATTGTGAATAGTGCTGCAATAAACATACATGTGCATGGGTCTTTATAGTAGAATGATTTATAATCCTTTGGGTATATACCCAGTAAAGGGATTGCTGGGTCAAATGGTATTACTGGTTCTAGATCCTTGAGGAATCACCACACTTTCTTCCACAATGGTTGAACTAATTTACACTCCCACCAACAGTGTAAAAGCCTTCCTATTTCTCTACATCCTCTCCAGCACCTGTTGTTTCCTGACTTTTTAATGATCGCCATTCTAACTGGTGTGAGATGGTATCTCATTGTGGTTTTGATTTGTATTTCTCTAATGACCAGTGATGATGAGCTTTTTTTCATATGTTTGTTGGCTGCATACATGTCTTCTTTTGAGAAGTGTCTGTTCATATCCTTTGCCCAGTTTTTGATGGTGTCATTTGTTTTTTTCTTGTAAATTTGTTTAAGTTCCTTGTAGATTCTGGATGTTAGCCTTTTGTCAGATGGATAGACTGCAAAAAATTTCTCCCATTCTGTAGGTTGCCTGTTCACTCTGATGATAGTTTCTTTTGCTGTGAAGAAGCTCTGTAATTATATCCCATTTGTCAATTTTGGCTTTTGTTGCAATTGCTTTTGGTGTTTTAGTCATGAAGTCTTTGCCCATGCCTATGTCCTGAATGGCATTGCCTAGGTTTTCTTCTAGGATTTTTATGGTTTTGGTTTTACCTTTAAGTCTTTAATCCATCTTGAGTTAATTTTTGTATAAGGTGTAAGGAAGGGGTCCAGTTTCTGTTTTCTGCATATGGCTATCCAGTTTTCCCAACACTATTTATTAACAGGGAATTTTTTCCCAATTGCTTGCTTTTGTCAGGTTTGTCAAAGATCAGATGGTTGTAGATGTGTGGTGTTACTTCTGAGGCCTCTGTTCTGTTCCATTGGTCTATATGTCTGTTTTGGTACCAGAACCATGCTGCTTTGGTTACGGTAGCCTTGCAGTATAGTTTGAAGTCAGGTAGCCTGACGCTTCCGGCTTTGTTCTTTTTGCTTAGGATTGTCTTGGCTATACGGGCTCTTTTTTGGTTCCATATGAATTTTAAAGTAGTTTTTTCTAATTCTGTGATGAAGGTCAATGGTAGCCTGATGGGAATAGCATTGAATCTATAAATTACTTTGGGCAGTATGGCCATTTTCACAATAATGATTTTTTCTATCCATGAGCATGGAATGTTTTTCCATTTGTTTGTGTCCTCTCTTATTTCTTTGAGCAGTGGTTTGTAGTTCTCCTTGAAGTGGTCCTTCACATCCCTTGTTAGTTGTATTCCTAGGTATTTTATTCTCTTTGTAGCAATTGTGGATGGGAGTTCACTCATGATTTGGCTCTCTGTCTATTATTGTATATAGGAATGCTTGTGATTTTTGCACGTTGATTTTGTATCCTGAGACTTTGCTGAAGTTTCTTATCAGCTTAAGGAGATTTTGGGGTTGAGACAATGGGTTTTTCTAAATATACAATCAAGTCATCTGCGAACAGGGACAATTTGACTTCCTCTCTTCTGGTTTGAATATGCTTTATTTCTTTCTCTTGCCTGATTGCTCTGGTCAGAACTTCTAATACTGTTTTGATTAGGAATGATGAGAGAGGTCATCCTTGTCTTGTGCTGCTTTTCAAAGGGAATGCTTCCAGCTTTTGCCCAATCAGTATGATATTGGTTGTGGGTTTGTCATTAATAGCTCTTATTATTGTGAGATACTTTCCATCAATACCTAGTTTATTGAGTGTTTTTAGCATGAAGCGGTGTTGCATTTTGTTGAAGGCATTTTCTGCATCTACTCAGATAATCATGTGGTTTTTGTAGTTGGTCCTGTTTATGTGATAAATTACGTTTATTGATTTGCATATGTTGAACCAGCCTTGCATTGCAGGGATGAAGCCGACTTGATCATGGTGGATAAACTTTTTAATGTGCTGCTGGATTAGTTTGCCAGTATTTTATTGAGGATTTTTGCATTGATGTTCATCAGGAATATTGGCCTGAAATTTTCTTTTTTTGTTGTGTCTCTGTGGTTTTGCTATCAGAATAATGCTGGCCTTATAAAATGAGTTAGGGAGGTGTCCCTATTTTTCTATTGTTTGGAATAGTTTCAGAAGGAATGGTACCAGCTCCCCTTTGTATCTCTGATAGAATTCGGCTGTGAATCCATCTAGTCCTGGGCTTTTTTTTTGTTGGTGGGCTATTAATTACTGCCTCAATTTCAGAACTTGTTATTAGTCTATTCAGGGATTTGACTTCTTCCTGGTTTAGTCTTTGGAGGTATATGTGTCCAGGAATTTATCCATTTCTTCTAGATTTTCTAGTTTATTTGTATAGAGGTGTTTATAGTATTCTCTGATGGTAGTTTGTATTTCTGTGGGATCAGTGGTGATATGCCCTTTATCATTTTTTATTGTGTCTCTTTGATTCTTCTCTCTTTTTTTCTTTATTAGTCTGGCTAGAGGTCTGTTATTTTGTTAATCTTTTCAGAAAATGAGCTTCTGGATTCATTGATTTTTTTGAAGAGCTTTTTTGTGTCTCTATTTCCTTCAGTTCTGCTCTGATCTTAGTTATTGCTTGTCTTCTGCTAGCTTTTAAATTTGTTTGCTCTTGCTTCTCTAGTTCTTTTAATTGTGATGTAAAGGTGTTGATTTTAGATCTTTTCTGCTTTCTCCTGTCGGCATTTAGTGCTATAAATTTCCCTCTA
Organism: Hylobates moloch; assembly: GCF_009828535.3. Taxonomy (NCBI): domain Eukaryota; kingdom Metazoa; phylum Chordata; class Mammalia; order Primates; family Hylobatidae; genus Hylobates; species Hylobates moloch. The sequence continues at coordinate 85,286,241 of NW_026652290.1, read as the reverse complement.
AACACTGCTTTAGCTGTGTCCCAGAGATTCTGGTACATTGTTTCTTTGTTCTTAGTGGTTTCAAAGAACTTATTTATTTCTGTCTTAATTTTGCTACTTACCCAGTAGTCATTCAGGAGCAGGTTGTTCAGTTTCTATGTAGTTGTGCAGTTCTGAGTGAGATTCTTAATCCTGAGTTCTAATTTGATTGCACTGTGGTCTGAGAGACAGTTTGTTAAGATTTCAGTTCTTTTGCATTTGCTGAGGAGTGTTTTACCTCCAATTATGTAGTCAATTTTAGAATAATTGCTATGTGATGCTGAGAAGAGTGTATAGTCTGTTGATTTGTGATAGAGAGTTCTATAAACGTCTGTTACGTCTGCTTGGTACAGAGCTGAGTTCAAGTCCTTAATATCCTTGTCAATTTTCTGTCTTGTTAATCTGTCTAATATTGACAGTGGGGTGTTAAAATCTCCCACTATTATTGTGTGGGAGTCTAAGTCTCTTTGTAGGTCTCTAAGGACATGCCTTATGAACCTGGGTGTTCTTGTATTAGGTGCATATATATTTAGAATTATTAGCTCTTCTTGTTGCATTGATCCCTTTACCATTATGTAATGACCTTCTTTGTCTTTTTTGATCTTTGTTGGTTTAGAGTCTGTTTTATCAGAGATTAGGATTGCAACCCCTTTTCTTTTGCTTTCCATTTTCTTGGTAAACACTCCTCCATCCCTTTATTTTGAGCCTGTGTGTGTCTTTGCACGTGAGATGGGTCTCCTGAATACAGCACACTGATGGGTCTTGACTGTTTATCCAATTTGCCAGTCTCTGTCTTTTATTTGGGGCATTTAGCCCATTTATATTTAAGTTTAATACTGTTATGTGTGAATTTGATCCTGTCATCAAGATGTTAGCTAGTTTTTTTGCCCATTAGTTGATGCAGTTTCTTCATAGTGTTGATGGTCTTTACATTTTGGTTTGTTTTTTCAGTGGCTGGTACCAGTTTTTCCTTTCCATATTTAGTGCTTCCTTCAGGAGCTCTTGTAAGGCAGGCCTGGTGGTGACAAAATTTCTCAGCATTTGCTTATCTGGAAAGGATATTGTTTCTCCTTCTCTTATGAAGCTTAGTTTGGCGGGATAGAAAATTCTGGGTTTAAATTTTTTTTTTTTTAAGAATGTTGAATATTGGCTCCCACGGTCTTCTGGCTTGTAGGGTTTCTGCAGAGAGACCCACTGTTGGTCTGATGGGCTTCCCTTTTTCGGAAACCCAACCTTTCTCTCGGGCTGCCCTTAACATTTTTCCCTTCAATTCAACCTTGGTGAATCTGATGATTATGTGTCTTGAGGAGTATCATTGTGGTGTTCTCTGTGTTTCCTAAATTTGTATATTGGCCTGTCTTGCTAGGTTGGGGAAGTTCTCCTGGATATTATCCTGAAGTGTGTTTTCCAACTTGGTTCCATTTTCCCCTTCACTTTCAGATACACCAATCAAACATAGATTTGGTCTTTTCCCAAAGTCCCATACTTCTTGGAGGCTTTGTTTATTCATTTTCATTCTTTTTTCTCTAATCTTGTGTCCACACTTTATTTCATTAAGTTGAACTTCAGTCTCTGATATCCTTTCTTCTGCTAGATTGATTTGGCTATTGATACTTGTGTATGGGTCATGAAGTTCTTGTGCTGTGTTTTTCAGCTCCATCAGGTCATTTATGTTCTTCTGTATACTGGTTATTCTAGTTGGCAGTTCCTGTATCCTTTTATCAAGGTTGTTAGCTTGCTTGCATTGGGTTAGATCATGCTCCTTTAGCTTAGAGGAATTTATTACCACCCTCTGAAGCCCACTTCTGTCAGTTCATCAAACTCATTCTCTGTCCGGTTTTGTTCCCTTGCTGGTGAGGAGTTTTGATCCTTGGGATGAGTAGAGGCATTCTGGTTTTTGGAATTTTCAGCCTTTTGTGCTGGTTTTTCCTCATCTTCGTGGATTTATCTACCTTTGGTTTTTGATGTTGGTCACCTTTGGATGGTGTTTTTGCGTGGGTGTCCTTTTTGTTGATGTTGATGCTATTGCTTTGTGTTTGTTAGTTTTTCTTCTCATAGTCAGGCCACTCTTCTGCAGGTGTGCTAGAGTTTACTGGAGGTCCACTCCAGACCCTGTTTTCCTGGCTAGCACCAGCAGAGGCTGCAGAACAGCAAATATTGCTGCCTGCTCCTTCCTCTGGAAGCTTTTCCCTGAGGGGCATCCAACAGATGCCAGCTGGAGCTCTCCTGTATGAGGTGCCTGTCAACCCCTGCTGAGAGGTGTCTCCCAGTCAGGAGGCATGGGGGTCAGGAACCCACTTGTAGAGGCACTCTGTCCTTTAGCAGAACTGGAGTGCTGTGCTGGTAAATCTGCTGCTCTCTTCAGTGCTGGCAGGCAGGAATATCTTAAGTCTGCTGAAGCTATGCCCACAGCCGCCCCATCCCCCAGGTGCTCTGTTCCAGGGTAATGGGAGTTTTATGTATAAGCCCCTGACTGGGGCTGCTGCCTTTCTTTCAGAGATGCTGTTCCCAGAGAAGAGGCATCTAGAGAGGCAGTCTGGCTACAGTGGCTTTGCTGTGCTGTGGTGGGTTCCCCACCCAGTCTGAACTTCCTGGCAGCTTTGTTTACACTGTGAGGGGAAACCCACCTCCTCAAGCTTCAGCAATGGTGGATGCCCCTCCCCCCACCAAGCTTGCGTGTCTCACCTCAAATTCAGACTGCTGTGCTGGCAGTGAAAATTTCAAGTCCATGGATCTTAGATTGCTGGGCTCCGTCGGGGTGGTATCTGCTGAGCAAGACCACTCAGCTCCCTGGCTTCAGCCCCCTTTCCAGAGGAGTGTACAGTTTTGTCTCGCTGGCATTCCAGGCACTACTGGGGTACAAAAAGAAAAACTCCTGCAGCTACCTTAGTGTCTGCCCAAATGGCCGCCCAGTTTTGTGCTTGAAGCCCAGTGCCCTGGTGGTGTAGGTACTTGAGGGAATCGCCTTGATGGTGGGTTGTGATGACCATGGGAAAAGCACAGTATCTGGGCTAGATAGCACCGTCCTTCACAACACAGTCCTTCATGGCTTTCCTTGGCTAGGGGAGGGAGTTCCCCGACCCCTTGTGCTTCTTGGTTGAGGCAACGTCCCACCCTGCTTCTGCTTGCCCTCTGTGGGCTGCACCCACTGTCTAACCAGTCCCAATGGGATGAGCTGGGTACCTCAGTTGGAAATGCAGAAATCACCCACCTTCTGTGTTGGTCTTGCTGGGAGCTGCAGAGCGGAGCTCTTCCTATTTGGCCATCTTTCCAGCCCCAACATGATTTGTATTTTTATTGTGCTGTGATTTGAGAGTGTGGTTGGAATGATTTTGGTTTCTTGGACTTTGCCAAGAATTGTTTTATGGCTGATTGTGTGGTCAGTTTTAGAGTATGTGCCATGTTCAGATGAGGAGAGAATGTATATTCTCTTGTTTTGTGACAAAAGTTCTGTAGATATCTGTTAGGTCCATGTGGTCAAGTGTCAAGATCAGGTCCCAAATATCTTTGTTAGTTTTCTCCCTCAATGATCTGCCTAAAAGTGTCAGTGGGGCATTGAAGTCTCCCAATGTTATTGTGTGGTTATCTATGTCTCTTCATAGGTTTCTATTAAGTTGTTTCATTAATCTGGGATTTCCAGGTTGGATGCTTATGTATTTAGGATAATTATGTCTTCTTGCTGAATTGTACCCTTTACTATTAAGTAATGTAATGCCCTTCTTGGTCTTTTCTGATTGTTGTTATTTTAAAGTATGTTTTGTCTGAAATTATCAATTCCTGTCCTTCTGGTTTTCTGTTTGCTTGGTAGATTTTTCTTCATCCCTTTATTTTGAGCCTATGGGTGCATTGCATGTGAGACGGGTCTCTTGAAGACAGCATACAGTGGGGTCGTGCTTCTTTATTCAGCTTGCCACTCTGTCTGTGCCTTTTTTAGTGGGGCATTTGGTCCATTTATATTCAAGGTTAATATTGATCTGTGTGGGTTTGATCTTTTGTTGTTAACTGGTTGTTATGCAGACTTTATTATGTAGTTGTTATGTAGTTGTTTTATAGTGTCAATGGTTTATGTACATAAGGGTGCTTTTTGGTGGCTGGTAATGCTTTTTCGTTTCCATGTTTAGCATTCCCTTATGGACCTGTTGTGAGGCAGATCTGGTGGTAACAAATTATCTTAGCTTTTGCTTGTTTGAAAAGGATCTTAGGCTGGGCGAGGTGGCTCACGTCTGTAATCCCAGCACTTTGGGAGGCTGAGGTGGGCAGATTGCTTGAGGCCAGGAGTTTGAGACTAGCTTGGCCAATATGGTGAAATCCCATCTCTACTGAAAATACAAAAATTACCTGGGCGTGGTGGTGTGCACCTGTAATCCCAGCTACTCAGGAGGCTGAGGCAGGAGAATTTCTTGAACCCGGGAGACAGAAGTTGCAGTGAGCCAGGATTGCACCACTGCACTCTAGCCTGGGCAATAGAGTGAGTGAGACTATGTCTCAAAAAAAAAAAAAAAAAAAAGAAAAAGAAAGAAAGAAAGAAAAGGATTTTATATCTCATTTTCTTATGAAGCTTACTTTGGCTGGATATGAAATTCTTGGTTAGAATTTCTTTTCTTTAAGACTACAACCCAAATTCCCATCAATGATAAACTGGATAAAGAAAATATGGTACATATACACATGGACTATTATGCAGCCATGATAGGGAATGAGATCATGTCCTTTGCAAGGACATGTATGGAGCTGGGAGCCATTAACCTCAGCAAACTAATGCAGGAACAGAAAACCAAACACCTTATGTTCTTACTTATAAGTGGGAACTGAATGATGAAAACCCATGAACTCATGGGGCGGTGGGGGGTGGGGAACAACACACACTGGGGCCTGTTGAGGAGTCGGGGGAGGGAGAGCATCAGGGACAACAGCTAATGGACGCTGGGCTTAATATCTAGATGATAGGATGATCTGTGCAGCAAACCACCATGGCACATGTTTACCTATGTAACAAACCTGCACATCATGCACATGTTCCCCTGAACTTAAAATAAAAATTGAAGATAAAAAAATGCTGAATATAAGTCCCCAAACTCTTCTGGCTTGTAGGGTTTCTACTGAAAGGTCCACTGTTAGCCTGATGGGATTCCCTTTGTAGGTGACTTGCCCCTTATCTCTAGATGGCTTTAATATTTTTTCTTTCACATTGACCTTGGAAAATCTGAGGACTATGTGTCTTGGAGATTGTTGTATTGTATATTATCTAATAGGGGTTCTCTGCACTTCCTGAATTTGCATATCGACCTCTCTAGTGAGGTTGGTGAAATTTTCATGAGCAATATCTTCAAATATGTTTTCCAAGTTATTTACCCTCTCTCCCTCTTTCAGGGACGCCAGTGATTCATAGGTTTGATCTTTTTACATAATCTCATATTTCTCGGAGGTTTTGTTAATTCTATTTAATTATCTCTTCTTTATTTTTGTTTGACTGAGTTGAAGAACATGTCTTGAGGCTCTGAGGTTCTTCCCTCAGCTTGGTTGATTCTGCTGTTGATACTTCTGATTGTGTTTTGAAAATCTTGTAGGGAGTTCTTTTTAGCTCTATCTTTCTTACAATGGCTATTACAGTGTTCAGCTCTGGTATTGTTTCGTTAGATTCCTTGGATTGTGTTTTGACTTTCTCCTGAATCTCAATGATACTCATTGCTTTCCAGATTCTGAATTCTATGTCTGTCATTTCAGCCATTTCAGCTTGATTCAGTACCACTGCTGGGGAACTAGTGCAGTCTGGTTTTCTGAGCTGCCAGAGTTCTTACGCTGGTTCTCTCCCCAGTGTGAGCTGATGTCCATTTAATCTTTGAAGTTGCTGTTTTTTTGAATGGGGTTTTTTGCTTTTATATTCCTTGATGCCCTTGAGGGTTTGATTGTGGTATAAAGTGGGTTTAGTTGACTGGCTTCATTTCTGGAAGATTTTAGAGGATCAAGGCTTAACTTAGAACTCCTGGGCTTTGTGTTCTATCTAACCCTGAGACCTGATATCAGGCCCATGGTTTTATTCTATGGCCCATCGAGTTTAAGCACTTGCTGTTCTGGAGGGACTGAGATATTCCAGGTCCACTGGCAACAATACTCCAGTGGGGGATGCTGGCCAAAGTGCTTTGTCGGGGTGTTGGCAGCAGGGTCTGTGCTTGTGTATGCGTGCATGTCAGCAGCAGCAGTGGTGTAATGGAGTGTATGCACATCAACAGGGGCCTTGCATCGGGGGTAGGGGGCACACAGGGCAGTGTGTGCACGTGTGCACCAGCAGAAGGAGTGGGTTATTTTTCATAGTTTTCAGTTTCCTGCCTCAAATTTTAATCTTGGCTTTTATTTGTTTAAACATAGTAAACACAGGGTTTTTTTGTGTTGTTTTGCATTTTTTAACTAGTCTGTGTCTGATAATTTGAAGACATCACATATCATTTGGTTGTTTCTGTCACCTATTGTTTATACCGTTTCTTGCTTAGGATTTTTTTTTCATTGCGTGTTTGGTTATCTTTAAGTCTGTGCTGGACATTGTATTTAAAAGATATTTAGAGAAATGTTTTGGCTTCTAGATGATGATCTCTTCTCCCAAGAGGCTTCATTTGTTTCTCTAGGTGTTTGGGAGTGATAATGGATTTTGAGACCTCCCTAATCTTGGTTCAAAATTTGAGCTTCCTGGATATCCAGGTGATGGGATCCTAAATTACAGGTCCTTGCTATGACTGATTAATTTTTAGTTCACCTATATTCTGAGGGTATGCTTTTCCTGACTGTTGTTGACAGTGGGGATTAATTTAGCAGAGTCCCATCCCTTAGCAGTGTCCAGGCCTTGACTTCTGTCTCTTTAGTTCCATGCAGACTCTAAAATACAGATGAACTTCAAAGTTTCTTTTCCATCATCAGCAAATAAATGCCTTTGGTAAAAATGTAGCTTTGAGTGGCTGGGCTTACCTTTCTTGGTGTTATCTTCTAATTTTGGCCTACAAAGATCTCAATACTTTGTGGGCTTTTTGGTACAGATCTCTTAGTTTTCCTTAATGAGAGTGTCAGTTCAAATGACCTAGTCTGACCTAGTCTGCTATTCCTTTGTTCCGTGAGAACTCTCTGCCTCCTACAGAGATCAGGAACTTTGGTCTGCTCTTGACCCCCTAAGGCTTTGCTTGACAAGAAAGTCCTTAGTGAGGCCAATAAGTCTGCCATATGCTTCTTAAGTTGTATTTGTCAATTGATTGTCTAACTAAATATGATGAACTTTCTTTTTTTTTACCTCACCTGTGATATATACTAATCTATTTTTCTCTGGGCATTTGTTTCTGAAATAAAAATGAGTTTCTCAAGTGAGGTAATGTTCATTTGCCATGCTGTTAGCACAGATTTTTATAATAAAGTCAATAGAGAGTCATTGAAAGATTGAGAAGCTAAGGAAGGAGATGGAGAGGTCATTTAAGATATGATAAGATACTAATTCAATCTGTCAGTGAAGAGTTCATTGGCTACCTGGGTAAGAGCAATTATTGGTGAGGTGGTAAAAATGAATGGAAGCTGAGGGAGAAGAGATAGCAAATGTAGTATGTTTTTTAAAATCTTGACTGTAAAGGGAAGGAGAGAAGTAGGGTAATAGTTAGAAGGGGTCATGGAAGTAAAAGACACTTTAAAGATGGCAGAGATAACATATTTCTATGCCAAGAAGAAAAAGCTAGTATAAAATGAGATGTTGAGGATATGAAAGAGATAATTGACAGAGAATTATTACGTGATAAGGGGCTCAAGATTAAAGTTGATCCTCTGAATAGAGTGTGAACACAGCTTCCACTGAGTTTGTTTGCTTCAGCATTAGGGGCCTTTAGGATTCAGTCTGAATGTTTCCTCCTAGGGTAAGTGTGCCAGTCTGTCTGGGTTGCTATAACAAAATACTTGGTGGCTTATAAACTTGGTGGCTTATAAACAACATAAATTTGTTTCTTACAGTTCTGGTGGCTGGGAACTCTAAGAGCAAGGTGCTGGCAGATTTGGCATCCAGTGAGGACCTGCTTCCTGATTCACAGACAGCTGTTTTCTTACTGTGTTCTCGCATGGTGAAAGGGGTGAGGTTTTCTGGGGTCCCTTGTAGAAAGGCACTAATCCCATTCATGAGAATTCTACCATCATGACATAATCAGCTTCCAAATGCTTCACCCTCTAATAATATTGAATGTTAGAATTTAACATACGAATTTTGGAGGGGACAAATAGTCTATAGTGGTAAGTCTCCTTGTATATCTCTAAGATAAGTTAGACACCCTCCTTGTTCCCATTGCACTGTGCGCATTCCTCCACTGAATCCTAGCATAGCATTACTAATGTTAACCTCACCAGAATCTGAGGTCCTTCAGGTCAGTGCTTTTGCCTTTATATTCCCATAATAAAAGCCACTTTGCAGTTTATTGAATGGATGACTGCTATCCCTCTCATTTTTGAGCATACAGATCAAAAGCCTGGATTACAAATGGCATTTTTCAATTTCTCTGTGGTACAAAATTTCTTTAGGTATCTTTGAACTCAACCAGTAAAAATACAGTGGCAGCTCTGGAGTGATTTACCAGCTGATTTGTACTTTCTTTCAGTTTTTACTTGTGGTAATGCATTCTTTGGGGGTCTTGAAATAACTGCCTAGGGCAATGAATATAGCAACTTCTTACGGAAAACACATTTTTACCTGGCACTGAAGCCTGTTGCTTTAATTTGTGATGAGAATATAGTGACACTTCACTTTAATTTTATTTTCAAAACAGCAAAAACAAATGTATATGTTTTTTAGTGTATTATTTTTTGAATTAATAATATATTTCCAGGCCGGACGTGGTGGCTCACTCCTGCAATCCCAGCAATTTGGGAGGCTAAGGTGGGCAGATCACCTGAGGTCAGGAGCCTGAGACCAGCCTAGCCAACATGGTGAAACTCCATCTCTACTAAAAATATCAAAATTAGCTGGGCTTGGTGGTGGGCTCCCATAATCCCAGCTACTCGGGAGGCTGAGGCAGCAGAATTGCTTGAACTCGGGAGGCAGAGGTTGCAGTGAGCCGAGATCACGTCGTTGCCCTCCAGCCTGGGTGAGAAGAATGAGACTCCAACTCAAAAAAGAAATATATATATATATATGTATTTCCATTGTTTAAAATTTATAAGACACAAAGGCTATACAATGAAGTTTACCTTCCATCCTCATCTCTAACCACCCTGTTCCCACCACCCCAGACAACAGATATGTGTGTGTATATGTGGGTATTCTTTAAGAGGTATTTTAGGCACCTACAATCATATGTAAATGTTATTTATTCCATTTTTTACACAAATAGTTTGCTTTCCACACTATACTGCACCTTGCTTTTCTCACTTAGTGTATTTCAACAGCAATAAGATATATTTTTCATATCTTAGTACCTGAAGTTAACATAAGGCTTACATTTGAAGGTATCTTACAACCATTTTCAATAAGCAAGAGTCGTGGTGTAACCATCACTGCCTGCATGCATAAATTGGATTAACTTCAACTTCTTAATGTTATAGTCAATAGACCATTGAAAGACCACCTTGGAAGAAATATGAGTCCTAGTCTGTGACTGAAAGTTTTCCAATTTTCTTCTTCTAATAAAAGTTAAGAAGGTTCTAATATCAAAACTAGCATGACATGTGTCAGTATTTTTTTTTTTTTTTTTAAGAGACACTGTCTCACTATATTGCCTGGGCTGGAGTGCAGTGGCTATTCACAAGTGTGATCATAGTATACCACAACCTCGAACTCCCAGGCTTTAGGGATCCCTCCCGCTTCAGCCTTTTGAGTAGCTGAGATTACAAGAGTGTGCCACTGCACCTGGCTGTGTGTTGGCATTTTTGAAGATCTTGTAGATCTCCAGTAGAACACAGAGAATGACATTCCATAGCAAACTATGGATTTCTATGACACTGAGTCTCAAAGTGATTCAGAAAAGTTGGAGTCTGAATGAAAAAGTTTTAGAAATTCTTTAACCAATTTATTTCATTAATTTTCTTTATGTATGTACAATAGTAATAATAAAATTCCACACATAAGTCTGAAAGAATGTGCTTTTTTAAAAATTGAAGTTATAACATTTCACAGTTTGAATTTTGTAATGTTATAACTTCTTTTTAATCAGCTGCACTGTATTTCACTAGGATAAATACGCAATATTTATTTAACTTGTCTCCTATTAATGATCATTTAGGATGTTTGCAATCTGTTGCTTTTACAAACAATGGTGCAGTGATTAACCTTGAACCTGGATCATGATGCTAATAGATTCGTAGGATGAGTCCCTAGAATTGAGATTTGTATGTGTATTTAAAAATTTGGTAGATCTTCCTGATTAGCTGCCAAAGGTACAGTTGGTATTTTCTTTTATCATGGTTGGAGCTTGTCTTAGATTTATAGATTAACATGAAGGAGAATTGTCATCACTACTGATGTTGATTTTTCATATTTTCAATTTATCTTTTGGTTCTTTTAGGGTGTTCTTTCCCGTAATATGAGTTTTGCATATTATTTTTACCTTTTTGGTTGTTATTGAAAATGTAATCTTTTTCTTCTAGTGTAACTTCTTATTGGTTGAAATAAATAAATGTAGTTCTTAAATGCTAAAAATCAGTCTCTTTCAAACTTCCTTGAAAAAAAGCACATTATGTTAATTTGAAAATTGTCAAAATTATAAAATCCTTAGTTAATGACGGAGGGCCACATTCTAAATTTCCTAGAGGAAAAAAAATGTTTACTGATGGCATGAAAAACATGTAATGACAGTAACATAATAGTGCGTTTATTTGGATCTCTTTCTGGCTAGTAAACAATGGACCGATTTGGATGTCTTGTGCTGCTCTTGCACCTGAATTCAAGTTTAATGATGTTGTGCCTGAGTGTAATGCTGAAAACATTCCTGCTTGGGAACCATTGACCATTACTCTGTTGACCATCCAAACTACCTGGACACTGGGAATCATCTAGGTCACCGGGCGACATTTGGACTTCACCTCTAATTTTCTTGAGGAGTCTTTGGCAAGTAAAAGGTTCAATTTCATTACATGGATTTGCAAAGAATTCTTAAATAATCTGGGTCCTTCACTGCCCTACCGACCCCGCCGCCACCCACCCTCCACCTTCAGCTTCATATTCTCCTTAGGAAAGAGTGTTTTTCAGCTCTAATGTAAATCCGTTTGAAAGGCCACATGCTGTTGTATTGGAGATATGCCATCTTTAGGCTTCTACTTCATTAGGCTGGGCTCTGCAGGATTTTTGTAGAGAAGCCACATTTTTTTCTCCATAAAATTGTATTCTGTACCAGCATGTACAGCTTCATTAACCATGTCAAACATGAAATGAAATTTTCAATTATGAAAACATCGATGATTCATGCCATCAATGGGTTTAAAGTAGTAGTATATGGATTTTTTTTTCAAATCATGTTTATTAGGTTTTCTTTTAGTACATAAAATATAAAGAACAAAGCAAAAACGGCGTATAATATCACCCTTCTGTTAACCCTTATTGTTGAGAAAACAAAATAATGCACGTGTGTGGTTAGGAGATTTAAACAATCCAAAGAGAAATGAAATGAAAAGTACTTTTTTTCTTTCTACCCCAGACTCTTTTTCAAATTTAAACTACTGTTTACCCTATTTACCCCCAAAACATTTTTGCAGGGATATATACAATTTTGAACACTTCAACATACACACATATGCACATCTATATTTTAAAAAGGGAAGTACACAGAGTAAATCACATTGCACATAATATTTTGCTATTTATGTATTTCACTTACATCTAGTCTCTTTATGTAAATACGTGCATGTCATCTTCATGTACATCAAACATATGGGCATAGGGAGAGCTATCAGTAGACATTTAGATTCATACCAGGTGTTTTTTAATATTTTAAACATTGCTGTGATAAGCATTCTTATTTGGGATTTGGAACACTGCTGAGAGTATATCTGTAGATTAGGCAGGCAGTGTAGCATAGTGATTAATGACTAGATTCTGGTGCCAGATTGCCTGGAGTTTTAATTCATTATTTGCTCCTTATTAGCTATGTGACCTTGGGCAAGTTATTGAACTTCTCTACTCTTTACTTTCCTCCTTGTCAGATGAGCCTAAGGATAGTACACACCTATGTTGTTTTTTTTAGTCCATTTGTACTGCTACAACAGAATTACACGTACTGGGTAATTTATAAAGAACATAAATTTATTTCTCATAATTCTGGAGGCTGGAAAGTCTAAGATTAAGGAGCCAGCAGGTTCCGTTGTCTGCTGATGGCTATTCTCTGTTTCCAAGATGAAACCTTTTTGCTAAATCCTTGGAGGGGAGGAATGCTGTGTCCTCAAATGGCAGAAGGTAAAGAGTAAGGGAATAGAACACTGTGTGAAATCTGTTTTATAAGGGTCTTAATCCCATTCATGAGGGAGGAGTTCTCGTGGCATAATCACCTCTTAAAGGCCTCACCTCTTGACACTATCACATTGGCAGCACCTGAATTTTGGAGGAAATACACTCAAATCATAGCAGTTAGTGTAAGGATCAATGTATATAAAGAGCTTGGATCAGTGCTTGGCATATAGACCATGGTCAATGAATAGTAGCTGTTGTTATTTTTATTATTATGATGGTAAAGTTTGTGACACCTCTATGTTAAAAGGCTTCATTCTGGGAAAAAAGTTGGAAATAAGGTGAAGAAGGGAAAGAAAGGAAGAAGAGAAATTAATAATGACCAGGAAGATAAAAGAGAGAGGAAGAGAGAAATGAAACAGAGGTTGGGAAGGGAATGCTGAAGAAAGAAGACGAAGAGATAAAAAGTGGAGAAGGATGGGCTAGACAAGGGCCACATTAATGAGGATGGAAAATGAAGATGTAAGTTTGGAGAATAATTGAAACCTCACACTAAGTGGTTGAGGACTTCCTTTATAATTGTAATTATTACACTGGAGCCAAGTCCAGAGATTTGTATCATCTTACCCCTCAGTCATGGCACCTTGTCCTTACAAGGCCCTTTTCTTCTTTGTCCACTTGTTTCTTTATACACTCATTTATTCTCTTTTATCCCTATTCCAAACTTCATTCCCCTACTAATTCCAAAAGCATTCTTTCTCTTTTTAAAAAATTGAATAGTTAATTAACTAATTTTAATAGACAAAATGTTATCTATTTATCATGTACAACATGTTTTGAAATATGTATACATTGTGGAATGTCTAAATCAAGTTAATTAACACATGCATTACCTTGTGTGCTTATTTTTTGTGGTGAGAACACTAAAAATCTCTCAGCAAATTTCAAGAATACAATACATTGTTATTAAGTACAGTCACCATGTTATACAATACGTATCTTGAACTTACTCTACCTATTGCACCAAAATTGTGTTTTCTTTCACCGGCATCTCTCCAATCCCAATCCAGTTCCCCAGCTCCTTGGAGCCACCATTTTTCTATCTCTACTTCTATGAGCTCAACTTTTTTATATTCCACATAAAAGTGAGATCATGTGGTATTTGTCTTTCTATGCTTGTCTTATTTCACTTAACATAATGTCCTCCAGGTTCATCCATGTTGTTACACATGACAGAATTTCCTCCTTTTTTAACGCTTAGCAGTATTTCATTTTGTAAAAATACATCATATTTTCTTTATCTATTGATGAACACTTAGGTTGATCCCATATCTTGGCTGTTGTGAATAGTGCTTCAGTGAACATGAAAGTGCAGGTATCTCTTTCACATACTGATATCACTTCCTTAGGATATATACTCAGTAGTGGTAATGCTGGATGATACGGTGGTTCTATTTTTAATTTTGTGAGGAATTAAAATTCCATATCATTTTCCATAATGGCTACACTAATTTACATTTCCAACAAGAGTGTGCAAGGGATTCCTTTACTCCACATCCTCACCAGCACTTGTTATCCTTAGTGTTTTTGATAATAGCCATTCTAACAGGTGTGAGGTGATATCTCATTATGGTTTTAATTTGCATTTCTCTGAGTAGTGATGTTGAACATTTTTTTCATATACCATTTGTATGTCCTCTTTGAGAAATGACTATTTAGGTCCTTTGCCTATTTTTATTTTATTTTTTTATTTTTCCTTCATAATTACTTTTTAAAAATTATACTTTAAGTTCTGTGATACATGTGCAGAATGTGCAGGTTTGTTACATATGTATACATGTGCCATGGTGGTTTGCTGCACCCATCAACCTGTCATTTACATTAGGTATTTCTCCTAATGCTATCCCTCCCCTAGCCCCCCACCCCACAACAGGCCCCGATGTGTGTTGTTCCCCTCCCAGTGTCCATGTGTTCTCATTGTTCAACTCCCACTAACGAGTGAGAATGTGCGATGTTCAGTTTTCTGCTCTTGTGTTACTTTGCTGATAATGATGGTTTCCAGCTTCATCCATGTCCCTGCAAAGGACATGAACCGATGCTTTTTTATGGCTGCATAGTATTCCATGGTGTATACCTGCCACATTTTCTTTATCTAGTCTATCACTGATGGGCATTTGAGTTGGTCCCAAGTCTTTGCTATTGTGAATAGTACTGCAACAAACATACATGTGCATGTGTCTTTATAGTAGAATGATTTATAATCCTTTAAGTATATACACAGTAATGGGATTGCTGGATCAAATGGTATTTCTGGTTCTAGATCCTTGAGGAATCGCCACACTGTCTTCCACAATGGTTGAACTAATTTACACTCCCACCAACAGTGTAAAAGTGCTCCAATTACTCCACATCCTCTCCAGCATCTGTTGTTTCCTGATTTTTTAATGATCGCCATTCTAACTGGCATCAGATGGTATCTCATAGTGGTTTTGATTTGCATTTCTCTAATGACCAGTGATGATGAGCTTTTTGCCATATGTTTCTTGGCCACATAAATGTCTTCTTTTGAGAAGTGTCTGCTCATATCCTTCACCCACTTTTTGACGGGGGGTTTCTTTTTTCTTGTAAATTTGTTTAAGTTCCTTGTAGATTCTGGATATTAGCCTTTTGTCAGATGCATAGATTGCGAAAATTTTCTCCTATTCTGTAGGTGGCCTGTTCATTCTGATAATAGTTTCTTTTACTGTGCAGAAGCTCTTTAGTTTAATTATATCCCATTTGTCAATTTTGGCTTTTGTTGCAATTGCTTTTGGTGTTTTAGTCATGAAGTCTTTGCCCATGCCTGTATCCTGAACGTTATTGCCTATGTTTTCTTCTAGGGTTTTTATGATGTTAGGTCTTATATTTAAGTCTTTAATCCATCTTGAGTTAATTTTTGTATAAGGTGTAAGGAAGGGGTCCAGTTTCTGTTTTCTGCATATGGCTAGCCATTTTTCCCAACACCATTTATTAAATAGGGAATCCTTTCCCCATTTCTTGTTTTTGTCAGGTTTGTCAAAGATCAGATGGTTGTAGATGTGTGGTGTTATTTCTGAGGCCTCTGCTCTGTTCCATTGATCTACATCTCTGTTTTGGTACCAGTACCATGCTGTTTTGGTTACTGTAGCCTTGTAGTACAGTTTGAAGTCAGGTAGCGTGATGCCTCCAGCTTTGTTCTTTTTGCTTAGGATTGTCTTGACTACATGGGCTCTTTTTTGGTTCCATATGTAATTTAAAATAATTTTTTCTAATTCTCTGATGAAAGTCAATGGTAACTTGATGGGGATGTCATTGAATCTATAAATTACTTTGGGCAGTATAGCCATTTTCATGATATTGATTCTTCCTATTCATGAGCGTGGAATGTTTTTCCATTTGTTTGTGTCCCCTCTTATTTCCTTGAGCAGTGGTTTGTAGTTCTCCTTGAAGTGGTCCTTGTCATCCCTTGTAAGTTGTATTCCTAGGTATTTTATTCTCTTTGTAGCAATTGTGGATGGGAGTTCACTCATGATTTGGCTCTTTGTTTGTCTATTGTTGGTGTGTAGGAATGCTTATGATTTTGCACATTGATTTTGTATCCTGAGACTGCTGAAGTTGCTTATCAGCTTAAGGAGATTTTGGGCTGAGATGATGGGGTTTTCTAAATACACAATTCTGTCATCTGCAAACAGAGACAAATTGACTTCCTCTCTTCCTATTTGAATACGCTTTATTTCTTTCTCTTGCCTGATTGCCCTGGCCAGAACTTCCAACACTATGTTGAAGAGGAGTGGTGAGAGAGGGCATTCTTGTCTTGTGCCGGTTTTCAAAGGGAATGCTTACAGCTTTTGCCCAATAGGTATGATATTGGCTGTGGGTTTGTCATATATAGTTCTAATTATTTTGAGATAAATTCCATCAATAACTAATTTATCAAGAGTTTTTAGCATGAAGGAGTGTTGAATTTTATTGAAGGCCTTTTCTGCATCTTATTGAGATAATCATGTGGTTTTTGTCATTGGTTCTGTTTATGTGAAAAATTATGTTTATTGATTTGCATCTGTTGAACCAGCCTTGCATCCCAGGGATGAAGCTGACTTAACTGTGGTGGATAAACTTTTTAATGTGCTGCTGGACTCGGTTTGCCAGTATTTTATTGAGGAGTTTTGCATCGATGGTCATCAGGAATATTGGCCTGAAATTTTCTTTTTTTGTTGTGTCTCTGCCAGATTTTGTTATCAGAATGATGCTGGCCTCATAAAATGAGTTAGGAAGGAGTCCCTCTTTTTCTATTGTTTGGAATAGTTTCAGAAGGAATGGTACCAGCTCCCCTTCATACCTCTGATAGAATTAGGCTGTGAACCCATCTGGTCATGGGTTTTTCTTGTTGGTAGGCTATTAATTACTGCCTCAATTTCAGAACTTGTTATTGGTCTATTCAGAGATTCGACTTCTTCCTGGTTTAATCTTGGGTGGGTATATGTGTCCAGGAATGTATGTATTTCTTCTAGATTTTTTAGTTTATTTGCATAGAGGTGTTTATAGTATTCTCTGATGGTAGTAGGTGTTTCTGTGAGATCAGTGGTGATATCCCCTTCATCATTTTTTATTGTGTCTACTTGATTCTTCTCTCTTTTCTTAATTAGTCTGGCTAGTGGTCCATCTATTTTGCTTATCTTTTCAAAAAACCAGCTCCTGGATTTATTGATTTTTTTGAAGGGTTTTCCATGTCTGTATCTCTTTCAGTTCTGCTCTGATCTTACTTATTTCTTGTTTTCTGCTAGCTTTTGAATTTGTTCGCTCTTGCTTCTCTAGTTCTTTTAATTGTGATGGTAGGCTGTCAATTTTAGATCATTCCTGGTTCTCCTGTGGGCATTTAGTGCTATAAATTTCCCTCTAAACATTACTTTAGCTGTGCCCCAGAGATTCTGGTACGTTTTGTCTTTGTTCTCATTGGTTTCAAAGAACTTATTTATTTCTGCCTTAATTTAGTTATTTACCCAGTAGTCATTCAGGAGCAGGTGTTCAGTTTCCATGTAATTGTGTGGTTTTGAGTGAGTTTTTAAATCCCGAGTTCTAATTTGATTGCACTGTGGTCTGAGAGACTGTTATGATTTCCATTCTTTTGCATTTGCCAAGCAGTGTTTTACTTCCAATTATGTGTTCAATTTTAGAATAAGTGCGATGTGGTGCTGAGAAGAATGTATATTCTGTTGATTTGGGGTGGAGAGTTCTGTAGATGTCTATTAGGTCCCCTTGGTCCAGAGCTGAATTCAAGTCCTGCATATCCTTGTTATTATTCTGTCTCATTGGTATGTCTAATATTGACAGTGGAATGTTAAAGTCTCCCACTATTATTGTGTGGGATTCTAAGTCTCTTTGTAGGTCTCTAAGAACTTGCTTTATGAATCTGGGTGCTCCTGTATTGGGTGCACATATATTTAGGATAGTTAGCTCTTTTTGTTGCATTGATCCCTTTACCATTATATAATGCCCTTCTTTGTCTTTTTTGATCTCTGTTGGTTTAAAGTCTGTTTTATCAGAGACGAGGATTGCAACCCCTGCTTTTTTTTTTGCTTTCCATTTGCTTGGTAAGTATTCCTCCATCTCTTTATTTTGAGCCTATGTGTGTCTTTGCATGTGAGATGGGTCTCCTGAATACAGCACACCGATTTGTCTTGACTCTTTCCCATTTGCCAGTCTGTGTTTTTTAATCGGAGCATTTAGCCCACTTACATTTAAGGTTAATATTGTTATGTGTCAATTTGATCCTGTCATTATGATGTTAGTTGGTTATTTTGCCCTTTATTTGATGCCATTTCTTCATAGTGTTGATGGTCTTTACAATTTGGTATGCTTTTGCAGTGGTTGGTACCAGTTTTTCCTTTTTATATTTAGTGCTTCCTAAGGAGCTCTTGTAAAGTAGGCCTGGTGGTGACAAAATCTCTCAGCATTTGCTTGTCCGTAAGAGATTTTATTTCTCCTTTGCTTATGAAGCTTAGTTTGGCTGGATATGAAATTTTGGGTTAAAAGTTCTTTTGTTGAGTATTGGCCCTACTGTCTTCTGGCTTGTAGGGTTTCTGCAGAGAGATCAGCTCTTAGTGTGATGGGTTTCCTATTGTGGGTAACCTGACCCTTTTCTCTGGCTGCTCTTAACATTTTTTCCTTCCTTTCAACCTTGGTGAGTCTGATGATCATGTGTCTTGGGGTTGCTCTTCTTGAGGAGTATCTTTGTAGTGTTCTCTGTATTTCCTGAATTTTAATGTTGGCCTCTCCTCCTAGGTTGGGGAAGTTTTCCTGGATAATATCCTGAAGAGTGTTTCCCAACTTGGTTCCATTCTCTTCATCACTTTCAGGTACACCATTGAAATGTAGGTTTGGTCTTTTCACATTGTCCCATATCTCTTGGAGGGTTTGTTTGTTCCTTTTCATTCTTTTTTCTCTAATTTAATGTTCACATTTTATTTCATTAAGTTGAATTTCAATTCTCATACCCTTTCTTCTGCTTGATCAATTTGGCTATTGAATCTTGTGTATGCGTCACAAAGTTCTCGAGCTGTGTTTTTCAGCTCCATCAGGTCATTTATGTTCTTCTCTAAATTGGTTATTCTAGATAACAATTCCTCTAATCTTTTTTCAAGGTTCTTAGCTTCCTTGCATTGAGTTAGAACATGCTCCTTTAGCTCAGAGGAGTTTGTTGTTACCCATCTTCTGAAGCCTGCTTCTGTCAACTGGTCAAACTCATTCTCCATCCAGTTTTGTTCCCTTGCTGTCATGGAGTTGTGATCCTTGGGAGGAGTAGAGGAATTCTGGTTTTTGGAATTTTCAGCCTTTTTGCGCTGTTTTTTTCCTCATCTTCATGGTTTTATCTATCTTTGGTCTTTGATGTTGGTGACTTTGGATGGGGTTTTTGTGTGGATGTCCTTTTTGTTGATGTTGATGCTATTCCCTTTTGTTTGTTAGTTTTCCTTCTAACAGTCAGGCCTCTCCTCTGCAGGTCTGCTGGAGTTTGCTGGAGGCCCACTCCAGACCATGTTTAAACGGGTATCACCAGCAGAGGCTGAGAACAGCAAAGATTGCCGCCTGTTCTTTCCTCTGGAAGCTTTGTCC
The DNA here is from genome assembly GCF_009828535.3 of Hylobates moloch. Classification (NCBI taxonomy): domain Eukaryota; kingdom Metazoa; phylum Chordata; class Mammalia; order Primates; family Hylobatidae; genus Hylobates; species Hylobates moloch. Next base: position 85,266,710 of record NW_026652290.1, on the reverse strand, counting down.
CAGAGGGGCACCCGCCAAATGCCAGCCAGAGCTCTCCTGTATGAGGTATCTGTCGATCCCTGCTGGGAGGTGTTTCCCAGTCAGGAGGCACAGGGTTCAGGGACACACTTGAGGAGACAGTCTGTCCCTTAGGAGAGCTGGAGCGCTGTACTGGGAGATCTGCTGCTCTCTTCAGAGCCAGCAGACAGGAACATTTAAGTCTGCTGAAGCTGCACCCACAGATGCCCCTTCCCCCAGGTGCTCTGTCCCAAGGAGTTGGGAGTTTTATCTATAAGCCCCTGATTGGGGCTGCTGCCTTTCTTTTAGAGGTGGCCTGCCCAGAGAGGAGGAATGTAAAGAGGCAGTCTGGCTACAGTGGCTTTGTGGAGCTGTGGTGGGTTCTGCCCAGTTCGAACTTCCTGGCAGCTTTGTTTACACTGTCAGGGGAAAACCGCCTACTCAACCCTCAGTAATGATGGACGCCCTTCCCCCCATCAAGCTTGAGCATCCCAGGTCAACTTCAGACTGCTGTGCTGGCAGCAAGAATTTCAAGCCAGTGGATCTTAGCTTGCTGGGCTCTGTGGAGTGGGGATCTGCTGAGCTAGACCACTGGGCCTCAGCCCCCTTTCCAGATGAGTGAATGGTTCTGTCTCGCTGGCATTCCAGGCGTCACTGGGATATTATAAAAAACCTCCTGCTGCTAGCTTGGTGTCTGCCCTAATGGCTACCCAGTTTTGTGCTTGAAACCCAGGGCCCTGGTTGTGTCGGCACCCGAGGGAATAACCTGGTCTTCAGGCTGTGACGACCATGGGAAAAGTGTGGCTTCTGGGGTGGAATGCACTGTCCCTCATGGCACAGTCCCTCGTGGCTTCCCTTGCCTCATGGAGGGAGTTCCTGGACCCCTTTCACTTCCTGGGTGAGGCAACACCCCACCCAGCCTCTGCTTGCCCTCCACAGGCTACACCCACTGTCTAACCTTAAGTCCTAGTGAGATGAGCCAGGTACATCAGTTGGAAATGTAGAAATCACCCACCTTCTGGATTGTTCTCACTGGGAGCTGCAGAGCAGAGTTGTTCCTATTCAGCCATCTTACCAGCCACTTCTCTTGCCTATTTTTAAATTGAGTTATTCGTTTTTGTTCTATTGAGTTGTTTGAGTTTCTTACATATTTTGAATATTAAACCCTTATCAGACGTATGGTTTGGAAATATTTTCTACCATTCCATAGGTTGTCTCTTCATTCTGCTGTTTTATTTCTTGTGTAGATATTTTTAGTTTGATGTAATCCTACTTGTGTATTTTTTTTTCTTGTGTTGCCTGTACTATTGGGTTCATTTCCAAAAAAAAATTATTGCCCAAATTTCATAGAGCTTTCCCCCTATGTTTTCTTCTAGTAATTTCATAGTTTCAGATCTTATGTTTTAATCAATTTTGGGATGATTTTTATATATGGCATGAAGTAGGGGTCTAATTTCATTTTTTGGCATATGGATATTCAGTTTTTCCAACATTATTAATTAAAGATATGTCCTTTATCCACTGCATGTTCTTGGCACTTTTGATGAAAATCAATTGACTTTATATGTGTGGATTTATTTCTGGGATTTCCATCTTGTTCCGTTGATTTATATGTCTGTTTTTATGCCAGAAGCATGCTGTTTGGATTGCTATAGGTTTGTAATATATTTTGAAGTCACATAGTGTGATGCCTTCAGCTTCATTGTTTTTGCTCAAGAGTGCTTTGGTTATTCAGAGTCTTGTGTGGTTTCATACAAATTTTAGGATTGTTTTGTCTATTGCTGTGTAAAACATCATTGGAATTTTGGTAGGGATTGGATTGAACCTGTAGATAACTTTGCGTAGTATGCACATTTTAACAATATTATTTATTTCAATTCATGAACGTGGAATATCTTTCCATTTGTTTGTGTCTTCTTCAATTTCTTTCATTAATGTTTTATAGTTTTCGGTGTGCAGATATTTCATCTCTTTTAGTTAAATTTATTTTTAAATATTTTACTTTTTTGGAGGTATTGTAAATGGGATTGTTTTCTTGATTTGTTTTTTGAGGGGGTTAGTTCATCGTTAGTGTACAGAAGTGCTACTGATTTTTGTAAATTGGTTTTTGTATTCTACAGTTTTACTGATTTACTTAAATCAGTTTTAGCAGTCTTTTCTTTTGGTAGAGTGTTTAGGGTTTTCTATATGTGAGATCCTGTCATTTGCAAACAGGGAAATTCCTGCTTTCACTTTGTTGCTTTTTCCTTTCCACTTTGTTGCTTTTTCTCTCTTTCTCTTGCCAAATTGCTCTGCCTAGAGCTTCCAGTTCTGTATTCAATAGAAGCGGCAAGAGAGGTTATTCTAGTCTTGTTTCTGAACTTAGAGGAAAAGCTTTCAACTTTTTACCATTGTGTATGATGCTAGCTGTGAGTTTGTCATATATAGCCTTTATTATGTTGAGGTACATTTCTTCTACACCTAATTTGTTGAGAATTTTTATCATAAAAGTTTTTTAGATTTTGTCAAATGCTTTTTCTGCATTTACTAAGATGATCATGTGGTTTTTGCCTTTCATTCTGTTAATGTGATATATCACATTTATAGATTTGCATATGTTGAACCGTCCTTACATCCTTAGAATAAATCCTACTTGATCATAGTGAATGATCCTTTTAATATGTTGTTGGATTAGTTTGCTGGTATTTTGTTGAGAATTTTCACCTCTATCTTCAACAGGAAGATTGGTGTGTAATTTTATTTTATTAGAGTGTCCTTCTCTAACTTTGGGGGTAATGCTGGCCTTATAAAATGAGTTTGGAAGTATTTCTTCCTCTTCAATTTTTTTGGAAGAGTTTGTGAAGGATTGACATTAGTTCTTTAAATGCTTGGTAGAATTCAGCAGTGAAGCCATCGTGTCTTGGGGTTTGCTTTGATGGTAGACTTTTTATTACTGATTAAATCCCCTTACTCATTATCGGTTTATTCATATTTTCAATTTCTTCATGATTTGTTATTGGTAGGTTGTGTTTAGGAATTTATCCATTTCCTCTAGAATGTTTAATTAGTTGTTGTATAATTGTTTACAGTAGTCTCTTATGATGGTATCAGTCATAATACCTCCTGATTAATTTCTGATTGTATTTATTAAGTTTTCTCTCTTTTTGGAGTTAGTCTAGCTAAAGTTTTATTGCTTTTGCTTATCTTTTAAAAAAATCAACTATGTTTTGTTGATCTTTTCTGTTTTTCTTAGTCTCTATTTAATTTATTTTTTCTCTGATGTTTATTTCCTCCTTTCTTCTAACTTTGAACATAGTTTGTTCTTCATTTTCTTGATTCTTGGTGTATAACATTGTTATTTATTTGAGATTTTAAATTTTTTGATGTAGGCATTCATTGCTATAACTTTTTCTTTCAGAACTATTTTTGCTGCATCCCATAAGTTTTGGTATTTTCTGTTTCCACTTTTGTTCATTTCAAGATATTTAAAGTTTTTTTTTCTTAATTCATTCATTGACCCGTTGTTCGTTTAGGAGCATGTTGTTTAACTTCCATGTTTGTGTGAATTTTCAAAAATTCCCCATAATTGGTTTTTAGTTTCATGCCATTTTGGTCAGATAAGAGACTTGATAAGATTTGTTAAGTTTGTTAAGGCTTATTTTAGGGCCTAACATATGACCTACCTTCAAGAATATTCCATGTATACTGGAGATGAATGTGTACTCTATTGCTGTTAGAATGTTCTATATATGTCTATTCGGTCCATTTTGTCTAAAATGTAGTTTAAGGCTGACATTTCCTTACTGATTTTCTGTCTGGGTAATATGTTTACTGCTGAAAGTAAAGTATAGAACTTCCCTACTATTTCTGTATTACAGTCTATCTCTTCTTAGAGATCTATTAATGTTTGCTTTATTTATTTAGGTGCTCCAATATCAGATGCATATATATTTACAATTGTTATATCCTCTTTATAAATTGACCCCTTTATCATTATATAATGACCTTTGTGTCTCATTTTCCAGTTTTTGACTTAAAGCATATTTTAGATGATACAAATATAGCTACCCCTGCTCTTTTTTGGTTCATTTGCATGAAATATTTGGTTCTCAGCTTGAATGTTTTTGGTTTATAGAAAAGCTACTAATTTTTATATGTTGAGTTTGTATCCTGAGACTTTACTGGATTCACTTATCAAGTCTAGGAGTCTTCTGGAGGAGTCTTTAGGGTATACAATAGGAATCTCTAGGTATACAAAGGTCATCAGTGAGCAGATATAATTTGACTTCCTCTTTTCCAGTTTGGAAGCCTTTTATTTCTTTCTCCTGCCTGACCACTCTGGCTAGGACTTCTAGTACTTCCAGTTGAATAGCAGTAGTGAGAGTCAACATTCTCCTCTTGTTCCAGGTCTTAGGGGAAATGCTTTTCCCCATTCAGTATGATGTTGGCTGTGGGTTTATCATATATGGCTCTTATAATTTTGATTATTTTGAGATATGTTCTTTCTATGCCTAGTTTGTTGAGGGTGTTTATTCTAAAGGGATATTGGATTTAATCAAATGCATATTCTGTAACTATTGAGATAATAATAAAATTTTTGCTTTTGTTCTCTTTATGTGGTGAAATGACATTTATTGACTTGCATATGTTGAACCAACTTTGCATCCCTGGAATAAAACCTACTTGATCATGATGAATTTTTTTTTATTGTGTTGTTGGATCCAGTCTGCTACTATTTTGTTGAGAATTTTTACATCTACGTTCATCAGTGATATTGTAGTTTTCTGGTTTGATGTCCTTATATGGTTTTGATATAAGGATCATACTGGAATCATAGAATGAGTTAGGTAGGATTCTTCGTCTTTGATTTTTTAGAATAGTTTCAGTAACATTGGTACCAGCTCTTCTTCATATATCTGGTAAAATTCAGTTCTTTATCCTTCCAGTCCTATGCTTTTTTTTTGTTGGAGGATTTTTTATTATCAACTGAAATTTAATCCTTGCTATTGGTCTATTCTGTGTTTCTATTTCTTCCTGGTTTAATCTCAGGAAGTTGTATGAATCTAGGAATTTATCCATTTCCTCTAGGTTTTCTAGTTTGTGTGCACTGAGGTGTTCATAGCAGTCACTGATGATCTTTTGTGTCTATCTGTTATCAGTTGCAATGTCATGTTTATCATTTCTGATTGTGCTTATTTGAATCTTCTCTCTTTTTTCTTGGTTAGTCTAGTGGTCTGTCAATTGTGTCTATATTTTCAAAAAACCAACTTTTTGTTTTATTAATCTTTTTAATTGTTTTTTTTTTGTCTCAGTCTCATTTAGTTCTGCTCTGATCTTTGTTATTTCTTTTCTTCTGCTAGCTTTGAGTTTGGTTTGTTATTGTTTTTCAAGTTCCTTAAGGTGTGATGGTAGATTGTTAATTTGAGATCTCTCTATCTTTTCAATGGAGGCATTTAATGTTATCAACTTTTCTTTGAGCACTGCTTTTGCTCTATCCCAGAGATTGTTTTATGTTGTATCTCCGTTTTCATTCATTTCAAATAATTTTTAATTTTTGCCTTAATTTTGTTGTTTACCCAAAAGTTGTTCAGAAACAAATTGTTTAGTTTACATGTACTTGTATAGTTTTGAGAATTTCTCTTGGTATTGATTTCTAATTTTATTATCTTGTAGTCTGACAAGATACTTTATATGATTTTGATTTTTTTGAATTTATTGAGACTTGCTTTAAGGAAAAGCAAATGGTTGATTATGGAGAATGTTTCATGTGTAGGTGAGAAAAATGTATGTTCTGCAGTTGTTTGGTAGAATAAATGTCTATCAGGTCTCTTTGGTCTATTGGCCAGTTTAAGTCCAGAGTTTCTTTGTCGATTGTCTGTCTTTATGGTCTGTCTGTTAATATCAGGGGGTATTGAAATCCTCACTATTATTCTATTGCTATCAATCTGCTTTCTTAGGTTTATTAGTGTTTGTTTTATGAATCTGGGTGCTCTGGTATTGGGTTGATATATATTTAGAATTGCTAAATCTTGTTGTGTTGAACGCTTTATTATTATATAATGACTTTGTGTTTTGTAACTGCTCTTGTTTTAAGTTTAATAGTTTTATCTAATATGAGTATGTCTATTCCTACTCACTTTCATTTTCCATTTGTGCTGTATATATTTTTCCACCCTTTTACTTTGAGTCTGAATTTGTCTTTAGGTGCATCTCATGTAGACAACAGATGGTTGTGTCTCATATTTTTTTAAATCCAATTTGTCACTCTATCTTTTAAGTAGGGCATTTAGGCCATTTACATTCAAGGTTAATATTGATATGTGAGGTTCTGTTACTGTTGTAGTATTGTTAGCTAGTTTTGGAGTTTTGATTGTGTATTTGATTTATAGGCTCTGTGAGCATTTTACTTATGTGTCCTTTTTCGGATGCAAGTATCGTTTTTTGTTTCCATGTGTAGAACTCCTCTGAGCATCTCTTGTAGAACTGGTCTCATGGTGACAAATTCTCTTAGTGTTTGTTTATCTAAGAAAGGCTTTATTTCTCCTTTATTTATTAAGCTTAGTTTGGCAGGATATAAAATTCTTGGCTGGTGTTTTTGAGCTTAAGGATGCTAAAAATAGGCCCCCAAACTCATTTAGGGTTTCTGCTAAGGAGTCTATCGTTAATCTGATTGTTTTTCTTTTATAGATGATTTGACCCTTTCCTCTAGCTCCCTTTAAGGACTTTTCTCTAGTGTTGACTTTGGATAGTCTGATGACTATATACCTTGGTGATGTTCATCTTGTACAGTATCTCACATATGTTCTCTGAATTTTTTTCTTTTCTTTTCTTTTCTTTTTTTTTGAGACGGAGTCTCACTCACTCTATCATCCAAGCTGGAGTACAGTGGCATGATCTTGGCTTGCTGCAACTTCTGCCTCCTGGGTTCAAGCAATTGTCATGCCTCAGCCTCCTGAGTAGCCAAAATTACAGGCATGCACCACCACACTCAGGTAATTTTTCTATTTTTAGTAGAGACGAAGTTTTGCCATGTTGGCCAGGGTGGTCTTGAACTCCTGACCTCAAATGATCCCTCCACCTCAGCCTCCCAAGGTGCTGGGATTACAGACGTGAGCCACTGTGCCCAGCCTGACTCTGTTAGCTTTAAATACTGGTTTTCAAGCTCTGAAATTCTTTCTTCTGCTTTATCTAGTCTATTGTTAAAGTTTTCCATTTATTTTGAAATTCCTTAAATGATATTTCACTTCTAGACGTTCTGACTGATTTTTAAAAATAAGACATTTATCTCTTTCTTTATTTCCTGGATTGCTTTCGTAGCTTCTTTGTGTTGGTTTTCAACCTCGCCTTGGATCTCCTTGAGCTTCCTCATAATCCATACTTTGAATTCTTTATATATCATTTCTGAGTGTCCATTTTGGTTAACGACCATTTCTAGAGAGCTAGTGTGATCCTTTGGTGGTGTCACAACATTCAAATTTTTTTATGATGCCAGAATTCTTATGCTAATTTCTTCTCATCTGGAGAGCCTGCCACTTCTTATTTTTGACATTCTTTTCATTCAAATGGGATTTTTAGAATTTCCCTATATTTTTCCTCCCAACCCTGGGGTTGCGATTGTAAAATATGTTGGGTAGGGTCGTTTGGCTTTGCTTCCATTTCCCTGTGCACTTCTGTCTGCAGCTTTTATATTGGCCTGTGCAGTTTGACCTGCGGCCAGTAGATGGCACTTACGAGTAAGAGCCAGCTATAGCACAACGTATATACATGGGTATGTGCTTGATCTTTGTTTACCGTGAGGTGCTATGTGTTGTTTCAGGTGGTGGGCTGGACAGTGGAGTACCCAGAGTCCTAAGCTTCCTGTTCAGCGGGGGAATAGACAGAGCTGAACCCCCTGGGTTGTTCATGAATACCCCAATGATGAGCACAGGCACCAGGCCTAATGAGGGTGACTGGGGGGCTGCTGGTAAAATGTGCTGAAATTCTCTGTGGGGAGTGAGGAGGTTGCACCAGCTCCATGTCCTAAATAGGGAGAAACATGATCTGTTTGCTTATCACACCTCTGTTCTTGGCCTTGTGAATCTCAGTTCAGACACACACTGTTGTCTATCTTCAGAGCCATGACGAGTGCTTCTGTTTTGACTCTCCAAGGGAGTGGTTTTGGGGTTGAACCTCTTCACTCAGCCCAATACAGACATCTTTTTGGCTCACCTGTTCTCTAACGTGGTAAAATTGCTACATCATGTAGAGGGGAGGGGGCTCTGCCTTCTGGCCTGTGTGATGAGTGTCAGCTGTGGGGATATTGGCTGATTGGATCAGCCCAACCTCAGGCCCCTGGGGGAGTGGTCAGGTGCCAGCAGTGTTGGACTGGACTAGGTAGTTCCCCAGGCCCAGGCCCCCGGATGGTCCACTGGATGGCATGCATGAGTCTCCAAGGGGCTGGACTGGGGTCAGGCCAGCCCTGAGTTCAGGTGCTGTCTGTGATGAGGAGGGGTGGGCTAGTTCTTGGGTCACCCACAGAACTCTCAGGCAGGGACAGGCAGAATGCTCAGGTGGTGGGAGCCTGAGGCGGATCACAATCCTGTGGGGGTTGGGCTCTCAGAAGGGCCCTGGGCCGCAGCTGAAATGTTCAGATGGGAGCAGGGTGGCTGTGCTGTAAACCTTTCACTGGGAAGGGCAGGTCCCTTCAGTTGGGGCAATGGAGACTCACAGCCATGGGGCATGTGGCACGTTTGCACTTCCCTCCTGCAGAAACAACACTGGATTTCACTGTTAGGGGCATGCAAAGGTGCCAGCCCTCTCTGCTTCCTCCCTGGCCTGGGGGAAGCAAGGGAAGGGGCAGTGGGGATGGTGGCTATAAAGGGCTTGTCAGTGACCTCTAGGAATAGGGCTTTCAGAGTAACACTGAGCCATGGCTACAGTATCCATGCAGGGACCAGGTGGATGCACTGGGGGTCTGAAGCCAGCAAGTCTCATTTGGCAGGGAGCAGCAGAGGTGTGGAGTTGTGGGGTGCAGAGTCTGCCCACTGCTCCTCCATATCTCAGTTGCAGCATCTGTGCTAGAGATGCATGACAGTGCCCAGCTTCCCTAGTCCCTTCCTGGCCCAGGAGTGGCAGGGGTGGAGACAGCGGCACTGCTGACTGCAAAGAGCCTGTCAGTTACCTCTGGGAGATGGGTTCTCAGAGGAACACTGGGCCATGGCTGCAGTGTTCAGATAGGGGTGGGGCAGGTGCACTGGGGGCCTGAAGCAGATAAACCTTATTTGGCAAGGCACAGTGGAGGCAGGAAGTCATGTGGCAGGTAGTCTGGCCACAGTATCTGTCCTGGGGATGTGTGAAAGTGCTTGGCCTTCTGGATTGGCAGGGCAGTGGCAGCTGGTGCTGGGTTGCTCAGGAATCAAAAGCCTATGGGAATCCATGTGGCTTTTGGTTGGTGCCTCTGCACAGTCTCCAGGTAGCTCTCGTGTGTGTGTGTGTGTGTGTGTGTGTGTGTGTGTATGTGTGTGACTAGGATTATAAAGGTTCATGGTGGAAGTGTGGATCCCCAGGGGGCTCTCACTCACTCACCCTTCTTCATATTAGCAAGTCTTTCCTGGCTCCGCACCAGTCCCAGCTTGGTGGCTGCTTGGCTTTGCCCTTTTAGCTTTCCATGGGTCCCATCATTTCTCTAGTGAATTTCAGGGTGCTGTCTTTGACTATCTTCTTGAAGTGTTAGTATTTACTCCCTATTTTGGTTTCTCCTGGTGAAGGAGGTGCCTACTAACTGGTTCTAGTCAGTCCAGTCATCTTAAACTGGAACCTCACTCTGTGCCTTTTAATTGGAGAATGAATTCACTTATATTCTAGGTAAGGATTGATAGCTAAGGACTTATTACTGCCATTTCATTAATGATTTTCTGGTTGTTTTGTAGATCCTGTGTTACTTTCTTTTCCTCTTGCTGCTCTTCTTTGTGATTAGGTGATCTTCTCTAGTGGTATTCTTTGATTTCTTTTCATCTGTTGTGTATCGACCATAAGTTTTTGCTTTGTGGCTACCATAAAGCTTACACAAGGCACTCTATATTTATAACAGACTAAGCTGAGAACAACTTAATTTTGATCACATAAAAAACTCTACACTTTTATTTTACCCTCCACTCCCACATTAAAATTTTTGAATTTGTCACAATGTGAATTTGTCACAATTCACATCTTTTTATATTGTGTCTCCCTTAACATATTATTGTCACTATTATTGTTTTTCATAGTTTTGTCTTTTAACCTTTATACTAAATATACATATAGGCAACGATTCTAAAGTGTTTACTATGTATCTTGTTGTCTGTGTTCTAGCAAGTTGTGTCTTATTTCATGTACATGTATTTTAGTCTACATAAATTGTTTTGTATACTATGTCTCATTCAGTTTTTTTAAAAAAAGTTTTCTCTCAATACCTTATTTTCAAAATCCATGTATGTTTCTGGGTGTACATAGAGCCGTTTGATTGTAGTTGCATGGGACTCTATGGTGGGCATCCACCTTTTGCCTATCCATTCTGCTAGGTTTACTCCCAATACCTGCTACCATCAAATAATGCCTAATGGATATCTTTCTATATGTCCTCTTATAGACCCACGTGAGAATTTCCTTGGTATATATGACCAGGAACAAAATTGCTGTACCATAGATCATGCAGATACTAATTTGTCTAAGTACTGGAAGATTGCTTTGGGGAATGGATGCTCCTTTCTACTTCTACCAGCAGACTACAGGCACCCGCCACCACACCCGGCTAATTTTTTTTGCATTTTTAGTAGAGACGGGGTTTCACCGTGTTAGCCAGGATGGTCTCGATCTCCTGACCTCGTGATCCACCCACCTCGGCCTCCCAAAGTGCTGGGATTACAGGCGTGAGCCACCATGCCCGACCCACATTCTCATTTTTCATTTAATTCGGCCCCTCATTCTTATTTTTCATTTAATTTTATGTATTTCACTGTTGCTTTCATGTGCATTTCCCTGATTACTAATAAATTTGTATGTCTTTTTTATGTTTGTCATTTTTTCTTCTCTAAATTGCCTGTTCATTTTTTTGTTGAGAGTTATTCTTTTTTCCAACTGATTTGCAATCAGTTGTTTTATGTTCTAGATGTTAATTTCTCATTGGAGTTAAAAATTCCAATTACCTTCTCTCATTCCATCCTTTGCTAACTTTGTTCATGCTGTAAATGGTTAAATAGAATTCTTGTCCTATGGACTGTGTTGCCATAGCTATATGTATATATAGTTAATAGAGGAAAAATAACTTTGTAATTTTTTTAAGAATATCTTTCCGTATGTCCTCTTATAGACCTATGTGAGAATTTTACATATTTCTCACATAGTCTATAAGAGAACATATAGAAAGATATTCATTGAGCATTACTTGATGGAGGCAGGTATTGGGAGGAAACATAGGAGAATGGATGGGCAATATATATATGTGTGTGTGTATATATATGTGTGTGTGTGTGTGTGTATATATATTCTTTTTTATTATTTTTTTTGAGACAGGGTCACCCAGGCTGGAGTGCAGTGATGTGAACACCACTCACTGCAGCCTCTACCTCCCAGGCTTAAGTGATCCTCCTGCCTCAGCCTCCCAAGTAGCTGGGACCACAGGTGCGTGCCACCATGCCTGGCTAATTTTTTTTTTTTTCATTATTTGTAGAGACAGAGTGTCACCATGTTGCCCAGGCTGGTCTCGAACTCCTGGACTCAAGCAATTCTCCTGCCTTGGCCTCCCAAAGTGCTGGGATTATAGGCATGAGCCACTGTGCCTGGCAACTATATGTTTTTCACTTTCACATTAAGTCTTTAGTTTATCTGGTGTCCACGCTTGTACGTGATGTTAGGTGATTATCCAGCCTTTTGTTTTCTCATTATGAGACATTTTCCCCAATATCTACTATTAAACAATTTAGTTATTCACCATTGATTCTAGATACCATCTTTATCATATATTAAGTTTGTATGTTGAGTGTGTCAGAGAGAGAGAGAGAGAGAGAGAGAGGGTAGGGGTTGGAGATGTTAACCTATAAAATCGCAGGAAAGTGGTGGGATAAAAGGCTATCTTTCAGCATAGACAGACAAACTTTACACTCACTATACTTACTCATCTGACTCTTGCAACTGTCTAGCATTTTGTTATGGCTTGTGGAATAACTGGGGAAGTTTTTTTGTGGCCACTGGTAGTGTTTTCAGTCACAAACTAGATGAACTGGCCTATGTGCTTTTTGGATTTTTCATTTCCCTTCTCTCAAACAGATTGATTAACTGGAAGAAGACACAGTGGATTCAGAAGACATGTAAGCCAGGTTAGGAATAGGCATCAGAGTTACCCAGAGAAAAATTACAGACCAGGGAACAGAAAGACAGCCCTTACCACCTGTCCTGTGCTTCGATCCATTCTGGGTGCAGAACCTCGTGAAAAAGTACAGGTGCCTCCAGTGGCTTGTGGCCCTACTTTTGGACCTATTGGCATTAGCTTAGGCTCAGAGCTTTTGTATTTCTGAATTTCCAGGATAGCTTCTGCCAGATTAAGTCCTGCCCTGGCTCATTACTCACTGTAGAAACTAATAGGCCCAGAAGTAGGGTCAGATAATGTCTATCTGGGCTAGTCCAATTAATTTCTCTGAACAGCCCCCAGATATTGGAGTAGAGACTACTTTTTGGCACTTAGCAGTCAAACAGAACCCTCTGGCATCCTGTTCTTCTACACAACTAAATCTTTCATCTGAGATATTGCAGTAGGGAATGCATAGGAATTAGTTTTTGTTCCCTAAATAGGTCAAAGAGACCATATTATGCCTCTCACCTCAGGGAAGGCTTAAAGCAGAGGTGAATCTCAAACATTTTTCAAAGACAATCTGCCATCCACCAAGTTCCATTTGCTCAACACTGTTCCTCAGACTTGATACATTTGATGTCCCATTTTGGATGCCATAGGTGGGCCATATGGACCAGGTTTGAAGAAAATGCCTGGAGGATGGTCCTAGAAAAGGCTACCTCTATTACCCTTACTATTTCTCAAGGCTTCTGAACAGTGCCTAGAACACAATAGGTGCTCAATAAACATTTGTTGACTGAATCACTAGGAGGAGGATTTGCTCTCTCTCTTTCTATCTCTCCCTCTGTTATGGTTAAAATATTTTATTTATGAGGGATTTCTAGCCAGTGGCTGCTCCAGGATTTTGCATAGAAGGGTTGAGGAGCAGTAGTCTGGCTGGGAGATTGTGGGAGGAGGCTAGGAACTTGCCTTGATGCCACATCTGCATGGGTATCAAGGATAATAGCTAACATATATATATATATGTATATATATATATGTGTGTGTGTATATATATATATATATATATATATATTTTCTTTTCTGATGTATTTTCACTCCTCGAAATCTTTTCCCACTCATAGCCTCTTTGGCATTTTTCCCTTACTGGGAAGGAGCAATCCCATTTAAAGCAAAACACTGACCCTGAAAACAGTCACTCTTCAGCCTTGAGATAATTGTCCTGAAAGCTAGGCTTTGGAGGGAGATAACAGGGATTTCTAAATTCCCAAAACTTCTTCAGCTATCAGGAGAAAACTTGGATGTTTAAATGCTTCAAATTTATTTTAAATTACTTATTTTTAAATTTATTTAGCACTTCAATAGAGTAGAGAAATGCTTTAAAAAGAGAAAGATGGCGGAAGAGTTTGCCCTCTCTTGTTCTGAAAGGGGAGCAGGGAAAAGAGAAGTGAAGAGGTGCTACGAGGCCGGACAGTGTCTCCCTTCCTACCCTGGGATCCAGCATTAGAAGAGAGGGTTTGGTAGTGTGTAGGGAAATCTCGGGGAAGTAGGAAATTGCTTCTTGCTTTTCTCAGGATAGTGAAGGATACCATCAAGATACTATCTTTATCATGTATTTCTTTTCTATTGCTTCTGCAACAAATGACTGCAAACTTAGTGGTTTAAACAACACAAATTTATTGTCTTACAGTTCTGTAGGTGAGGAGTCAGAAAAGAGTCTCCCTGGGTTAAAAATCAAGGGGTCAGTAGGACTGTGTTTCATTCTGGAAGCTCTCAGGGGGAGTCCATTTCCTTGTGTTTTCTGCTTCTGGAGGCCACCTGCATTCCTTGGCTTGTGGCTCCTTCTTTCATCTTCATAGGCAGCACAGGTCTGGTTGATTCCTTCTCACATCACATCCCTCTGACTCTGACACTTCTGCCTCCTGTCTCCACTTTTAAGGACACTTGTGATTACTTTGGACTCATTTAGATAATCCAGGATTACCTTCTCATCTCAAGGTCAGCTGATTAGCAACCTTGATTTATTCTGCAAACTTAATTCCCTATTGCCAAGTAACATATTCACGGGGCCTGGGGATTGGAACATGGATCTCTTTTGGGGGCTGGGCCCTTATTCTGCCCACTACAGATGGGCAGCCTGGGACAATCTGTATGCCCCTAGTTTGGTACAATGCTTGAATGACATGGTTCTTGGTATGGTTTGGCTCTGTGTCCCCACCCAAATCTCACCTTGAATTGTAATAATCCCCACATGTCAAGGGCGGGACCAGGTGGAGATAATTGAATCATTGGGTCAGTTGCCCTCATGCCGTTCTTGTGATAGTGAGTGAGTTCTCAAGAGATCTGATGGTTTTATAACGGGCTTCCCCCTTCACTTCGCTCTCATTCTCTCTCCTGCTGACCTATGAAGAGGTGCCTTCCACCACGATTGTAACTTTCCTGAGGCCTCCCCAGCCATGCAGACTGTGAGTCGATTAAACCTATTTTCTTTATAAATTACCCAGTCTTGGGCAGTTCTTGTAACAGTGTGAGAATGGACTAATACAGTGTTGCATGGGCTGTAGTTTCATGATGGTTAGGAGAGTTGTCTACGTGGGTGGGCAGAGGGCAGTTTTTCAGAGCCCTGCAAAATATTAAGAAAGAAGCCATGAGTTCCCAGACCTTTCAGGAAAAAACCAAGATGCAGAAAAAGTGAGCCTCAGAGAGGTTTGGGCTCAGGAAGAAGAATCTCTAATGGTGAGGACTTTAGAAGAACCAGAATAACTAGCTACACCTCAGCATGCACCAGCCCCTATGACCAGGAAAGGGCATGACTAACTGGAAGGGCCCATATGAATCATGGGTACTCTCACTGCATGAGCATGTACAAGCTTCACCTGCACCCAGGCACCCTCTTAGAAGTCTGGAATCATTGAGTGTTACCCAAAAGATACTGAGTTAGACTCCAATTAGGCTTCCATTTAAAAATGTAAATATTTTTTCTACCATCAAAAGTAATAGGGGTCTAGAGAAAGATAGAATTAATTTTGCATGGCATGTATATTTTGTTCTCTGTTCCCCAATATATATGGCAAGCTCTGTGTGACTGTGTGTGTGTGTGTGTGTGTGTGTGTATGTATGTGAGTGTGGGTGTTACTTAAATTGTACTTTTATTTGATGTAGGCTAGGAGTTGCATTTGACCAGCAAAGAAGCTGTTTGTACTTAGATAGTAAGTTCATTTGAGGGAGAGGCAAGCTTTGAGAGGTCTCTTCTGAACCTCTCAACATCCCCACTGTGGTAGTGAGTTGTGATCAGTTCAGCAGCAAAAACCATCATTCAGCACTCAGGTGTTTCATAATTATTGGCATATGTAAAGTAGATTTTTTGGGACAAAGATACAGATCATATCAGTTACACCAAAAGCATGAATTTTGCTATAGGTCAATATTTCAAAAATTTGTTCTTAAAAGTCAGTTTATTTTTAATATTATAGCTTGGAGTTACAATAATTGGGAGTTCAAACTTGAAAATCTATTTCACACCTCTAGCAATGGGTTTATTACAAAAATGCACATTGTTTTTTAAAGCTGTGAGTCTAGTATCCAATACAGTAAGATGTTGGTTTGAAATGAAAGTATTTCTGAGGATAACTTTGCATCCTCTGGTGAGATTTATGTTGCAATTTAAGCAGCTGCCTGAAATTCAATAGAATATGAAATTATTAAAAAGTACACATAGTGAAACTAGCATTAGAGAAAAACCTCTTGAAAATGAAATATTATTTTTTTACTAAGGCATAAAAGGAGTGGGCTATAAGACATTGAAAACTTAGCAAATTCCAGCCATTATGTTATGTTTTAATCATAGAGTATTGAAGGCTATCTCATCAACCATCTTCATTTTCAAATTAAAAAAATGGCCAGGTATTAATGTTGAAAAAACTGCAAATACATTAAAAAATATTTGTTGTTTTTCCTTTTCCTTTCTTTTTCTCTTTCTATTAATGTGCACCTCTAGCTATATTTAGTGTTCTAGATTACAATTTGTAGCATGAAGCTTATTCTAGGAACCATGGAATAACTCTATAGTGGATCATCTACCCGAGGGGGGAACCTTTGGTTCTTCTCTGACCAGGATAGGTAAACAGAAGCAGCTCAGCCAGTTGTGTAGGGGGAGGAGAGGGGTTTGGAGATGACCCAGAAGAGATGCTGAAGGATGATTTGGAGTTTGTCAGGTGGGAACAGTGGGATGCCTGGGAAGGCACACCTAGCAGATGGACAGTGGGAAAGGTTACATTTGGGAAAATTTCTGTGTTGGGAGACAGGCACAGTGAGCACCTCCTAGGCATGAGAGCTTATAAAGTACAATCCTTTGTATTCGATTTATGAGAAAAGTAACTTAAAATGCATCACAGTGCTTTCAACAAAATAAAATCCTTAAGAAGAAACTTTGACTTCTAGGATATCTGGGACTCAGCTGAGAGTAGTGATTTAGGGCATGACTTATCAAATTACTTTTTCAAGTTTTTTAACACCATTTTCCTAGCTGCAGATAGAGGGTTTGGTTACCATACAATATACGACAGAGAACCTTCACAAATTTGGTTTAGGGGAAACTGGGATCTCAACACACGGTGGAAAGGGAGATGATGAAATTGAGTAAAATTAGGGATTCAGTCTAGGGCTTACAAAAGAAAGAGCCAGAAGTCTAATAAATATCACAGTCAGCAGTGACTGACTTAAGATGCACCTTGTTCTTATCTAAGAGATACTGATGCGTAAGTGGGGCATGGCAGTAGGGATTTTCTGCTTTTCATAACCTCTCAGTTATATTATTGCAATGACTTGTTAATTGGTTTTCAGTGTCCAGAATGTTTCCCCACCAGGCTATTCTATAACCATCCTTCTCAAACTTTAATGTGCTACATATTACCTGGGGATCTTGTCAGCATGCAATTCTGATTCTATAGGTCTGGAGCTGGGGCGCTGAGAGTCTGTATTCTAACAAGCTAATGCTATTATATGTTGGTGCTACTGGCCTGGGAAGCACACATTGAGTAGTAAGGTCTATACAATGTTGTTAGACCTTCTCATTACCAAAATTCTCTTATTAAATATTTTCCTGCTCAAACTCCTATGACTCTCAAGGGTCCACCCTTACTAAGTTAAAAAAATCTTCATCTTAATATGTATGTAACGTGGCTCCAAACTCTCTTCCCATTTACATCTCTCATGAGTCCCCTACTGATTGCTATGCACTGGCTGACCTGGTAAAGTTTTCTGATCCTTCCTCTTTACCTGGAAAAACCTTGAACTTCTTCCATGAACCACACCTTTCTTATTTGTCTTTCCTTTGTATTCCTGATGCTGTGTAAACTTCGTAGTCTGCCTTTACTTATAGTCATATGCTTTTCTTTTTCTTTCTTTCTTTCTTTTTTTTTTTTTTTTGTGAGATGGAGTCTTGCTCTGTCACCCAGGCTGGAGTGCAGTGGCATGATCTTGGCTCACTGCAACCTCTGCCTCCCGGGTTCAAGCAATTCTCCTGCCTCAGCCTCCCCAGTAGCTGGGATTACAGGCGCGAACCACCATGCCTGGCTAATTTTTTGTATTTTTAGTAGAGTCGGGGTTTCACCATGCTGGCCAGGCTCGTCTCAAACTCCTGACCTCATGATCCACCCGCCTCGGCCTCCCAAAGTGCTGGGATTACAGGCATGAGCCACCTCTTATCTCCTCTTTTAGACATCTAGGCTGCTGGTGGCTGCTTTTGTGTCTTACTCATTTTTGAATCCCTGTAGCATCTAATTACATGGTAGCTATTGCCATTTTTATGGAATTGAATCTTGTTTTAATCATTACACACATCAATTATGACATTTTGCTGTGAGAGAAAAGTGCTACCAGCAGTGAGTACTTCATTTAGGTTACTTTATATTAACAACTGGAACTACTGCTTTCTTTTCCTCATTTGTAATGATCATTTACCAGTATGTTTCAGTTAAAGTAGTTGTACCTGCTACTTTTAATTTACTGTCTTAAGTTATTAAACCAATTAATTTTCATTTACCTATAATTCTAAGCCATTCTCTGGCCTAAAGGTAACCACTAGCCTCTCTTAAATACTAAAGTACAAGTGTTTTTATGGCAGTTAATCCTTTTTCACTTTTTTTCTCTGTTACCATCTGTGTTGTGGATACTTAGAGCTGCCAGAAGTTAAGCTGTTTTTTTGTTTTTAACATTCCATAAGAAATGCTTGTGTAAATGTATTGAATAATGACCATGACATTTTTCTTTACAGCTAAATAGACTTTGATTAAATTCCACAAATGTTAATTAGACGCCTACTACACAAGCCACTGTGGGTGATACAAAAATGAATAACACATAGTTCCTGCCAAATGGGAACTTTCATTCTATGCAGCCACTTGGAGCAGCATATAACTCCCTTCCATTTTATGTTTCCTTCATGTAGGGGTGAAAGGTAGACAGTAACAGATGGAACTTCTCATTTTATTCAGCTTGCAATTTTGATAATCACCAAATGTGATAATTCTATTTTACATTATAAATTGTTTCACTGTACCAGAGTCTTATTAAACTATGATTGACTCATTTTTCACAGGTGGTTGCATTGTATAATAGCTACCATATTAAAATGCAGAATTGGGCCAAAAGATTGTATTTACATATGGTGTTCATTTTTTTAATGTTAAAATAGTTTTAAGTGAGCCAGTTAAAAATGACTAAATCTTTTTTAAAAACTTAATGATCTAGCCTCAAGGCATGAGACAGTGAGTTGAAATGAATGCTTTTAAATGATCATGTGCAACTCTAGATGTCAGCTAGATATCTCAGAATTAACAGAATCAAAAGTCTACTCTTGATTCTTGCACTTTCTCTATGAATTTGACTTTTCTAGTTACCTCATGTAAGTGGACTCATAAAGTATTTGTTTTCCTGTGACCTTTTAACTTTAATGCTATTTCTTTTTAATATTGGGAAACTGGAAATAATTTAATAAAAAATAAAGTAATTAAATCAACTATAATATTCCCATATCTTTGATAACATGCAATTATTTTTACATTTTATTTTCATTTTTTTGGACAAGGTCTTGCTCTGTGGCCCAGGCTGGTGTGCAGTAGCAAGATCATGGCTGACTGCAGCCTTGACCTCCCAGGCTCAAGTGATCCTCCCACCTCAGCACCCCCTCCCTGCTACCCTGAGTAGTTGGGCTACAGGCACGTAACATCGCACCTGGCAAATTTGCTTTTTTTTTTTTGTAGAGACACAGTCTCACTATGTTGCTTAGGCTGGTCTTGAACTCCTGGGCTCAAGGCATCCTTTTGCCTGGGTCTTCCAAAGTGTTAGGCTTACAGACATGAGCCACTGCACGTGACCATTTGTTTGTTTTATAACACAGGTGTAGAGGTACTGACCAGGCAAGAGGAAATAATGATTTAGACAAGTATTGCTATCTTGGGTACAGGTAGTAAGGACCGGCCAGATTCTAGACATGTTCTGAAGTTAGTGTCAATAGTGTAGTTGATATAGGACAGAACAATGACACTAGGGTTTTTGGCCTGTAGAAAGGGAAGACTGGAAATACCATTTCCTGAGATTGAAAGATAGCAAGAACAGCAGGTTAGAATAGTTTCTGCTTTTATGATAGTTGAGTTTTTAAAAAAAATCCAAGGATAATACAAAACATTGTATTTTATATAATATAAAATAAGTAATATAAATATAAATGTAATATAGGTAATATAAGAAAAGAGAAACAGTCTAATAGAAAAATGAGCAAAGGGCTTGAACAAAACAGGAGATGAAATTTTTACAGAGTAAGAATATATAAATAAATATTCTATGCACTAGAAATCATACCAATTCATCTTTAAGTAATGAGACACTGGTTTTCATCTATCAAAGTGACAAAATTTTTAAAAGTGATAAAACTTCAGTTGGTGTGTGGAAGCATTGCTCAAAAGAATGTAAACTAGCATAGTCCTTTAGACAGTCATTTTGGCAATATGTTTGAAAAATGTGTAAAATATTAATATTGTTTAACCTAGAAATGTAACTTTTAGGAAATTTTTCCTAAGAAAATAGTCAAATATACACAAAGATTTGCATAGTGTTATTTACAGAGAGAACTATCGAAGTGCTTAAAAACTGGGGGGGGGGCTTTTTAAAAAAGATACATCAATATAGAGAACACTATATTGACATTAACTTTCACGACATGGGGTAATAATATCCACACATATTGTGTATATATATTAAAATGATCTGCTTGGTGAAACAAGTTGGGCACCAAAGATATTTTTATAAAGGACAGTAGGGAGAAATTAGAAATGACTGGCACTAATAAAGATGGTTTAAAATATCTTTGCAAGCCTTTTGGTGTTGCTTCAAAAGCAGTAAGTTGTGGTCGGACAGGTTAACAAAGAGCTGAATGCATGGATTACTGCGCAGATGATGTGCGTCTGCCATACTCGGGGGCATGATTTCAGTATGAAGAGAAAATGCCGACCTTTGTCGTATATGTCTGACGAGAAGAAAAAAATGCCAGTCCCCTCCAAGCTGGATCTTCTGCGAAGCCAAAGATTTACAATCTAAGGTAACCTCCACCACAGTTACTACGGTGTCAGAGTTCTTGCCTTTGTTTGGTAGGCAATAAACATTTTTGGACTATTTTGGCTTCCCTCATGGCTCCAAACGTGCAGGGCTTTGCTCTTCCCTACACTGTATTTAAAACTCTAACATGGAATTGCTCTAAACCCACAGCTACTCTTTTCTATGTCAGAAATAGGCCACGTGTTTTAAGAAACAAAGTGCCTGAAACCATAGATACAGGAAGGGTTAATCTGCTAGGCTAAAGAAGCAAGAAGAGAAAAATCTCAGGAAAACTGAAAATCAGGGTTCCCTCTCCCCTGCACCCTCAGTGGAATAGAGAGGGGGAGAAGTGAGAGCCAGCTGTGCAGGAAGCAGCTCGTTTTTGTGGTCTGGCTGTCAGATTGTATTTACTAAACCAAGCAGCTTCCACCCACTGCTTTCTCTCTTCGGAGGGCAACTGCAGCCACCAAAGGGCAGCAGAGGGGCTGGCCCCAGGGGGAAAAGACATGTAAAAATATGCATAGTTGCCAAGAACCAGATGCCATTTTCCAAACTGTTTTGCTCAACAGGGAAGTAAGCTTATTGCAGCAAGTTGTGTTGGTGCCACAAGATGCCACCCTTCCCTTGAAAAGAAGAGACTAAAGGTAACTAAATTCTATGCAAGTGTTTTATGAGTCCATGTCCCCCACTTTTATATCTGTAGTTTTATCTCGAATGAAGGAACAGCAGTTGCATTTTGTTCTGCAACATTCTGGTGCCAGGAAAGAAACTAGTTCTTGTTAACAATTTCCAACACTCTTTTAAACTGCTATGGAAACACTGCTTTTTCTTTTTATCTGATAATGGATTACAATTTTATTAGTTTGGGTTTTATTAGTTTGGGTTCTTGGTCTTAGCCTAGCTTTTGATGTATAGTCAAGCTAGTACAAAAGGCCACAACATAACATATTGTCACTATCCACCATTTAAAAATTTTTAAGCTTCCAATTTCTCCAAGAGAGATGTTTAGCTCTGTTTTCTGTGGAAGCAAAAAATAATACGGGATTTGTTTTTGATTATTTGTTTGATGGGTTATTTCTATGAAAAACCACATTTCTCTCTACCTCCGTTAACACATGGTCACCTGATGCAAAGTTGAAGGCTGCCATAGCAAAAGGTTATTGACTAGTAAAATGGAAATCAATGTAATTTACAATAAAATATTATTTATATTCTCAGCTGAAATCAACACATACTTATTAATCATAATTCTGGAATTTATCTTTGAGTTTTGCTAAAAACAAAATATCAGGAATTACTTATGTTTCTCTAGTCTTTTGCCTTTTACTTTCCAAGAACCTTGTAGTCATAGTAAATCAGCCTGCTGCTGTCAGTGGTTAGTCTGCAGTCATCTTTCTGCATTGGTAGGAAAAATGAAATTTGGAAAATTTCAGTTATTCATCCTAAAGGGAAGCCATGAAATAGATGTGACCTTGAATGATTATCTAACCTGTCAGTACCTCCATTTTAATTTGTAAAATGAAGCATTTTACTGGCTGCTCTCTAAGTTGTCTTCTACACTTTTGAGGAGATGTTTATGACATCCCCTCATTAAAAACGCTCATGTCTAGGAGACTCTTGTGGTTAGTGAGGAAAATATTTGGAATTTGAAGGGATGCCGATATTTATATTAAATTCAGATGTTATTCTTATAATCCTGTTTCTCCAAACCGTTCTGCCTCCTGGAGCAATGTCCTAAAAGTATAGCTACAAAAAGCTTGTCTGCATATAGGTACACTAATTTTTAAGGTTGACATAACATAAATCATTTATATGTGTGTGTGTGTAATATACATATGTACATGTATATGTATACACACACACATTTATATATATATATTTTTTTTAAAGAAACAGGGTCTTGCTGTGTTGCCCAGGTTGGCCTTGAACTTCTGGGTTCAAGGGATCTTCCTGCCTCAGCGTCTGGAGTAGGTATGAGTACAGGCACATGCCACCATGCTCAGCTTATACTTCATCTTTATTTTTCCCATTTGAAGTTTTGCCATGGAGAGGAGTCCAAAAAGTCTAAACACCTGATACTCCTCATCTGAGAAAAGCAGTTCAAATTTTTCTTTCTGCATATAATCTCTGTGGTTTGCGCCATGTTTGTAAGATGAAACTATTTGTTTTAAATGGGCCATGTCTAGCCACACCAAGACGTGCTGTCTAAGTCAAAGGCATCCTAGGATGAGCTGGTCCTTGGAGAATCTGTGTGAAACCCTACCAAATATGGGGAACTCCATATTCATAGTGACAAGCCAAGTTTTCTATCTGTTGGGACATAAATGAGAAGATGATGGGTCACTAGAGTTTAAATCGTCTTTTCTTCACAAGCCCTCTTTTTCCAGTTCCCCATTAGACTTGTTGTCTTGGATACCCAGTTAAATTTTAATTTCAGATAAAAAATAGATTTTGTGGGGGTATATATCCCAAGTATTGCTCATGTATTATACTAAAATTAAACTATTGTACTAAAGTATATTTTATACGAATCATCCTAAATAATTATTTTTTAATCTGAAATTTAACTGGTGTACTGTATTTTTATTTGCTAAATGGCAACCCTAACTGGCACCCAAAGGAAATGTGAGGATGCTGAGATGGTTTCTGTGCTACACACATCTTTGTAAGGAATAACAATAGACCCTATTACCTGAAATGATGTAATATTCGTAAGATAAGGGTTCCCCAGTGTATGGATTCACATTTCCCTGTGTAACCATATAGTTATATATTTTTTCAGAGTCTAAAAATTTTGTATTTTGCCTTTTCACTAAATATATACAATATTTCTATAACTGTATCTTAAAACTGCTGATTTCATGTTTTGTATAAACTACTTAACATTTCCCTGTTATTAAATACTTACGTTATATAGTTTTTTCTACTACAAATATTATGGTAGGTTCTTGATGCATATAGTACTTGATTTTTGTTAAACTGTTTTTCCAGAATAAATTCTAGGAGTGAGATTAGTAGTGATAGGGAATAAAGTGGTCAAATTACGTCTGAATGATCACATTCAGATTTTTCTTTTCGTCCTTTGTTATAAGGGGGTACATACTGGGAAATAAGAAGAGATAGGAGAAATGCATATGGATGCAATTTTAAGTCTTACTACTTCTGCAAGTGAACAATCCCTTTACAAAAGTATTTTAACTTTCTTAGAGGAAGCCATTTCTATTTTCACCACTGGTAGTAAAAAAAACACAGGCATGAAAATGGTTTTAAAAAATTCAGCTGAACATGAAATATTTCAGTAACCTATAACATTCTTCTGTCATCCATTTCCTCCCGGTATGCCACCAGGCTTCCCTGATCATCATGAGAGGCCCCATAGCTGGTCCTAGGCAATGTGATTGCTTCTTAAACACATTTTCAGTGGTTACATTGTCAGAAGAAGCTGCAGCATGTACCTGCTCAGAAACTCATCATCCACGTCTCCTGCAATGTGTTGGAGATGGGAAATAGGCTTGCGAAAATTCTGCAACAAACTGGTTCAAGTGATAAGTGCCTCAACAATACGCAATTGAATAACAATCTTATCCAGAAAGGGGAAGGAAACACAACAAACCAGGCAGAACTATTTTCTGTTAAGGAAAAAAAAAAAAAAAAAAAGAGACCAGGGGAAGATTGGGGAAGGCAATTATAAGGTAAAGGAGGTGCCCAGGAGGATATAATTGTAGTTTATTCTCTTTTTAAACACTGAATATCATTTAAGTGACTTAAAAATCAAACAAGATAAAATGGAATGAAATAAAATAGATAAAAGTATAAAGACTCCAAACTATGTTTCTTTCTAGTTGCATTGTCTGGCTAACCTCAGCTTTATGAAGTTAGAATTAAGCCACCATCAGGATGCACCTTATTATTTACAGCTTTCAGGGCAATCTCATAGGCAGATAGCTTAGGTTTTGCTGGGAATACTGTGCTGTAAGAAATTAAGCTTTAATGAGAACTACAGTGCAACAGTATTTCAATATAGAGAAATAATGAGAGGAATATAGTTTAACAAAAAGGCCTGCTAGGTCCTAAACCATCTTCTTTAGTGACCTTGCTTGAAAAAGGTCCTCCTTCTTACTAACCAAGCTGTAGTTTAGTTGGTAGTTATGTCAGCATTTACCAAATTGTTTTCACAGGGAAGACTGCTACAGTAGTTCATCAGGATGTTAATGGCTGATCTCCGAAAGCAGGGTAAAATAAGCTGGGGAAAGTTAATTGCTACATACTCCTCCCTTGCAGATCGACAATACACCCTAGAATATTGAGAAATTCTGCAGTAGAAAAACCTGTTTAACTTTATTTGACTTATAGCATCCCAAACTTAGAGTAAGAAAGTCATTTTTGTACAATTCTGATAAATGTTTCAAGGAATACTGATACTCTAAAGAATAATTGATGCACAACTCTCAGTTAAAGTAGTATCTCTCAATCCCAAACAAAGGCGTGTAGGTAGAGTTGCTTGGAGAGCAATTTTCAAACTAGTTTTCAATGTGTTTTGTAGGTCTTGTAGCTTGTTCTACTCATCCAGAGCTTGTCTACATCTGCTAAGTCACCTGGGGTGAGTCATCTATCATTTTCTTTGGAGATTTGAATCTCTAGCAGGAAAATAAAGGAGAAGGGTAAAGGTGGCCCAGGCTTTATGTTCATTTATCCTTTTTGTTAAACTACGGCTTTAGAATAGAAAGGAGGGTGGGGAAGTGAGCTGGCTATAAATATAGCTTAGCAGAGCAGAATTTTGTCTACTAAATCATGACTTCTGAACAAAATGGCAAGACAAAATAAAAAAGACAAAATACATTTTATGAACATCAAGATGGACATGGTTAGAAAAATAATGTTTAGATGGTTAAAGGTCTCAATACTGAATTGGCCAGAGGGAGCAGAAGACTGGTACAGAAGGGAAAATTAGGTTCTATGGGGGACAATGCATGATAGAGAAGGGAGTAGCCCGTTGGAGGTGGTGGTGAATTATTTTCAGCTGAAACTGCAGTGAAATGATTTGGAAATAATATGTATCATTTCAGATGTCTAACTACTAATGTTTAGAATGTGAAGTAAAAAAGAACATTTTAAGTTTTCTAACAATGGATAAACTCATTATTCAGTTAAGTGAATAAATATCAATTATCTATCATGCATAGTACAGTACAAAAGAATTTTAGAAAATAAAACACAAACTCTTCTTTCAAAGAAGGAATACTATAAATGCTTTAGTAATATAATAAAATAATATGGTATTAGAGGCATCCATAAAATAAAAAGGAAAGAAGTACATAGTGTACAGATAACTCATATAAGGCACAGAATACTATCATTTTTGAGCAGAAAAACAGTGTAGTTATAATTGAGTTTGGAAATATTAGTCCACCAGTGATAGCCAGAATGGGTTAGAACACTGAGAGTGGGGATAAAGAGAACAGAGAAATAAGAGTGGCTAAAAGCCTTGATTTGCAAAGTAAGAAAATGACAGATTTTAGGAATTAAATCAGGGGGTCGGCAAAATTTCCTGTAAAGAGCCAGATAGTAAAGATTTTGGCCTTGCAGGCCATATGGTTTCTATAGTGTGCAAGCAGCTATAGGAATTATACAAATAGGTGTGTTTGTTGTTTTCTAGTAAAACTTTATTTACAAAAACAAGTGGCAGGCCTGATTTGTTCCACAGCCTATAAAGGAAGTTTAAAATCAACTGCTGGTGAAAATATAAAATCTATGACTACATATCATAAGATAAGCTGCATCATAAGGAACTTTGATGTATATCTTTAGGAACAATGAAAAAAATCATCATTTATTAATCTAATTTAAAGTAGAGTTATTTGGGTTTCCATATCCAACAATGGCAAATCAGATTGTTATAGACCAACTCTTCCATTAAAAAAACTAGAAAATCTCTGTGTATATATACATGTGTGCACATCAGGGGGTTTAAAATATATGTAGAATTAAAATACATGGCAATAATAGCATAAAAGACAGAAGGAGTAAATGGAATAATATGTTCAAAGATTCTTGCACTCTTCAGCAATTGGTAAAACCACAAATTTAAATTAGATTTTAATAAAATGAGGGTTCATTTCATAATTTCTATGTAGTAGAAATCTTTTAGTAGTTACTAAAAGAATAGTAAACAAATATATTGTATATCCAGGAAGTGAATAAGGGGAAAATGGAATAATAAAACACCACCTAATTCAGAATAAAGCAAGAAGGCTAGAAAAATATAGAACAGAGGGGACAAAAAAAAAACCCTCCAATGGTAAATGGTATTAGGTTGGTGCAAAGTAATTGCAGTTTTGCTATTACTTTCAATGGCAAAAATATGCAATTACTTTTGCACCTACCTAATAGGTTTAACTGACATATCAGCAGTCATATCAAATGGTAAATGGACTAAAAGATAAATGGTAAATAGACTAGGAGATAAAGATTGTCCAAATGGATTAAAAGGCCAAGATTCAACTATATGTTGCTAACAAGACATAAACTTTGAATATTAGGTTACAGAAACATTCAAAATAGATGGATATAGCAAATATATCTTGCAAATGATTTAAAAGTAAGCTGGTGTAGCTATACCAATACCAGACAAAGTACATTTTTATGGTAATAAGTATAATTAGAGATGGAGAAGGACATCTCATAATGATACATCAATTCACTAGGAAATTATAATTGTCTTAAATTTACATATACCGGATAGCCTCAAAAATTGCCAAAAGAAAAAGAAAAAGTATACATATACAATAACAGTGGGAAATGCAATACATCTCTTTTTGTAACTGATAGAATGAGCACAGAAATCTATGTAAGGGTATTATTTAAGGATATAAAGTATCCAATTAATATGAGTAAAATAGTGTCATTTGAGAGATCATTGAGGTCTGGTCTATTTCAGTGAATCATTTGATAAACTTTTTCCATGATAACCTTGTGACAAGATGAATCAATGTAGGCTGCACAAGTATAAAGTTAAGATAATTTTGGTGAATGAAATACCCAATGAGTTTCTGTAAATTTTCTGATGCTACAAATTACGTTCTTGGTCCAATTCTACTCAATTTAAATAATAGATAGCTATTACCCATGATGTTGGACTCAGAGTCACAATTCTCTTAATGGTTTGGAGCATTGAACTAAATCTGTGAGATGAAAATTTAATTGATATAAATGCAAGGTACTCTTCATTGCTTATTTTAGAGTAAAATAGCGTTTTTAAAATGAGACACAACATGTATATATGCAATAAACTAAATAAATCTTAATGAATTTTTATTTATGTGTACACTTATGTAACCAAGTCCTAGAATATTTCCAGCACCCTGGAAAACTCCTTCATGTCCCTTTCTAGTTAATAACCTCCCCCCACAGAGGTAACCAATATTCTGCCTTCTATTATCATAGATTCTTGGAGAAAACTCTCAAACCATGCTTTTCCTCTGTTCTCACACAACCACCACAATCACCAACTCAGAATTCTTCTGTGACCAAAGGTGTGGAGTTTTTCCTTCACATACCAGGTGGCAGACACCAGCTGGGTGTCTTCCAATGCAATTCTGACACTATGCTGGGGACAGTGTCAGATCTCATAGGTCAGAGGCTCAGTCCCCAAGACTGCCCCTCTTCTCCCAGACACAAGTCACAAGTTCAAACATCTGGAACTTCTGAGGGACTGGCTCCAATTTGGCATTCCCATAAACCTCTCTTTGGGCTTGATTAACTTGATGGAGTGGCTCACAGAATTTAGCGAAATGCTTATTTACATTTACTGATTTTTTATAAAAAATATTACAAAAGACACAGATGAAAAGATGCATAGGGCAAGGTATGAGGGAAGGGGCATGGACCTTCCATACCCTCCCTGGGCGCACCACCCTCCAGGAACCTCCACATGTTCAGCTATCTGGAAGCTCTCCAAACCCTGTCCTCTTGGGTTTTTATAGAGGCTTCATTACACAGGCACGATTGATGAAACCATTGGCTATTGGTGGGTCACCCTTCCTTCTCCCCTTCCCGGAGGTTGAGGAGTGGGGCTGAAAGTCCCAACCCTCTAATCCTGCCTTGGTCTTTCATGTGACCAGCCCCACCCTGAGCCTATCAGACAAAAGACACACAACAGAGAGCACTTTGAAGATCCCAAGGATTTTAGGAGTTGTATGCTGGGAAATGGGAACAAAGACCAGATACGTATTTCACAATATATATTATCTGTCATACATCTATTAACATAAATACATTCTGAATGTGATATATATGGAGTTATAGATATGATTTTTTTCTGTGATTAGCCTCTTTCTTTAAACAGAGTGTTTCATAGGTAAAAGAAGCTTGCTGAGGTTTTGCTTGAAATTGCATTGACTCTTTTTTTTTTGAGACGGAGTCTCACTGACTGTCGCCCAGGCTGGAGTGCAGTGGCGTGATCTCGGCTCACTGCAGGCTCCGCCTCCTGGGGTCCACGCCATTCTCCTACCTCAGCCTCCCGAGTAGCTGGGATTACAAGCGCCCGCCACCTCGCCTGGCTAATTTTTTGTATTTTTAGTACAGACGGGGTTTCACCATGTTAGCCAGGATGGTCTCGATCTCCTGACGTCGTGATCCGCCCGCTTCGGCCTCCCAAAGTGCTGGGATTACAGGCGTGAGCCACCGTGCCTGGCTGCATTGACTCTTAGATCAAGTCAGTATTGACAAAAACAGTTAAGTCTTGCAATTCAGAAACATGGTATTTATATAGGTCTTCATTAATTTATTTCAGAAAGATTTTCTTTCATTAGATTTATTCTATGTATTTTATGTTTTTGATGCTATTATGAATATTTAAAATTTTAATTTTCTATTGTATGTTGCTATATATATTCAATTCATGTGTATAATGACTTTATATCAAGTAATCTTTCCAAATAAGCTTATTAATTAGATTATAGGGTCTGTCAATTTCCTATATTTAAAGTCATGTCATGTGAGGATATAAACAGTTGTATTTATTTTTATTTCTGTAACTTGCCTTATTTCACTGGATAGACCTTCTATATACTGATGAAAAGAAGTGCTAATCCTGGACATCTTTATCCTGTTTCCACATTCGCAGGACATATTGCTTTTTAAGAAATTTTTCAGATACAGTAATTCCTCACTTAATTTTGTAGATAGGTTCTTGGAAACTACGACTTTAAGCAAAACAATGTAGAACAAAACAAATGTTACCATAGATTAATTTATATAAACAAGAGTTAAGTTCTTATGGCCTATTTCTGGTCACAAAAACATCATCAAACTTCTAAATAAAGACCCAAAACACTTCTTATATTAAACATCGGGATAAATGTGAGCTATACATACATTCAAGAAAGATTAATAAAAACAAGTAAGATAATAATTTACCCACCTGTTCCAGTTCAGGATCATGGGTGGCTAGAGTCTAATCTGGTAGCTCAGGGCACAAGACTCTCAAGAGCCAGCTCTGGATAGGATTCCATCCTATTACAGGGTACAGTCTCATACACCCACACTCACTCACACTGGGCCTGTGTAGACATGCTGATTCACCTAACATGCACATAATTGGGATGTGAGGGGAAATTGGAGGACCCAGAGAAAACCCACACTGCAACTCCACATAGACAGTGGCTCTGACTGAGAATAGATTTTTTTTTCTCATCATGAAATAACATTGAATGAAATGATATTATTTGAGAGCTTGCTGTACATAATATAGACAACCTTACTTGAAAACTGGTTATATGAACAGAACTGAATATGAATTGGAACAGTGATATAGCTGCTGCTTTTTTTTGTTTCTTTGAAGTAATTCACTTTTATATTGCTAAGAACAACATGCAGAACGTGGAAGGTAAAAATTTTGTTTAATTTTGTACTTTTTTTTGAATTGCATGTAGAATATTTAGTGTTGAGTGCTACATTTTAGGAAGAACAGTGGTGAAGTAGAGTGAGTGCATAGAATGGGGGAATTAGGCTACTAAAGTTTTGGAAACTATCTGTAATGAGGAATGATATGATTTGGCTCTGTGTCCCCACCCAAATCTCATCTCGAATTTTAATCCCCATATGTTGAGGGAGGGATCTGTAAGGAAGCAATTGGATTATAGGGGCAGTTTCCCCCATGCTGTTTTCTCATGATCAGGAGTGAATTCTTAAGAGATTTGATAATTTTATAAATGTAGTTTTTCCTGCACCCGCACACACTCTCTTGCCTGTCGCTATGTAAATGTACCTTGATTGTACATTTGGTGTACCATGTAAGGTGCTTCACAATTGTATGTTTCCTGAGGCCTCCTCAGCCTTGCAGAACTGTGAGTCAGTTTAACCTCTTTTGTTTATAAATTAGCCAGTCTCAGGTAGTATCTTTTTTTTTTTTTTTTTTTTTTTGAGACAGAGTCTCGCTCTGTCGCCCAGCCTGGAGTGCAGTGGCGCTATCTCGGCTCACTGCGAGCTCCACCTCCCAGGTTCACGCCATTCTCCTGCCTCCACCTCCTGAGTAGCTGGGACTACGGCTAATTTTTTTGTATTTTTAGTAGAGACGGGGTTTCACCATGTTAGCCAGGATGGTCTTGATCTCCTGACGCCCCTCCCCAAGCTGTGGGGTTTTATAAGTGAGCCCCCCCCCCCCCGTTTTTTTTTTTTTTTTTTTTTTTAATTGAGACGGAATTTTACGCCTTTCTCCCAGGCTAGAGAGCAATGGTGTGATCTCAGCTCACTGCAATCTCTACCTCCTGGGTTCAAGAGATTCTCCTGCCTCAGCCTCCTGATTAGCTTGGATTACAGGTGCCACAACACCTGGCTAATTTTTGTACTTTTAGTAGTGATGGGGTTTTACCATGTTGGCCAGGCTGGTCTCGAACTCCTGACCTCAAGCGATCTGCCTGCCTCGGCCTCCCACAGTGCTGGGATTACAGGCATGAGCCACCGCACCTGGCCTGGGGTAGTATCTTTATAGCAGTGGGAGAACGGACTAATACAAGTAATTATTGAAAGAAATAGGGCAAATATTTAGTTTGTTTGGTGAAAAAAGGAGTAAACTTGATGCCCCACAATGATAAAAATAGGATGAGAAGGTGAAAGCCACAGCAAGGAAAATTAGACTCCATATAAAGAACACTGTTATAATAATTAGAATTTTCTAACAGTGGAAAAGTGTTGCCTCTTATTACCTGGAGGGAGTAAGTGTAGAATAACTGGTAATGTTTCCACAAAGCCTGGGAGTGGTTGATGGGATCCTTACTATTGGCAGAAAGTTGTACTAGTTGATTCTTTTATTAGGAAGGAAGATGTACAGATAATTTATGAAGTCTATTCTAATGTTAAAATTGTGATTTGTAGAAATGCTTTACGCGACATGTATTCTGGGTCTTTTTCACATTTGAAAGATGTGACTGAAATCTACATTCAAGAAAGTGTTCAAAAATTCATACAGCTTTATTGAATAGTTGACATTTGATTTGTAGGGCTTAGAAATATTTTGAGGGAGTGTGTCCGCCTGAGAAAGTGATGATACATTTGAAGACTGACTTAGAGAAAAAGAGTAAATAACCTTAATTTTGTTTAAATCATTTGTTCTATTCTGGTTGCCTCAAAAGTCGTATTATTTTCAAGAGCCTTCCATTATTTTATGATAGCGTGATGGTTACAAGTAGAAATCTGTACTCAGACTGACTGTTCAACTTAAAGCTCTGACACTTACTAGTCCTATGACTTTGGTCATGTTACTGCATAAACTCTGTAAACCACAGTTTCTCATCTGTAATATGAAGACAACAATGGTAGTTATCTAAAAAGTTACTGAGAAATTGAATGGGGGAGAAATCTTGTAATATGCTTAGCCTGTTTCTGGCATGTAGACTTGTTTAAGAAACTGATATGGTTTGATTGTGTCCCCAGCAAAATCTCATCTTGAATTGTATCTCCCATAATTCCCATGTGTTGGGGGAGGGACCTGGTGGGAGATTATTGAATCTTGGGTCAGATCTTTCCCATGCTATTCTCATGATAGTAAGTCTCATGATATCTGATGGTTTTATAAAGGGGAGTTTCCCTGCACAAGTTCTCTTCTCTTGTGTGCCGCCATGTGAGATGTGCTTTTCACCTTCCACCATGATTGTGAGGCCTCCCCAACCACATGGAACTGTAAGTCCATTAAACCTCTTTCTTTTGGAAATTACCCAGTCTTGGGTATATCTTTATCAGCAGTGTGAAAAACCTAATACAGTAAACTGGTAGTGACGGTGGGCTGCTGCTTTATAGATACCCTAAAATGTGGAAGCAACTTTAGAGCTGGGTAACAGGCAGAGGTTGGAATAGTTTGGAAGGCTCAGAAGAAGAGAGGAAAATGTGGGACAGTTTGGAACTTCCTAGAGACTTGTTAAATGGCTTTGAACAAAACGCTGAGGTGGTCTCGGAGATGAGGAACTTGTTGGGAACTGGACTAAAGGTGACTCTTGCTATGTTTTAGCAAAAAGATTGGGAACATTTATCCCATGCCCTAGAGATTTGTGGAATGTTGAACTTGAGGGAGATGATTTTGGGTATTTGGCAGAAGAAATTTCTAAGTAGCAAAGCATCCAGGAGATGACTTGGGTACCGTTAAAGGCATTCAGTTTTATAAGGGAAGCAGAGCATAAAAGTTCAGCAAATTTGCACCCAGATGATGTGATAGAAAACAACATCCCATTTTCTGAGGAGCAATTCAAGCAGCTGCAGAAATTTGCATAAGTAATGAGGAGCAGAATGTTAATCCACTGAGACAATGGGGAAAATGTTTCCAAGTCATGTCAGAGACCTTTGTGGCAGCCCCTCCCATCACAGACCCAGAGGCCTGGGAGGAAAAAATGGTTTTGTGGGCTGGGCCCAGGGTCTTTCTGCTGTGTGCAGTCTAGGGACTTGGTGTCCTGTGTCCCAGCTGCTCCAGCCATGACTAAAAGGCCAAGGGTATAGCTCAGGCAGTGGCTTCAGCGGGTGCAAGTCCCAAGCCTTGGCAGCTTCCATGTGGTGTTGAGTCTGTGGGTGCACAGAAGTAAAGAATTGCGATTTGGGAACTTCTGCCACCTAGATTTCAGAGGATGTATGGAAATGCCTGGATGTCCAGGCAGAGGTTTGCTGTAGGGGTGGCACTCATGGAGAACTTCTGCTAGGGCAGTGCAAAAGGGAAATGTGGGGTTAAAGCCCTCACACAGCATCCCCACTGGGGCACTGCCTAGTGGAGCTGTGAGAAGACGTCAACCATCCTTCAGACCCTAGAATGGTAGATACACTGTGAAAGCAGCCAGGAGGGAAACTGCACCCTGCAAAGCCACAGGAGTGGAGCTGTCCAAGACCATGGAAACCCTACCTCTTGCATCAGTGTGATCTGGATGTGAGACTTGGAGTCAAAACAGATCATTTTGGAACTTTAATTGACTGCCCTGCTGGATTTTGGACTTGCATGGGGACTGTAGCCCCTTCATTTTAGCCAATTTCCCCCATTTGGAATGGCTGTATTTACCCAATGCCTGTACTCCCATTGTATCTAGGAAGTAACTAACTTGCTTTTGATTTTATAGGCTCATAGGTGGAAGGGACTTGCCTTGTCTTGGATGAGACTTTGGACTGTGGACTTTTGAGTTAATACTGAAATGAGTTAAGACTTTGTGGGACTGTTGGTAAGGCATGATTCGTTTTGAAATGTGAGGACATGAGATTTGGGAGCAGCCAGGGATGGAATGCTATGGTTTGGCTGTGTCCCCACCCACATCTCATTGTGAATTGTAGCTTCCATAATTCCCATGTGTTGTGGGAGGGACCTGGTGGGATGTAATTGAATCATGGGGGTGGGTCTTTCCCATGCTATTCTCATGATAGTGAATAAGTCTCATGAGATCTGGTGATTTTTATAAAGGGGAGTTTCTACGCACAAGCTCTCTTCTCTTGTTGGCTGCCATGTGAGATGTGCCTTTCACCTTCCACCATGATTGTGAGGCTTCTCCAGCTATGTGGAACTGTGAGTCCATTAAACCTTTTTCTTTTGTAAATTGCCCAGTCTCAGGTATATCTTCATCAGCAGCATGAAAATAGACTAATACAGAAACCTCCATTTCCCCTAGGAACTAGCTAGTCTTACATAGAAAATATTTATTTAGGGAAATTACTGATTCAGTGACATAGAACTTACACAAACAGTTTGAGAACATAGTTCAGAAGAATAATAAAAGATTACAGATCCATCTACTAGTTTCCTTATGATTTGAGTATTAAGAAAATACTAGTCTGTACTCAGTACCTGATGACTACTAGCATTGTACATCTTTGTCTCTTATCTCTGTCCTCTCGCTCTGCTGGGCTATGAATACAAAGCTGGTAACTTCCAAGCACATCTCCAATTGTGTGAACAGGCAGGAACTGCCATCAGGAACTGCATGAGAACTTCTGGTAGAACTCCTATGTCTAATTTTCACACTGTACTTGAAGGACAAAAATTTTTAATGTAAATGCTACCTTTAAATCATTCAGAGAAGTACTCACCTACTACATAATCACATCACCACACACATACACACACACACACACACACACACACACACACACACACACACACACACGCTGACTTCAAACTGTCTTTCACTCTGACCAGAAGAGTAAAAGAAAGAAAAAACAAAGGGAAATAGGTACCTTGAATTTATAGGTGATTGCTTTGTAATTCCTTTATTTTCTTATATGGAGGTGAGTGCCTCAGGGAGCTATAAAGGGTGTCAAGTATCAGTATGACCAGGATTTGGGTTGCTTATGTAATTGCTTAACCCATAGCAGCTCACCTAGAGTGAAATTGCCACGGCAAAGGGGAACTAGCTGAAGAAGTAGGATATTGTTTGGACAGAGCTCATCTTCAGCTAGCATCACTCAGGAACACTGAGTTCCTCCCTCCCCACCTGCAGGTGACAGCTGCCTGTGGCTTCCTTACATTTGGTGGATCGCTCAAATTGGCATTTTTTGCCTTGAGGGGGTGAACATGATTGCTGCTGAACACTCCTTTCTTCCCCAATGTCTTTGCTAGTTGGTAGCATTTTCTGTGGATGATTGCTACACCAGTGAGGGCTATTTTTACTCATCAGAAGTTTGCTAGATTTTAAGAAATTAAAAAGAAATGCCATGAAATAACTTACACTTTGAAGCCAAATCCCTTCTCCACCTCTGCCAATGCCTCCTGGGAAGAAACGTTTTGCTTTTAAGTAAAATGCTAAGATGCTTCACAGTGGTTAGAAAAGTCAGTTTCAAGGTAGAGAAACTTCAACACCCTCACACTGTTCTGAATTCAGGTTTGCCCTGCCAACTGATGTCCTTAGGAAAAAACATCCTCCACAAAGGGCCACTTGTGCTGTTCTAGCATCCCCATGGGGGCTAAAGAGATAGGAGTGTTTCAGATGAGATTCATCAGGGTATGGGGTAAACAGCAGTTGTTCTACATTTTGTTGTATTTCTTAAAGTTAAAAAACTAAACGATAGGAAGCGGCCATCTGTGGTGATTCTTTCAAACTGTGAAAAGTGGATCCGTTAAAGAGTTTTAATCCAAATAGAGCCAAACAAAGTGATGTTATCAAATGGGTTTGGGCTTTTAAGTAAATTTGGCCGAAGTCTAGTCAGCCTTTTGAGTAAACAGGACTTTGAAATGTAGGCAGTCTCAAGCCCTTTACCCTTTCCTGGTAATATTTCTCTTTAATTGTTCCATACAACCGTGTGGAGGGCAGTATTTACTCATTATTTGTCCATAACACAGTATTCCGCACCTTATTATTTCCAGCTTAGCAGGACAGAGCACCTTGCATGAAGTTGGCCCTCAGGAGCAAGAGGGTAAGTGGCAGGTATTTGCCATCCTATTTGCACCTGTCTCAGGCCTATGTAATTGCGTAAGGAAACCATGTGAGTTTGCTTATGCTTGCGTGTCATTAACATAAATATTATAATGAATGCATATCAGAGAAAGTGTGTACAGCCTTTGAGAAAGGACAGAGGAAAAGCACACATGACTGCGGACAGCTGCTCCATTGAAGGGGTCTGGGCTAATGCTCACCCAATACGACAGGGCATTGAGTTGACCTTGTTGATCTACAGGTGCCCAGACATCAAGAAAATACATACCACCATCCCCTGTGTGGAGAATAAATGGACTCCGAAAGAGTCAGAAGTGGATGTTATGTGACATGCAGGCTTCAGACAATCTAAACTTTTTGAAACAAGAAGAGTTGGGGCCAAAGGGCAAGAATGTCTGCATATGTCACGAGGAGGAAAGATTTGGGTGAAGAAATGTGAATTTTGATTTTGGGCGAGATAATTTTCTCCTCACACGTCAACTTAGAATGAACCATCTTTTGTATGGCAGCGATGGAAAAATGTAAAATTTGGCATTGCTTTTGGCTGCCATCCAAGTCCCCTTCCATTATTGGGGGACATGGAGATGGCAGGGGCATGTATGTCAGGGCGTGACTGATCAACTAATGTTTTGGGATGATTATGCACATCATCTATATGTATACTTCTATGTTCTGGGTAAGTAGAGTCTTTTAGTTTCTTGAAGCCTGGATTCTGCTTCTGCTGTAGAAAGCACTAGAAAAGAATTATATTTACATGTGCTGAGGCTATGTAAGAAGCTGTTAAACGCACAGAAACTATTTAGAGTTCTTGAGACATCATGCTTTGGGAAGATTGAGGGTAGAAATGTGAAAAATGAGGAATTTAGATATTCTCTAGTTAAATTCAACAATCGCTTAATACACTCATTGTGAATGCTTGCAATTAGCAAAAAAAGTGAAGAACCCTGCAGTGATTTACTTCTTATGTCTGAATGCAAGCTTAAGGAGCTGTGATTGTGTGGATTATACTCTAAGCTTGGTTAGATGCTCAGACATACACTTCATATAGTTGAAAGGTATAAATGTAGTATTCTGAGAGAAATAATCACTGTATTATTTCTATTTTTTTGAAAAAGATTTACACAGAGTTAGAAGTTTCAGGATGGTTTTTGAAGGCATGGAAATATAAGTTACAGTGATGATGGCTTGTTTCTAAGCGCGATTTGGGAACCTGTTGTTAGATCAAGGCAACATTCATTCTTCCTTCCTTCTGTCCATTTTATTCTGTCTTTTATGGTCTATGATGTGTTTCCGTAATAAATAAATAAATAGCTTCTCCTCCTCTCAATGTAAAGTAGGACTGGATATAAAACTTGGATTAATAAGTAAGTTTACAAATTAGCGAATGTATATCATGTCCTTTTGGTTTATTTTGTATGGACAATGTTCTCGTCATTTTATAATTGGGCATTTTATTGGGTAACTTTTACAGGTTTCTTAAACCAAACATATATATTGATTTCAGTCGCTGGAAATGTTTGATGTATCCTTTGAGGACAGAGGCAATTTTGTATTACAAATGTTTACTTTGATGTTCACATTTTCTTCATATTAGCTAGGTGCTGAAAGCTAAACACAATGACTTATCAAAAATTCTTCTGAGTACTAAAAGTAACTAATGTTTTTTCTATCTCCTCTAATCAAACATTTTACTAAGATAATATGACCTTCATGCTATGTAGTCAGGGTGGCATGATTTTCATCTTAAATATATGATTTCTTAAATAAATGGAATGCCCTGTACATTTTGGAAATTAGTGTAAACAGCAATATTAGAAAACTCATGATTGTTTCCTGATCTTAATTTTCCTTGTGCCCCAATGTCTTTTTTTAAATTTTATTATTATACTTTAAGTTTTAGGGTATATGTGCACAATGTGCAGGTTTGTTACATATGTATCCATGTGCCATATTCGTGTGCTGCACCCATTAACTCGTCATTTAGCATTAGGTATATCTCCTAATGCTATCCCTCCCCCCTCCCCCCACCCCACAACAGTCCCTGGAGTGTGATGTTCCCCTTCCTGTGTCCATGTGTTCTCATTGTTCAATTCCCACCTATGAGTGAGAACATGCGGTGTTTGGTTTTTTTGTCCTTGCGATAGTTTACTGAGAATGATGATTTCCAGTTTCATCCATGTCCCTACAAAGGACATGAACTCATCATTTTTTATGGCTGCATAGTATTCCATGGTGTATATGTGCCACATTTTCTTAATCCAGTCTATGGTTGTTGGACATTTGGGTTGGTTCCAAGTCTTTGCTATTGTGAATAGTGCCGCGATAAACATACGTGTGCATGTGTCTTTATAGCAGCATGATTTATAGTCCTTTGGGTATATACCCAGTAATGGGATGCCTGGGTCAAATGGTATTTCTAGTTCTAGATCCCTGAGGAATCGCCACACTGACTTCCACAATGGTTGAATTAGTTTACAGTCCCACCAACAGTGTAAAAGTGTTCCTATTTCTCCACTTCCTCTCCAGCACCTGTTGTTTCTTGACTTTTTAATGATCGCCATTCTAACTGGTGTGAGGTGGTATCTCATTGTGGTTTTGATTTGCGTTTCTCTGATGGCCAGTGATGATGAGCATTTTTTCATGTGTTTTTTGGCTGCATAAATGTCTTCTTTTGAGAAGTGTCTGTTCATGTCCTTCACCCTCTTTTTGATGGGGTTGTTTTTTTCTTGTAAATTTGTTTGAGTTCATTGTAGATTCTGGATATTAGCCCTTTGTCAGATGAGTAGGTTGCGAAAATTTTCTCCCATTTTGTAGGTTGCCTGTTCACTCTGATGGTAGTTTCTTTTGCTGTGCAGAAGCTCTTTAGTTTAATGAGATCCCATTTGTCAATTTTGGCTTTTGTTGCCATTGCTTTTGGTGTTTTAGACATGAAGTTCTTGCCCATGCCCATGTCCTGAATGGTAATGCCTAGGTTTTCTTCTAGGGTTTTTATGGTTTTAGGTCTAACATGTAAGTCTTTAATCCATCTTGAATTAATGTTTGTATAAGGTGTAAGGAAGGGATCCAGTTTCAGCTTTCTACATATGGCTAGCCAGTTTTCCCAGCACCATTTATTAAATAGGGAATCCTTTCCCCATTGCTTGTTTTTGTCAGGTTTGTCAAAGATCAGATAGTTGTAGATATGTGGCGTTCAGAAGGGCATATGAGCAAGGTTTGGAGGTAAAGTGCCCCAAATACCTGAGTTTGAATTTGCCAGGAGAGAATTATGGGTTATTTTCTGAACAGCTAACAGAGGCCCCTTTGCATGTGGAAAGGATCGAATCCTGAAGGAAAGTTAGCTCAGTCTTCCCTCAGCACACCTGTCTTTTCCCAGCTCACCTGTCTTCCCTCAGCTCACTTGTGTCTTCTCTCAGTTCACCTGTCTTTTCTCAGCTCACCTGTGTCTTCCCTCAGCTCACCTGTGTCTTCCCTCAGCTCACCTGTGTCTTTCCTCAGCACAATAGTCTTTCCTCAGCATACTGGAGTCTTTTCTCAGCTCACTTGTGTCTTCCCTCAGCACACCTGTGTCTTCTCTCAGCTCAACTGTGTCTTCCCTCAGCACAACTATGTCTTCCCTAAGCACATTTATATCTTTTCTCAGTTCATCTGTGTCTTTCCTCAGCACACCTGTGTCTTCCCTCAGCCTATCTGTCTTCCTTCGGTCTTCCCTCAGCGCACCTGCCTTCCCTCATCTCAACTGTGTGGTTCCCTCAGCCTATCTGTCTTCCTTCGGTCTTCCCTCAGCACACCGGCCTTCCCTCATCTCAACTGTGTGGTTCCCTCAGCCTGCCTTCCTTCTGTCTTCCCTCAGCACACTTGCCTTCCCTCATCTCAACTGTGTGGTTCCCTCAGCCTATCTGTCTTCTTTCTGTCTTCCCTCAGCACATCTGCCTTCCCTCATCTCAACTGTGTGGTTCCCTCAGCCTATCTGTCTTCCTTCTGTCTTCCCTCAGCACACCTGCCTTCCCTCGTCTCAACTGTGTTGTTCCCTCGGCACACGTGTCTTCCCTCAGCTCACCTGTGCCTCCCCTCAGCATACCCCTCTTTCTTCAGAGGGCATAAAGGGCATGAACTGGATGATATTTCAGAAACTGGAGTCTGTGATCCAATGCTAAGAGATCCTGAATAGGTTTCCTTCAAGAGTTGATTCTTAGAAGACATAGTTGTTAAGAGAGAACTCAGCAGGACCCTTCTGAGGTCCTGAAACCCCGATACCCCTCAGCAAGAGGCCAGGAGCCATGAAGACTAGAAGGAACAGCTGACAAGGTGCTTCCCTGAGAGCTGCTCCTAGGTGGACCTGCTAGCCTGGGAACACTTTTGAGAAAGGGCTAGGTCCCAGTTGTTGGCTTAAGAGTTGTGAGAAGGGTACGAATTGTTGGGCTTTATTGTACTAGTCACCCAAGAAGAATAACTACCCCCTAAAATATTTGGAGGACTTGAGATGTAAAAATTTGGGTATGAGATTGAGCAGATTATAGAGTTCTTTAGAATTTTGGCTTTCTAGATGTAACATTATAAAAGACGGTTTTTCACAAAAGATGCTTGTTTCTAATAAGGGCGACATATGCTTCTGTTTTCTTTTTCGTTGAATGAGAAAGCCCTGTAAGGCATCATCTTTGTGTTGTGCTTAAGAGGCCCACAGTGTGTGTGTGTGTGTGTGTGTGTGTGTGTGTGTGTATGTGTGTGTTAGATTCTCTCGGGAGTTCCTGAAGCTTCTCTAGCATTGTCCTTTCCCAGAATCTGTTCTCAGAGCCTGGAGTGAGGGTTTTCATGCTGCTAATCAAGAAACTCTCTCGCATAGCCAGAATCAAACAGTTTTGCCACAAGCAT
The DNA here is from genome assembly GCF_009828535.3 of Hylobates moloch. Taxonomy (NCBI): domain Eukaryota; kingdom Metazoa; phylum Chordata; class Mammalia; order Primates; family Hylobatidae; genus Hylobates; species Hylobates moloch. The sequence goes on along the minus strand of NW_026652290.1, from coordinate 85,225,079 downwards.
AGCCAACAAAATAGCACACTGCTGGCAGGAGACAATCATTGCTCTAATATCTTCTAGGCTACCCAAAATGAAAACACTGAGTAAAACTACCATCCCAAGCAAAACACGTCAACTTTTAGACCTAAACTATTTTACAGGGCACCTGTTCAATCAGAACCTGCATTAGGTAGGTAGCTCATGGTGATAAATGACTTAGCTCTATTATTTTGTAATTTCCTATGTCTTTTTATCTTTCTTATTTGAGTCATACTTGTTTGTCTGCTCCACAAATATACTCCTCTTTCCTCTCACCCCTTCAGCTGTTCTTTATTTAGGCTGTTCCCTTTGTTCCCAGTCATCTGGGCCATTTTTTCTTTCCTGCTCTCAACTTGTCCTTCAAGATATTTCCTCCTGTATACCTTCCTTTTAGTGTCTTGACACATGATTTGCCTTCTTAGGAAGAATTTTAGATACACTAAAATTTTTTTTCAAGACCTATTTATTTATGCTAGCAGTGAAATATGGTATTAAACTTATACAACTTTGCTTTATTTTAATGCAGCTACTGATTGCATAAAAAGTTATAGACATGTAGAATTCTAGTGCTGGGAGGGTACTTAATTTTACAGACATATTAATTTATTTATATTCATTGATCCATTCAATTATTTGACAAATTTTTTTGCTGTGCATATGCCATGTGAGAAAAGTGAGCCTTGATTTCTGCCCCTTTGGAGCTTCTAGTCTATTGAGAAAGCATGCAATATTCAAACAACCACAAAATAAATGAAAAGATACAACTGTAATCATGTAATAATGTATGAACATGTCTTATAAGGAGACTTGACATAGTAGGTGAAGTGAGAGAAAGCTTCTCTGAGTGAGTGAGGATTGAAACGAGGTCTGATGGGAGAATAGACAGTGACTGAAAGATAGGCAGCGTGGCAGGCAGGAAATAGCATGTGCAAAAGCTGCGTGGGGTAGGGGAGCATGACATATTCAAGAACTGTATGAAGGACTGTACAGAAGTCAGAGGACATTATTGGATTTCCAAATAGCTGGACTAAGTCACTGACATATTTTAGGTAGAGTGATGATATGATCAGGTTCAAAAATAATGCTGATTAGATGAGCACATACTTAGGGGAGCAAGAATAGATGGAGGTAGGCCAGTGAGGAAATTCTCACAGTAGTTCTGATAAGAGTGAGGTGGCTTGAATCGGGGTGGTGCTGGTGGTGGAGATGGATAGAGGTGAGCAGAAATGGAAGGTATAAATTTAACAAATGATGGTAATAGATTGGATATAAAAGGAGAAGGCAATGCAAGGCACAGGTTTTACATTTCTGGCTAACTCAGGTGGATGAATGAGGAAAAATGGAAGAGAATCAAGTTCATGGTGGAAGATCATGAGTAAGATTCTTGTTAGGCTGAGGTATTTTGGAGTGGCCAAGGTAAGGATGCCAGAAAGCCAATTGGGGTTACATATCTGGAACTCTAGAAAGGGTCTGGGATAGAGTTATCGGGTGGTGGTGGGGCAGACGCAGTGGCTCACGCCTGTAATCTCAGTACTTTGGGAGTTGGAGGCAGCAGATCACCTGAGGTCAGGAGTTTGAGACCAGCCTGGCCAATGTGGCGAAACCCCTGTCTCTACTAAATATACAAAAATTAGCTGGGTGAGGTGGCAGGTGCCTGTAATCCCAGCTACTCGGGATGCTGAGGCAGGAGAATCGCTTGAACCTGGGAGGCAGAGGTTGCAGTGAGTCGAGATCACACCATTGCACTCCAGCCTGGGCGACAAGAATGAAACTCCATCTCAAAAAAAAGAGGCTGAGGGGAACCAAAAGTCCAAGAAATTCTCGCTCAAACCCACACAACTATTAGGTGGTGAAGCCAACATTAAATTTAGGTATTTTTGCCTCTAGATCGAGCTTACTTTTAATGCTACAAAGAGATAAAAACAAATGTAATAAGATGAGCCTATGCAACAGTAGAATTACCGAGACCCTCCCTCTGCCTCAGTAATTCTACTGTTTATAAAGCACAGAGCTAAAATATTAGAGTAACATAGCACATTTATATTTTCTTTTTAAATTTACTTGCATTACAAGATTTGAGTTATGTCCTGTTGCATTCTTTGTTTTAGAAGAGATAGAAGGAAGTACGATAGGAAGAAAACTAATGGAAGATCAGTTATCATTAAGATTGTATTGGGGCTGTTAGAGAAAGCCTATTATTTATATATATTATGATGAAAAAAGGGCAAATGTGCCCCTTCTTCAGTTTTATGTGTTTGCTCTAAATGAGAGCAGGGCATATAGAAGCAGTGAGCTGTTAAATACAGTAGCTTTGTAGTATTATAATTTTCTAGTGCATGTGCTCAGAACAGCATCTTTAAATGTTAATGATACTATTAATTCCCAAACTCTATTTTCAAATTTAAAATCCCCTATTCTTCTGCAAGGTTGAAACCTGTCTTTCTATTATGTGGCATAAAAATATCCCAACTCTGATTTGTTTTGCAGCAGTAAGATGATTTAAATGATCTTCAGTGTCCTTTCTCTTGTCTCAAGAATGCTCAAGGGTATTTTAATCCTAAAATGTCCATTTCAATTTAGGTCTGAAGTCGTATATAGAAAATTGCTGACAAATTCTCTTTTCTGCCATCCTCTACCTTATTCCTCCATTGCACACCCCTTGCTCCAGAAGTCTGTAGGAATAGCCAGGCAAGTGATTTGTTCTGTTCTCATACAGCATTTTCTTCTGTATTCCCATTGTTTGCTAGACTTTGCTTTGTCTACCAATTGTTGAAGTTAGCTTTTAAATGGAAATACCCTGATATCATTTCAATGTAATGGAATACACCAATAGAGTATGTTTTGGGGGCCATAAGAAATGTCTTTAATCAGTACCCCAAAGTATCTTCCTTTTGGGCTCTAGCACAGTGCTCCAAAGTCTCATGTTAATTGCTAAGTCAAAGCACTGAAGTATGTGGCTAAGATGTGATCATCTTCTGGGTAGAACTCAGAGGGAGGAGAAGATGACTTAGGTGTTATATGACATTGCAATGCTTATTGCTGTAATAGAAGATGATGTATGAATGCTGTGTTCTGGTTGGTGTTCTGCGTGCTGTTATTGTCAGGTCTAGGTGTTTTGTTTCATGGTGAAATAATCTGATATAGGACTAGAACTGGGAGATATTTCAGGCTGCCATGTATATTTGTGTATTAATACATTGCACAGTGTATGAACTGCACAAAGATACTCAGTGGCCTGAAATGTGGCCTTCTCCTCCACGTTAATGCTATTAGGTGAGAGAGCGTAGTAAAGGTGAGTGGTTACTGTGCTCTCTCATCTCTCATCTCATGCATTAGCATGAAAGAGATGACCTCTTAGGGAGGACAGTAGGATGAACAGATCATTCAATTCCTATTCTATTTTCATTTTCTACAACAAGAAGAGTGCTTTTCAAATTGGGAAAGTCAGAACAAACATTATAAATCTCAGATAAGATGAGAGATAGTGTCTAGTTTTGCAGATTGAGTTCAAGTTTACCCACCCAGGTAAAAAAAGTATTTCTCAACATAATTCGAGAATGTCAGTGCTTTTGGTGCAATCATTGAGAACAGGGAAAGTGTCAGCAAAATGAGGGTGCACAAGTCTTTTCCTAGTGGAAAATGGTAGATTTGGTTAACAGTGTGAATGGGCAGCATGTGGAGAACAAGCTGGAGACTAGTTCATCTGCCAAAGTTAGGAGACTTTGCTCCAAAGGTGGATGCTTTAGTGTGTGTTCACTCCTGGGTTCATTCTTTCCTTTTACCTCCTTTTCTGTTGTAGAAGTGTTCTCTCAGACTCTCTGGTCCTTTCAGTCTCCCAGTATTCTTGCTAGTCGCAGTCCTCTTTCCCCCCAAGCATGCTTGCTTTTTTTTAAAAGGAGTGTTCTGCATTTTATCCTGAGGGCAAATGTACATTACTGCTGTGGGCTACCCCTCATCCTTGGGGAAAGGAGAGAGGCATGTGGGGATAATTCCTGCAAGGTGGATGCCACTCTTTGTATTTGTTGAACTTGAGTCTAGAGTTTCCTAGGTGCTCTCAAGATGAACTGTAGATCCCTCTGCCATACCTTCCTGAATCCTGTTTTCTGCCATTCTTATTCCAAGTGCTTTCTGTTTCAAGAATTCCTCTGATTTCTGATTTGCTGATAGTCAACTTTCTTGCTTTTAGGGCTGGTTTAGGATATCCTTTTAAAATTATGTTTTCTGTCATTCCAAAAACTTGGATGTGGAGGAAGAGTATTAGAAGATAACATTCAAAAAGATAAAGTCATGTCTTGTTTACAAATATAAAATGAATATGTAACACAGATTTTCATTTCACTCGCTGATTAATGAGGAAACCAAACCAGTTAAAATAGTTCAAAAGAGAACCCAAAGAATAGACACATATAAAGACAATTAGAAATGCTGAAATGAATTTGCTAATAGAGACACAATTGGGCAATATTCATGGGACTAAAAGAATGTCATGCTTGGGAATACCTTTTTCCATTGGGCATATCCATTGTATCTCCTTCCACTGGACACATTTCACTTGCATTTCTTTAGACAACAGCCATTTTTTCTGCTATCAGTTTTTATAACTTACAAAGTTATGAAATAACTCAATGACAGTGAAAGATGGAGATAACTGGAAATTTGCAATGGACAGGACACTTAGTAATCTTTGTTTCAAAGCTTTTCACATTTTTTTCTGACACTTTATCTATGAAGTTAGCACTCCTTCTCTTTTCTGTTCTCATCAAGGTTTTGTTTCCCCATCCTCCTGTGATGTCAATTGTCCATTTTTAAGATTAACAATGATTCTTTTCAGATTGGCTTCTTTCACTTAGTAATATGCATTTAAGTTTCCTCCATGTCTTTTCATGGCCTAATAGCTCATTTATTTTTGTTGCTGAAGACTAGTTCATTGTCTGGATGTACCACAATTTATTTGTCCATTCACCTGCTGAAGAACATCTTGGTTGCTTCCAAGTTTTGGCAATTACAAATAAAGCTGCTATAAACATCTGTGTGCAGGTTTTTGAATGGACATAAGTTTTCAAATCTTTTGTGTAAAAAGCATGATGGCTGGATCATATGGTAATAGTATGTTTAGTTTTTAAGGAAACTGCCAAGCTGTTTTTCTAAATGGCTATACAATTTGGCATTCCCACCAGCAATGAATGAGCATTCCTGTTGCTCCACATTCTTGCCAGCATTTGGTGTTGTCAGTGTTTCAGATTTTGGCCATTATAATGGGTATGTAGTGGTATCTCATTGTTGTTTTAATTTGAATTTTCCTGATGACATGATATGGATCATCTTTTCATATGCTTATTTCCATCTGTATATTGTCTTTGGTGAGGCATCTATTAAGGTCTTTGGCTGGCTAGCTTGCGGTTTCTTTGACTATAAAATTCTCATGAAAATTTAGTAAATTTTCAAGCAGCTCCATGTGCAAGTAGCCATAGCTAAGGTCTAGACATAACTTCGAGGTTGAAGACTAGTTTTTTACTTACTGGTCTCTGTACTTTGCCCTTCTCCTCCTTTCTCCTCATCTTCAATTTAATGCTGCCTCTCTGGACATCGTTTGGAACAATGGGCTTGGGTGGGAAGGCAAGACTCTTAGTCTGGTCTCTACCAGTAGGATTTTGTGACCTTTATTTGACCTTTATATGGCAGAACATCAGTCACCTCTTGTTAAGGCAGCGGCTTTGAAGTCTTCTTATCATTGTTTCAGTTTGGGATATAAAAGTAGTTGACTTTTCAGTCCTGCAAGGCTCCAAAATATAGGGAGAAAGAACATCCATTGCAGAGCTTCTAACTTTCCAACTCAGCTTGGAGACTGATGATCTGCAGGCTGAGTTTGCCGCCTTAATAGTCAAGAAACACCCAAATACAACACTGTCCTTTTCATTCTTCCCCAGTAGGCCTGCACTAAGTCAATGCCATTTGTTTTAGGTTTGGTAGCATGTGGCTCACCACTTCCAGGTATCAAATTCTCCATTAGTTAAGATTAGGTTCAGCTGAGAATAACAGAAAAACCCCAAATACGAGTGACTTAAGATTGAAAGTTCTTTTTCTCTAAAAAAATCTAGGAATTGGCAGTTCAGGCTTGCTATCGTGGCTCTGTCCACAACGTTGTCAGGGGCCAACCCTCTTTCCTGCTCACAAATGCACTGTCTCTAGGGCATAGACTTTGTCCACATGAACTCCAGCCATCACATTCATATCCCAAGGAGTTGGATAGAAGAAGGTAAAAGGAAGAAAAGGGGCAAAGGGTACATGCCAGCTAAGATTCCTGCGTGCTACACCACATTCCCATTTGCATCTTAGTAGCCAGCACTTAATCATATAGCTGTGCTAGCTCTAAGAAAGGCTGAGCAAAAAGAGGAGAATGAGTGAGTATTGAGAGGCACTTCTACCGTGATGACCTGTTTAATCGACACCAATTAGCTTATATTCTTTCCATGGCAGCTCCTTTCTTATTGCAATATTAAGGTGACTTTTGAAATGTGAGTTAATGGTATTGTAAGCTACAATGGACGTTAAGACAACTAGGAATTCAGATTCCAAAGGTCAGGGCTTTTGATGTTAACATTAAAAAATTCATGATTGGTTTTCTCATTTCTTAGCAACTTTGGCAGGAGCCCTACTTGAAACAACGTATCATAAAATGATTTGCCCTAATCACCTTAGTTAATGTGAGAACTAGGGCTGGGACTTTGTTCTTTTGGCATCTAAACTACTTCCTTTCTACTGTATTATTATGTGAATATCATATTTATGTATAGAGATATAGACTTGAAGGACTGCATTTTCAAGCTGGTAGATAAATCATGAAACATTTTTCTATAAGAAATTAATGGATATGCCACAGCAAAAGGAATATTATGCTCAAATTTGAGAAAAATTGGTTGCACAAAGAAAACTAGGTTTCCTCACTGCAGGACTTCTCAAGGTCTTTAATATGCTAATGTGCATTGTGAATCTTTAAGGCAGAGATTTAGTTTGCCAACTTATTTTACCACTGAATGCTTTATTTCACCCCATACCCTAGTAACATCTCCCAGAAGAGTTGTCATGAAATAAAATTTGGGAAATTCTCAGATATTTGAGGAACAACTACCTCATCATGTGAAACCACTTTTGTAAAAATTATAACAGAAAATTACAACGGTGAGAGAGATCTGACCTAACCGACTCCATCTTGTTTCCAAGCTGTTTTTGTTCATTCCTGGTCATAGGCCAAATAACCTTGGGAGGAACTTAGTTTATAGTTTAACTTTGAAACAAAGATGATAGCCCTTTCCTGAAATAAACCCCCTTCTTGGCCGGGTGCAGTGGCTCACACCTGTAATCCTAGCCCTTTGGGAGCCTGAAGCAGGTGGATTGCCTGAGCTCAGGAGTTTGAGACCAGCTTGGGCAACACAGTGAAACCCCCCATCTCTACTAAAATACAGAAAATTAGCCAGGTGTGGTGGCGAGTGTTTGTAGTCCCAGCTACTCGGGAGGCTGAGGCAGGAGAATTGCTTGACTCCGGCAGGCGGAGGTTGCAGTGAGTTGGGATGCACCACTGCACTCTAGCCTGGGTGACAGAGTGAGACTCTGTCTTAAAAAAAAAAAAAAAAAGTCAAAACAAAACAAAAAGCCATTCTTGCCTGGGGAAGAGTCAGCCTTTGTGGGACTAACAAATTAGCTGAAAGGTTAGAAATTATGGTTTAGGACTTATGCAGCTGGAGGCTGCGAGATTCTGAACTTCCCCAAATTGCTCCTGGGGATAGCATCACTGTTGTAAAACCTAAGATCAATGCTTGAGATATTTTGCACACCCTGCATTCTGATGCACCAGTGGATGCCACAAAGCCCAGTAATCTTGCTCAACCAGTTCTGTGATCCCACCCAAGAAGAGAAGATAGCAAGAGAAACCCACTCCAACCATCTATGGTTTCATCTCTGACCTGACCAATCAGCACTCCCCACCCTGTGACTGCCCCCCCATCCACCAAATTACCCTTAAAGATCCTGATCCCTGGATATTCAGGGAGATTGATTTGAGTAATAATAAAACTCTGGTCTCCCATATAGCCAGCTCTGCATGAATTAAACTCTTTATTAAAATTCCCCTGTCTTGATAAATTGGCTCTGTCCAGGCAGCGGGCAAGCAGAACCTGTTGGCGGTTACAAATGCTGGATATTTTGGAGCCTGGAAAGAATAAAATAGCACTTTATTCCAATAACATACACTCTGGAGAAAGAAACCATGACTATGTACATGAAAAACAATTATGTTATGTAAATGTATGTAATATTTAACAATTATCTATTTAATGCCTACTATTTGACACTTATTGTTCTAGGTCATAGGGATGAAACTGAACAACACAAATGAGATCCCACTCCCTGTATACAGTTTACTTTTAAATGAATAATATAGCAATCCAAGACAATCCTCACTTTAGGCCAATAGTTAGTTGTCAAATGAGTGGTATCATTCTAAATCTGTGTATACATCTTAGAGGCTACACAATTTTTATATGGGATTCTTGAGTTACTTTATATGCTTACCAAGCAATGTCTGCAGACTGAATAAATAAATGACAATAACTTTTATGTTGGAATTGGCTTAATGTTTTGATATTAAAGAGATATTACTTAGATATTAAAAGACATTAATATAGGTAGAAGCAACTGTAGATTCATGAAAGGGGAGATCTTGTTTAATAATGGCACTTTGTGAGGGTTAGAACTAGCAATTATTTTTGCCACAAGGTTGTGTAGGAAAACAAATGAAACTGCCCTCTCCCTCTTAGTCCCCATCCATGAAAAGGATCCAGGAATACCAGGCTAAGGCTAGTGAAGCAAGCCATGGTTGAGTCTCTGAGTCTTTAGTTGACTATGCAGGAGAGTTATTTGAAGTAAAAGGACATTGTGAGTGTGAAACCAGATTCAAGAGTGTGTCAATGTGAAAAATTCAAATCTGCTGCCAAGTCCAAGGGGTAAGAGAGGGACAAGAAGATGGAGACAAAGTCTCAATGGACATCCTTGTAAATTCAGGGGACAAGAATCAAGCTGGGTGTGTGATAGGAGGATACATGATTTTTTCTATAAGTGTGATTGATATGCTCAAAGCTCTTGCATATTGAATTCTTACTTTGGTTTTACATGAGTAAAGGCAGACTTCTGATAAGACAGATAGGGCCTTTATAGCAATTCCTTTCACACACACATACACACACACACACACACAGACACACTCACTCACTCTATGGAGAGGTAGCATGGCTAAGACCCAGTAGACCTAGACCGAGGGTCTGTTAAACACTACCTAGTAGTGACATGGTTATTTGATAAATCACTTTGCTGTTCTAGATCTCTGTATTCTTGTCAATAAAACGATCCCTTCCAGGACCTACATACTCTCAGGCTTAGACTTCAACCTGGACCTTGAAGGAAAAATACAGTTTAGATGATTAGGGAGGAGAGCATTCCATTTAGACAGAAACAGGGTGAGCAAAGCTTAAAGGCAGGTAAATGTTGGGCGTTTTTAGGGGGCCCTATTAGTTGAAATGAAAACCTTGCTTAGGAGGCAAAGCAGCAAATACAAAAGGCAGTTTCTGCAAGTGTTAGATATTACACAACTGAAGTCATACTTTATCCTGTGTCTAAAGAAGCTCTAGTGGGTTTTGACTGGAGCCATAGCAAGGTGAAAGTGGAGTTTCAGGAAGATATGTTGAGTGGTTATTTGTGCCTGTTAAGTTGTCTAGCCCAGAGATAAAGTCCTATTGGTCAGGTCAGGACAAATGGGAGGAGAAGCATCACTATGGGAAAGAACTTTAGGGAGGGCTTATATGGCAAAACCGTAACTCAGAAGACAGATTTCAGCATTCTAGGCCAAGCCTTGACTTCAAGGTCTCTTCTTGATTGTACTACTGACCTCCTTTTTTGGGACGCAACTGATGATTTCATTTTTATTTTTTGTTTAGTATCTTCTGCTTCCTTGAAGGGGACATGCACTCCCCAATGAGCAAGAATGTGACCTTATGTGGTCTGCAGGCATAGTACACCCTCAGATATAAATGTCTATGTGGAAATCAAGTATTTCAGAAGGGAAAGGAATGAATTTCATGCTTTCTTGGTGCAGCAAGACACATAGATCTCTTTTCCTCTCTGTTGCAGGTCTAATAGAGGCTTTATCGTGGTTGGCCCCACATCTCACTTCTTTTTAAGCAGTTGCAAAATAATATGAGAAAGAAAGAAAATGGCCTTGAGTCAGACTTTCTTCACCTAAAAAACAAGCAATGGGTGCTATGCCTTGGACATCTACCATGATGCAGGCTTCTGATTAAGACTCACAGATGGGCTGGCTGGAAGAAATTCAAGGGTGAGGCAAAATTTTGGCATTTTAATGGAGAAGTTGGCAGTGGTGGTGTGACAAGCACTCTGATACTGTTATTATACAGGTTTGCTCTGTACTTAATACCAGTATCAACTGGGGTGATACCTGCAGACCAGGCATTACTATAACTAGTAGTGGGATCAGAACATAGTTGGCTGGTTACTCTCCAACTTCCATCTCATACTACTCCATTTAGACCTTGTCATTGACTGAAGAAATGCTTAACAGTAGCTCTGCTTGATAGAATTTGGTTCTGTGTCATGTTGGCTTTGTTTTGGGAGGCTGATATACAAAGGATATTCCTCAATTCTCTTAGTTCTTAGAAGACGGTGAATCATGAGTGCTGTGACATCAAGCAGTAATATTTAGTGACAATGTGACATGTGTCTAGATATAGGATAGATGCTAGGAAGGATTCACAAGTATTGGGGAGCATTTGTTCTCAATGAAGGATTGCATGTCAGGACGAAGGCACAGATGGATAGCAGAGTATATTGTTCAGTGTATAGCCAAGTGGCAATGTATTATAGCAGCTCAAAGAAGGAAAATTCATGTTAGTGGGATGAGAGATCTGAGGTTTGTGAAAGAGGTAAAATGTAAAGATAGATAGAATTCAACCATGTCATCAGTTTTCTTTTATACAATTTCCATCTCCATTTCTTGTGACTACACGTTCCCTGTGGCTAGAGAGGGCCATGAAGATCCTCTTAGGTTAGGACTGATGACATTCAGCTCAATTTTGAGGCCAAGATTCTGCTATAATATTCAGGATATTTTAAACCAGAAAGGTCAGGACATAGATCAGTTGATAGTCCCCCGTGACTGTCAACTGACACCTACAGTCCAGCGATTGGGCATGAGGGTACTTGAATAATAATAATAATAACGCCCTGGATACTTCTAAATTACTTTTATGAGGAGATTGAAGAGTGTGTATTGATATTACATAAAAAGTATCACAATACAAGGCAAACGTAGAATCCACTTAGTAGCAGAAGCAATGCTCCCACTGTACATCCAATACCACGGTGCTCAAGTGTATCTCAGAACTACAGTGAAGCTACTACGCAGACAGCAGGCTCTGGGTGTGGAGGGAGGGAGGGAGAGAGAGAGAGCAAGAGCCCTGTAGCATTTTACAGTCTCCCAGGGTCAATATAGGAGCCTACAAATGATGCTTGGCAGTAACAGGGACTCTGAAATAAGATCATTCAGGGAAAGAGCAATGATGGAGAGCCACACAGAGGATGAATGAAGACTGTAACATCTGTTCCCTTAGCTCTGACAGTCAAAGTTCATTACCAGTTGCTAAACTCTATACATTGTGATCTATAACTCTACATAGTAAATTGTATCTAATTTTCATTGGCAAATGTGAATTAAGTCAGCCAGAGCATTCCTTTTGTCTTCATAAAGTTTTGCAGTTAAAGATAACCTCTCTTGGTATTATTACATTTAAATATATGGGCAGTTTGATAGCAGGCAAAACTCTGATCCCCAGTGAAGGCAAAAACCAAATGATCAGCATCTCCAAATAGAATTACATTCTGTTTGGATGTGTTACATATTTCATATCTCTAGCTTGGAAAATATAATTCAAAAATTCTTGCCTGGCTTATGATATAAAATTTTGAAACAAGAGGCAATACAAGATTTTAAAAGTTTATTATAGTAATTTCAGAAAGAAAATACATGAAGGGATATTTTGTGATTTATTTAATATGACAGTAGAGTTGATGAAAATATCTCTAAAATAATAGAGTTTCTAGAAAGTGTAGCCCCAAAGCTAGGAAGCAGCAGACCAAATGTTTTATGACATTGAGTTACCAATGAGTATCAGTAAGAGACTATAGACTAATGCTGCCATCATTTTCAGAAATTCCATTGGTTGATAATGGAACCTGCTAATGTGATCCTGAACATCCTGGATAATGAATACCACATGAGGGATGGGGGAAATATTGCAAAGAAAGCTGTTGGAACAAAAGAAATTAAGCAGTATTGTATTCCCTTGACTGAGATTATTGTGCCTGGAGGAAAAAATATTATCTCAGACTGAAAAGAATTCCATAATTTTAACAGACACTGATTTGTTTTGTTTTTTTAAAGTTGATTTTTTTTCTACATTACGGTAGACTTTAATTAGGTTTACTTAGGCTCTCAAGTAAAACAAACAAACAAAAAAGGCAACACATTCTACTTTTAACTATTCTTACCAAGTACTCTATATTATTTCATAATTGTCAGCATTAACATCGTGTCTTACTAAATGGGGCTAATATTTTGTTGTAATGAATTCTTGTACATGAGGCTCTCGGTTTGGCCACATCATACTTTACTTGTCTTGAGACAGAGATGGTAAATGGGTTTCATTTCTTGTGTCAGCATCAACTGATGGAAGTTGGTTGGTTGGAGTAGTTCCTCTACTCAACTTCTTTGGAACTTTAATCCTAAGCCCTATCTTCATAATAATATGTATTATACTCTATAATAATATGTATTATGAGAACTGAGAAAAGGCTTTTAGTAAAATTGGCTCTATGTTTTCAAGGCACTTCATTTTTTCTTTTTTTCCTAATGAAGGATAACATGTTTAAAAAGAGAACAATAACATCATTCATGTACTTAAAAACAGACGTCTCATGGACAAGATCAGAATCAGAGGCACAGATGATGATGGGTCTAAAGTCACAGACCAGCTGGCATCGAGAATTGCAAGTATGTTTGGGTGACTTGAAGTTTGGTTTCATAAGGCTGATGGTATTAAAAGTACTTCCTTTCTAGAAGTTTAGAGAAGAGCCAAAACGACCAACTAGAAAGAGCCAGGAAAGGCATCTCCCACCAAGAGACCAGACCATCAAGAAGGCCAGCACACTCAGTGCGGATCGTTGGAAGGAAGGCATCTAGAGTAAATAGAGTGGGGACACGGACCCTGGACTGAAGAGGGAGGAAGCTGGGAACCCTACATGAAACTGTGAAGTACCAGGACTTGTTCCTGGCCTTCAGTAGCTCCTGGGGAAGGGTTGAGTTAAATAGGTGAGGAGTGGCCCACATTCACCATGGATCTCCCGAATGCTAGCTATAGGAGAATCCATCATCCCCATGGGCATTGAACTGACAGGGACAGCTGCTTGGAGAGGTGGCAAGGACTCCAGACTGTGCAGAGCCCAGAGGGCTTGGCCCAGGAATGGCTGCAGTGGAGCATGGCCAGGGACGCCCAAGGCATACCACACTCATCTAAGTGGCTTTGGCCTTTGCTGACTGTTGAACCTACACAGAGCAGGGAAATCTTACCCATGGGTTGGGGCCAGTTTAATCTGAGTGCCTCCCTCTCTGCTGTGAGAGCCACAGTGTTACTAGGCTTGGGGTGCCCCCTAAAGCAGATAGAGCTTAGATCACAACACCCAAGTCCTTTCAAATATCAGGAAAGCATTCCCAAGAAGAACAGTTACAAATAAGCCCAGACAGTGAAGACTACGATAAATACCTAACTCCTCAATGCCCAGACACCAAAGAACATCTACTAGCATGAATACCATCCAGGAAAACATGACCTCACCAAATGAACTAAATAAGGCACCAGGGACCAATCCTGGAGAAACAAAGATATGTGACCTTTCAGACAGAGAACTGAAAATAGCTGTTAGGAAACTCAAAGAAATTGAAGATAACACGGAAAAATAATTCAGAATTCTATCAAATACATTTAATAAAGTGATTGAAATAATGTTACAGAATCAAGCAGAAGCTCTGGGCTGAAAAACTCAATTGGCATACTTAAGAATGCATAAGAGTCCTTTAATAGCAGAATTGATCAAGCAGAAGAAAGTATTAGTGAGCTTGAAGACAGGGTATTTGAAAATACACAGTCACAGGGACAAAGGAAAAAAGAATAAAAAATGAAGCACACCTACAGGATCTAGAAAATAGCCTGAAAAGGGCAAATCTAAGAGTTATTGGCCTTAAAAAGGAGATAAAGAAAGAGATAGGGGTAGAAAGTTTATTAAAAAGGATAATAACAGAACTTCCCTAACCTAGAGAAGGTTATAGAACACTAAGCAGATTTAACCCCCCAAAAAGAATACCTTAAGGCATTTAATAATCAAGCTCTCAAAGGTCAAGGATAAAGAAAGGACCCTAAATGTAGCAAAAGAAAAGAAACAAATAATATGCAATGGAGCTCCAATATATCTGGCAGCAGACTTTTCAGTGGAAACTTTATAGGGCAGGTGAGAGTGGCATGACATATTTAAAGTGCTGAAGGAAAAAACCTTTCACCCTAGAATATCCAGTGAAAATATCCTTCAAACGTGAAGGAGAAATAAAGACTGCCTGACAAATAAAAGCTTAGGGACTTCATCAACACCAGAACTATCCTACAAGAAATGCTAATGGGAGTACTTTAATCAGAAAGAAAAATACATTAATGAGTGATAAGAAATTGTCTAAAGGTACAAAACTTACTGGTGATAGTAAGTACACAGAAAAACACAGAATATTATAACACTGTAACTGTGGTATGTAAACTACTCTTATCCAAACAGAATAAATGATGAATCCATTAAAAATAATAACTACAACAACTTTTCAAGACACAGTCAATACAATAAGATATAAATAGAAACAAGAAATAGTTAAAAAGCAAGAAGATGAAATTAAGGCATACAGTTTTTATTAGTTTTATTTTTGGTTGTTTATGCAAATAGTGTTAGGTTTTTATCATGTGAAAATAATAGTTTATAAGATAGTATTTGCAAGCCTTGTAGTAACCCCAAACTGAAAACATACAATGGATATGCAAAAAATAAAAAGCAAGAAACTAAATCATATCTCCAGAGAAAATGGAAGACAGGAAGGAAGAAAAGAAGGAAGAGAAGATCATAAAACAACTTGAAAACAAATAACAAAATGGCAGGAATAAGTCCTTACTTATCAATAATAACACTGAATGTAAATGGACTAAATTCTCCAATCAAAACACATGGACTGGCTGAATGAACAAAAAACAAGACCCATTAATCTGCTGCTTACAAGAAACATACTTCTCCTTTAGAGACACACGTATGCTGGAAATAAAGGGATGGAAATAGATGTTCTATGCCAATGGAAACCATAAAAAGAGTAGAAGTCACTGCACTTACATCAGACAAAGTAGATTTCAAGACAAAAACTATAAGAAGAGACAAAGAAGATCACTATATAATGATAAAGGGGTCGATTCAGCAAGAGAATGTGGCAATTTTAAATGTATATGTTCCCAGCACTGGAGCACCCAGGTATATAAAGCAAATATTATCAAAGCTAAAGAGTGGGATAAACCACAATATAATAATAGTTGGAGACTTCAACACTCCGTGTATAACATTGGACAGATCATCTAGACCGAAGATCAACAAAGAAACATCAGACTTAATTTGCACTATAGACCAAATGGATCTAATAGATATTTACAAGACATTTCTTCCAAGAACTCCAGAGTACATATTCTTTTCCTCAGCACATGGATCATTCTCAAAGATAGACCATGTTAGGTCACAAAACAAGTCTTAAAATATTCAAACAATTGAAATAATATTAAGCATCTTCTCAGACCACAGTGGAATAAAACTAGAAATTAATAACAAATGGAATTTTGGAAAATATATAAATACATGGAAATTAAACAATATTCTCCTGAATGACAAGTGAGTCAGTGAAGAAATTAATATGTAAATTGAAAAATTTCTTGAAACAAGTAATAATGGAAACACAACATACCAAAACCTATGAGATACAGTAAAGACCGTACTAACAGGGAGGTTTATAAGCTGTAAGTGCCTACATCAAAAAAGAGAAAAAAACTTCAAATGAACAATCTAATAATACACCTGAAAAAACTAGAAGAGCAAGAGCAAACCAAACCCCAAATTGGTAGAAGAAAAGAAATAATAAAGATCAGAGTATAAATAACTGAAATTGAAATGAAAAAAATACAAAGGATCAATGAAACAAAAAGTTTTTTTTGAAAAGTGAAGCAAAATTGACAAAACTTTAGCCAGACTACTTAAGAACAAAAGAGTAAAGATCAAAATAAATAAAATCAGAAGTGGAAAGGAGACCTTGTAACTGATGCTGCAGAAATTCAAAGGCTCCATTAGTGGCTACTATGAGCAGCTATATGCCAATACATTAGAAAATCTAGAAGAAATGGGCACAATCTCAGATACATACATCCTACCAATATTGAACAAAGAAGAAATTCAAAACCTGAACAGACTAGTAACAAGTAACACGATTGAAATTATAATAAAAAAGCCTCCCACTGAAGAAAAGCCCAGGAACTGATGGCTTCACTGCTAAAAAGAATACCTCAAAACTCATTCTACAAGGCTAGTATTACCCTAATTCCAAAACCAGACAAAGAGACGTCAAAAAATGAAAATTACGGGCCAATATCTCTGATAAATATTGATGCTGAAATCCTCACCAAAATACTAACAGACTGAATTCAACAATACAGTAGAAAGACCATTCATCATGAGCAAGCGGCACTTATTCCTGGGATTGCAAAGATGGTTCAACATACACAAATCAATCAATATAATGCTCACATCAACAGAATGAAGGATAAAAACCGTATGGTCATTTCAATGAATGCTGATAAAGCATTTGATAAAGTTCAACATCCTTTCATGATAAAAACCCTCAAAAAATTGGGTATAGAAGGAACATACCTCAACATAATAAAAGCCATATATGACAAACCCACAGCTAGTATCATGCTGAATGGGGAAAAACTGAGAGCCTTTCCTCTAAGATCTGGAATGCAACAAGGATGCTCATTGTCACCACTGCTATTCAACGTAGTACTGGAAGTCCTAGCTGGAGCACTGGACAAGAGAAAAATAGGCATCCAAATTGGAAAACAAGAAGTCAAATTTTTCTTGTTTGCAGATGATGTAATCTTATATTTGGTGAAACCTAAAGACTCTACAAGAAAACTATTATAACTAAGGAACAAATCCAGTAAAGTTGTAGGATACAAAGTCAACATACAAAAACCAGTAGCATTTCTATATGCCAGCAGTGAACAATGTGAAAAAGAAATAAAAAATTAATCCTATTTATAATAGCCACACATAAAATTAAATACCTGGGAATCAACTTAACCAAAGAAGTGAAAAGTCTCTATAACAAACATTATAAAACACTGATGAAAGAAATTGAAGAAGACATCAAAAAATGAAAACAACATTTCATGTTCATGGATTAGAAGAATGAATATTGTTAAAATGTCCATACTACCCAAAGCAATCTACACATTCAATGCAATCCTTATCAAAATGCCAATTACATTCTTCACAGAAATAGAAAAAAAATCCTAAAATTTTTGTGGAACCACAAAAGACCCATAATAGCCAAAACTATAATAGACAACAAGAATAAAACTGGAGGAATCACATTACCTGACTTCAAATTATATGAGAGAGCTATAGTATCCAAAACAGCATGGTACTGACATAAAAACAGACACATAGACCAATGGAACAGAATGCAGAACCCAGAAACCAAGGCACACACCTACAGTGAATTCATTTTTTAAAAAGGTGCCAAGAACATACATTGCAGAAAGGATAGTCTCTTCAATAAATGATGCTGGGAAAACTGGATATCCATATGGAGAAGAGTGAAACTAGACCCCTATCTCCCACCATACACAAAAATCAAATCAAAGTGAATTAAAGACTTAAATCTAAGACTTTAAACTACGAAACTACTAGAAGAAAACACTGGGGAAAATCTCCAGGACACTGGTCTGGGCAAAGATTTCTTGACTAACACCACAGAGCAAAAATGGGCAAATAGAGTCACATCAGGTTAAAAAGCTTCTGCACTGCGAAGGTTACAATCAACAAAGAGAAGAGACAACCCACAGAATGTGAGAAACTACTGGCAAACTACCCATCTGACAAGGGATTCATAACCAGAATGTATAAGAAACTCAACTCTATGGGGAAAAATCTAATAATTTGATCAAAATGGACAAAAGATCTGAATAGACATTTATCAAAAGAAGACATAAAATTGGCAAAGAGGCATATTAAAAGGTGCTCAACATCACTGGTTGTCAGATAAATGCAAATCAAAATTACAATGAGATACCGTCTCATTCCCAGTTAAAATGGCTTATATACAAAAGACATTAAGTAGCAAATGCTGGTGAGGATATGGAGAAAAGGGAACTCTTGCACACTGTTGGTGGGAATGTAAATTAGTACAACCACTATGGAGAACAGTGTGGAGGTTCCTCAAAAAATTCCAAATAGAGCTGCCATATGTTCCAGCAATCTTACTGCTGGGTATATATCCAAAAGAAAGGAAGTCAGTACATTGAAGAAATATCTGCACTCCTATGTTTGTGGCGGCACTGTCCACGACAGCTAGAATTTGGATGCAACCCAAGTGTCCATCAACAGATCAATGGATAAAGGAAATGTGGTACGTATACACAATGGAGTACTGTTCAGATATGAAAAAGAATGAGATCCTGTTATTTCTAGTAACATGGATGGAACTGGAGATCATTAAGTGAAATGAGCCAGGCACAGAAAGACAAACATTGCATATTTTCACTTATTTGTGGGGTATGAAAATCAAAACAATTTGAACTCATAAAGATAGAGAGTAGAAGGATTTACCAGAGGCTGGGAAAGGTAGTGGGGGTTGGAAGTGGGGATAGTTAATGGATACAAAAAATGTATTTAGAAAGAATGAATAAGACATACTATTTGACAGCACAAGAGGATGACTATAGTCAATAATAACTTAATTGTACATTTAAAAATAACTAAAAGAGTATAATTGGATCGTTTGTAACACAAAGGCTAACAGCTTGAGGTGCTAGATACTTCATTTACCCTGAGGTGATTATTACGCATTGTTTGCCTATATCAAAATATCCCATATACCCCATAAATATATACACCTAGGTACCCACAAAAAATAAAAATAAAAGGGAAAAAGAAAACATTGTATATATAGTATACACCACTTAATACTATTCAGCTGTAAATGAAACAACTCAAGTAGAAAGTCAAAGGCTGCATGTGCTTACTTATAAGTGGGAGGTAAATAATATGTACACATGGATATAGAGTATGGAATAATAGACATCGAAGACTTGGAAGGGAGGCAGGCTAGGAGAGGGTGAGGGATGATAAAGTACTTAATGGGTACAATGGGCACCATTCGAGTGAAGCTTACACTAAAAGCCCAGACTTCACTACTATGTAATGTATCCGTGTAACAAAACTGCACTTGTACCTCTTTATGCGAAGAGAAAAGCATACATGAGAATTCTACCCTATAGTTGATCAGAGTAGGACTGCGTTTACCAACATGAATACTAAAAACAAATAATGTGAATGAAAAAGCAAATTGCAGAATTTTATATACAGTATCATAGCATTTCTTTAAGGTTGAAACACCCATGACTACGCCATCTCATTTGTGAGCACATAAATATGTAGAAATGTAGCAGTTTAGGAGCATAAGAACAAGCATGGGGAGGAATCACACATGTCTCAGGATTGTGATTACCTATGGGATTGGGAGGAATTAATAGGGGACTTTGATAGTTTCTGTAATATTTTATTTCTTAAAACAAAACAAAACAAATCAATATTTGAAGCACATTGGGCAAAATGGTAACATTTGTTCATGTGGGTTCACCTGTGTTTATTATATTATTCTTTATGCTTTTTCACATGTTTGACATATTTCAGACTTAAACATTATTAATATAGAATAAAACATAAAATCTCTAAATTCTCATGTTAGCTATGGAGTGGGTTTGGTGGGCATCTCTAGTGCAGCGGTCTCCAACCTTTTTGGCACCAGGGACTGGTTTTGTGGAAGGCAATTTTTACAAGGATGGGGTGGAGGGGCAGGGTCACTGGTTTCAAGATGAAACTGTTCTATCTCAGATCATCAGGCATTAGATTCTCTTAAGGAGTGCACAACCTAGATCCCTCACATGCGCAGTTCACAATAGGTTTTGCACTTCTATGAGAATCCAATGCACAGCTGATCTGACAGGAGGTGGAGCTCAGGCAGCAGTGCTCACTTGCCACTCACCTCCTGCTGTGTGGCCCAGTTTCTAACAGGCCATGAACTGGCTCCAGCCTGCGGCCCAGGGGCTGGGGACCCCTTCTATGACTACATCATAATTTTCCAGGGGCTGCCATATATCTGTTATCTTTTTAAATAAGAAGAAACAGCTCAGGTCAGGAACTGGCAAAGTATTCAGGGCTGTCAGAGACACACATGTCTTTACTCCACCACCTTCTAAGTGTTGCATTAATACAGATGAAAGTGATCCTCGATTGTGTTTGTAGCCCCAGAAAAAGTATATCGCACAACTGAAATTTCTAGCACATGTGTTTATGTGTGTGTGTGCTTTTAGCCTTGGTACTTTTGATCTATTCAGATATTTTTTTGCATCAGTGTCCATCTCCCACGAAGTTATATGCATTTTCCTTCTATTTTGTGTCACTTTCTAAAAACTTTTGTGTTCTTTGATACTTGGAATCTGTGAGTAAGGATATAATTTTTGCCATTTCTTAGGAAAATTTTGCTAAAATATGTTGGCCACTCTTGATATTAATTTCCCCACAGATATTCTTAGATTTACGTATAGAAAGGGTTTTTTGTAAATACCATTTTAGCAGCATGCTTTTCTCATATTTTAAGAGTACAGGGTTTTTATTTAAATATTTTTTAAAGAGTGAATACATTTTTAACATATTTAATAGACACTAAGTAGATAAGAAAAATTAGCTTACACACTTTAATATTCGTTAATGTATAGTGTCCATTTTAACAGGTAGGGTAGGATCATGTAACTGGCTCAGAAACTTGGAGAAATAATTATCACCCTGGCTGTAGAGGCTGGGAGCGCACTTGTTTCCCATGCCACTAGGTGGCACTGCTGAGAGAGCTCTCGCTATTGCTTCAGCTTGATGGGGCTCCATGTAACACCAAGAAAATGGTATCTTTGCTAGACAAATAGTATTGGGATGTAAACGTTCAAAAAAGAAACTAAAAAGGAATACAAGAACTTCATATTAATATTTCAGGGAAGAAGCTGCAGGAGCCAAAAAGTTTGATCTTCATCAAATATTATGCACTTGGTCAGGTGGTTGTTTTTTCCCTTCCTTCAGGTACAACCCAGATAGTTAACTCTTGTTTTTTAAATAAAAAATAAACTTTTAATCAAAAGATAACTTTGTGTTTGTGCTGCTGCATGGTCAATTTAGCGATGATGATATATTAATTATAGTGTAATAATATGTCTATACAGAGCTTTCAAATACTTTGTGTTTGTGCTGCTGCATGGTCAATTTAGGGATGACGATATATTAAATACAGTGTAATAATATGTCTATACAGAGCTTTCACATACTTTGTTTCACTTCTCACCATAAGCCTGTGATGTAGGAAAACCCTTAATTTTTTTTTTAAATTTTATTATTATTATACTTTAAGTTTTAGGGTACATGTGCACAATGTGCAGGTTTGTTACATGTGTATCAATGTGCCATGATGGTGTGCTGCACCCATTAACTTGTCATTTAGCATTAGGTATATCTCCTAATGCTGTCCCTCCCCCCTTCCCCCACCCCAAAACAGTCCCCGGAGTGTGATGTTCCCCTTCCTGTGTCCATGTGTTGTCATTGTTCAATTCCCACCTATGAGTGAGAACATGCAGTGTTTGGTTTTTTGTCCTTGCGATGATTTACTGAGAATGATGGTTTCTAGTTTCATCCATGTCCCTAAAAGGACATGAACTCATCATTTTTTATGGCTGCATAGTATTCCATGGTGTATATGTGCCACATTTTCTTAATCCAGTCTATCGTTGTTGGACATTTGGGTTGGTTCCAAGTCTTTGCTATTGTGAATAGTGCCGCGATAAACATACGTGTGCATGTGTCTTTATAGCAGCATGATTTATAGTCCTTTGGGTATATACCTAGTAATGGGATGGCTGGGTCAAACGGTATTTCTAGTTCTAGATCGCTGAGGAATCGCCACACTGACTTCCACAATGGTTGAACTAGTTTACAGTCCCACCAACAGTGTAAAAGTGTTCCTATTTCTCCACATCCTCTCCAGCACCTGTTGTTTCCTGACTTTTTAATGATCACCATTCTAACTGGTGTGAGACAGTATCTCATTGTGGTTTTGATTTGCATTTCTCTGATGGCCAGTGATGATGAGCATTTTTTCATGTGTTTTTTGGCTGCATAAATGTCTTCTTTTGAGAAGTGTCTGTTCATGTCCTTCGCCCACTTTTCGATGGGGTTGTTTTTTTTTTCCTTGTAAATTTGTTTGAGTTCATTGTAGATTCTGGATATTAGCCCTTTGTCAGATGAGTAGGTTGCGAAAATTTTCTCCCATTTTGTAGGTTGCCTGTTCAGGAAAACCTTTAATTTTCAAGATGAGGAAATGGGGCTCAGAGAGAATAGGTTGTTGCTCAACTAGTGTATGGAGGAACTGAAGTCAAATCCAGGATTTCTGACTCCAAAGTGTGTGCTGTGTTCTTTCTTTCACTAGGCCACTCTTCCTGGACCCAAAGTATAGGCCTCTGATACAAAACATTTTCAGAGCATTATGCTCACATCTATCTAAGGAAGAAAACAACTGCTTTTTAATATAAGTTTTGTCTTATTCAAGTCATGGGGAGTTGGTTATACATGTCTTGTTGTCCAAAAATAAAACTTCACCTTCCTTTTTCAGGTTATAAAGTATTTTGCACGCATACAGTTGATAATTCTTCTTCACAACTCTTTAAGTTATGTGGGCTATCATAAGTGTGTCAGTGAAGAAGTCAATTCCCAAGAGATCCAAACTTCAATTTAGGGTATCTTCTTTTAAGGTGATAGTTTTTAAAGTTCATGATTTTTCACTTTGGTTAGAAATTCCTCAATTTCCTTTTCAATTATTTTTCACTGGTTGACATCATTTTAATCCTTCATGGCATTAGTGGTGGTGATGATGGCAGTGGCAGGCTGTCCGAAGCAGCCGCTGCCATTGGGCCAGCTGCAGCAGGGAGGTGTGAGCAGCGGTGGCAGGAGTGGCTGTGGGAGCAGCAATGGCAGTGGTGGGACCCCTGTGCCCTTATGTCCCTGAGGCAGCTGACTGCACCCCATCTCTGACCCTTGTGCTGCCACGAGGGACCAGCCCCCAGGCCTCGAGCCTCTGCTGCTTGGGACCCTGGCCCTGCATTGCTGTTCTCACCCACCACCACTGTGGGGAGGGTGTGGGGAGGAGGCAGAGCTGGGTCTGGGGTGGTGCCAGCTCCACAAAACCAATAGGAGCCAGGGACAAGTGGGAGCACCCCCCCCAGAACCCACCTCCAGCTCTAGGGGCCACTGTGATGGTGCTGGGCTGAGCTGCCCACCAGCAGGGGAGCAACACAGTTGGGCATGGAAGAGGGGGCAGAGAGGGGCCCAGTGAGGAACTGGAGCCCTCGCCCCAGGCTGTGAGGGGGCATAGGCTGGGGCTGCTTGCAAGTGTTCCACACAGTAGGTGGAAGCCCCCCCTGCCAGGTGCAGGACCCAGGCATCTCTGTACTCTGTGATGCAGAGATCACATCTCTGGGGGCCTGGGAAGGCTTCACCTGCCTCTGCAGGCTCAGGGATGTCTGCTTCTGCTGCCTGGCCTCTCCCTGCTCCAGGCACCCACTACAATCTTGGAGTGGGGTTGGGGCTGAGCCCAGGAGCTGTCACAGCCTAGCTGGGTGTGTGCATTCTTGGGGCAGCAATGACATGCTATCCCCCTGCCACCTTGGCCCCCTCTGGACTTTGGGTGCTGGTGAGTGCAGGAGGGGAAGTCGAGGTGGGCCTGAGGGCAGCTCCTCACTAGCCTGCAGGTGTCTCTTGGCACAATCAGCCTGGGAACCATGGACAGTGGCAGGAGGCAGACAGGCTCCTGGGCAGAAGGGGGCAGGTCCCTGGTGAGGCCCCACCTTCAGGCCAGGGAGGACTAAAGGTTAAGGGTTGGGCTGTGGGCCCGGGAGACTGGGGTAGGAACTTGTGGTGTCTTTTCCTGGCCCACCCATGGCTGCCCATGGACCAATTGGCTTGCACTTCCTCCCCTCTGAGGCTCATAAAAGCCTTGAGCTCAGCCAGACTTGGACAGACTACAGGATAACCAGCTGCAGAGAGGAGCTATCCTCTCTGTTGAACTGATGAGGGGACAACCAGCTACAGAGAGGAGCCACCCTCTCTGCTGATAGCTGAACACTTGTCAGGATGACTTGCCTAGCAGAGAGGAGCTACTCATCAGGACACCCTGCCTGTAAAAAGGAGCTACCTCCTGTGGTTTCCTCTGAGCTGTTCTGTTGCTCAATAAAGCTCCTCTTCATCTTGCTCACCCACCATTTGTCTGCATACCTCATTCTTCCTGGTCACAGGACAAGAACTCAGCACCCGCTGAATGGTGAGGCTAAAAGAGCTGTAACACAAACAGGGCTGAGATATGCCCCTTGTTCACCACGTTATGGGCACAGAGAAGGAGAGAAGAGCTGTGGCCCTTCAAGAAGCCCAGACCTGGGAGCTCTCCCAGCAAGAGCTGTGACTCCCACTTTGGGGCCCTCCAGTTCCTGGTGTCTTCAAGCTTCCAGGCACCACTGCATTCCCCAGTGCCAGCTGGGGAAACTGCTTGTGGTATACCTGGTCCAGCCACAGCTGTACAGAGAGCCAGCACCTATGCCAGCACCTGGAGCTTCCTGCCCCAAAGCAGCAGCCGGTGTGTCTGACTGCACAGTGGCCAGATCCTATGCTCACTCACACACCCCTCACTGCTCCACACCTGACTCACAGTTTTCCTTGGAGGTGTGAGATCCAGGCTGGTAGTGTGAGCTACCACTGCCAGACCGAGTGGGCAGAACGAGCCCAGCGGGCCCAAGCAAAACTCAGGCAAAGGCACCACCGGCCACAGGTTTCTGGCCAGAAAAGCAACACTCCAAAGATCCCGTAACAGTGAGGGAAAACATATATTATTATAACCTGTGGAGAAATTGGGATGCATGTGTAATTTGAAAGAGTAAATATGATGATATAATAATTCTGTATTTGTAAATGAAATATAACAACTCATATTTGAAAAATGAATAAGGTGCCTATTATTTTTGTGATATAAGCTACCGAAAGGAACATTTGGCAATGATTTGTGTGTGTGTGTGAGAGAGACATGGTTAAAAAGGACGGAGAAATACTCATGTAATGGTACACACAAGGGCTGTGGAATCAGAGATTTAGGTCTGAATTCCAGTCCATAGTGTAGTAGCTGTGAGCTGAGGCAAACGACTTAATTTCTGAGTCTCAGTTTCCCCAGTGGCAAAATTGAGAGAGTAATAATTACTTTATAGATTGATCAAGTATAGATCCCCTAGAATAGTGTCTGGTTTGTGGAAGGTATTAAAAAATAAATTTTCCTTTCCTTTTTTTAAAATTCATTCTTTCATTCAAATAAATGTTTAGTTGCTTTGCTTGTCACATCTGGTTTGTAGTCCATCTGACACAAAGTCAGGCGAATATAGACTGATTAAAATAAAGGTGATTTTGGAAGAAGGGAGCCATTGCACACTTTTTTTGGCCTCAGAACTAGGAGAGGGAAGTGTTTCATTTTGCCTGGTTTGGATTGGGGTGGCTTCCCTTCCTGCCAAGTCCTCAGCATGCTGAATGGAAATGCCAAGTGCGGAGCCTGATCCAAGTGGTGCGAGGCCAGTAAATTACAGCTCTCGGGAAGTACTTTAACTCTTACAACCCGCTGAGGGGCAATTTAGCACCGTCTGTCTTCTCTCAGTGTTGTAAAAGATACTCTCAAAGTTTGGAGACTGGGAGTAGGCTGGCCCATAATTCCCTGCTCTATTGATGGCTTTAATGGAGAGAAACCTGTAAAGGCCCTTGTTGTCACAAGTGGGATATTTGAAAATTCCCAGGACAAGGCTGATTCTTTAGCACAGAGGAGTGGCTTTACCAATGGACAATGATTTCTTCTATGGGGCTATTTGCTGGATGACTGAGAGGCTCCCTAACTTGAACATAACTCACATTCAGAAATTTCTTCTTCAGAGTTTCACTTCCATTCTGTTAAAAATGATGGGGTGG
Source organism: Hylobates moloch (assembly GCF_009828535.3). Lineage (NCBI taxonomy): Eukaryota > Metazoa > Chordata > Mammalia > Primates > Hylobatidae > Hylobates > Hylobates moloch. The sequence goes on along the minus strand of NW_026652290.1, from coordinate 85,198,511 downwards.
GGGCTGGGCGTGGTGGCTCACACCTGTAATCCCAGCACTTTGGGAGGCCAAGGCAGGTGGATCACAAGGTCAGGAGATCCAGACCATCCTGGCTAACACGGTGAAACCCCATCTCTACTAAAAATACAAAAAATTAGCCGGGCGTGGTGGCACGTACCTATAGTCTCAGCTATGTGGAGACTGAGGCAGGAGAATCGCTTGAACCTGGGAGGCAGAGGTTGCAGTGAGCCGATATCGTACCACTGCACTCCAGCCTAAGCAACAGAGCAAGACTCCATCTCAAAAAAAAAAAAAAAAAAAAAAAGAAAAAAAGATTGGGTGGGAACAGTAGATTGAGTCTCATAACATCCTTCCAAACGCTTTCTTCTGTGCCTTGTTTTACTGGAGAGGCTAGAAAACCATCAGCTTTATTTACCAGACTTCCTTGCAGTAGGGATTTGAATATGATTTGAGTTCCACCAATCGGGTGCACTTGAAGGAGAGCTGAATTCGGAAACTCAGCTCAGAAAGGAGAAGGGTGGTGGTGCAGGTGTTCCAGATTCCAGACTGTGGGAGAGAGTAGTTTCCATGGCGGGCCAGATCCGCCGTGGTGTTTTGGGAGTCAGGCCCAATCCAGACCCTTCTCCTCTAGGCCTTTCACTGATTTTGTACGTACCCAATGACCGGTATTAAACAACTTTCTTCTTAACATGGCCACAGTGGTTTCCATTATCTGCAACTAAATGCAGCAGTTGAATTTCAAATACCCTAAAATCTTTTGGCTCACCAGATTTCATCCTTTACAATTGCTGCACTCTTTGCTTGGAATGTTAGGAGTTTTTAGGGCTGAAAGGAGGAAAGCAAGGTGACATAATGAAGAGAACATGAGATTTGTAGTCAAAATGCCTGTTTTTCACAGCTGCTCTGCCATTTACTAGCGTTAAAAGATAAACAGGTGCATTAATATTTGAGTTTATTTGAGCAGTGATTCATGAACCAGGCAGCTGCAGATGGTAGCAGTTCAGGGACTCTGACAAAGGGGTATGAGAGGAAGCTGACTGCAGAAACAAGGGAAAGAAAATATCTGATTGGTTAAAGTGAAGCAGTAGCCTTATTTGGATCATTCCAGTGGAAAGTCCCTAGTTGGAGGTCAGCTGGTCTGATTGGTTAAAGTTAAATTTCATTTTCTCGTTTACACTGAATCGGGTTTTGTTTTGCCTATGTAGAAACCCAGAATGCTGGAGCTGCCTCAGCCAAATGGCCTCCCAATTTTTTATTTTTAAACATTAGTTATGCATCCTTGAACAAATTTCCTTCTTTCTGTGCTTCAGTTTCTTCTTGTAAAATGGGAACAATACTAAATACCTTTCAGAAATACTGTAATGACTATATAATATAGAAATATATTAAAAGGATCTTCTATATAGCAGGTACTCAATAATTAGGAGCTATAATTACAGATAAATACACATAATGTATGTGTGCATATAATAAACTGAAGACCTGAAAGACTACGAAATGAACAACACTCTCTGTCTCTCTCGGGTTGCGTGTTGCGTGTGTGTGTGTGTGTGTGTGTGTGTGTGTGTGTGAGAGAGAGAGAGGGAGAGAGAGAGAGGGTAGAGGGGGAAATGGTAGGTGCCACAGATACTTAAAGCACCAGGAAAGCACAAAACCAAAAGCGACCACTAGAGGGTGTCATTTCCCCTTTTCATGTTGAAATCCAAGCGATCCAGGTTTTCTCTCCACTTCCCCACCTTATTACAAAGAAAGGACAAATCTATTTTGTACAATATACATTTGCCTAAACTGCTTTTTGCCTGGTTTGGTTTAATGAGTTTTACATTTACTGTTTGTCATTGTTTGGATCCAGCACAGCTGGTTTGGCAGTCTAAGGAACGTTACCACTTTGGAAAGCACACATCGGCCCTAAAGTAATCTTGGGCTAAGCCTCTCCAGAAATCTTGGCAAGAACATCTTCTGGCAGTTCAAGGAAGTTATGGGCCTTCAAAATATGGGACCAAATGTCACCCAGAACTCCATTTCTCATTTGCCAAATTCAGTTTTCATAAAACCATAGGATTTTAGACCTGGCCCCCACCTTGTAGGGATCTAAGAGTTCTTGGCCTTTTCTCTGCCTTTTCCCTCTTCATGTGGTGGTAGCATTCTATCAGTAGCATCTCTCCTAATTGAGCATCACTGATTTAGAGCAGAAACTTTTAAAAGTGTTTGAGTGCCCCCACAGGTTAATCTTCCCAAAGTCATACAGCAAAGTGGGAACAGAGCTAGACGTAGAGTTTAAAGGTCCTAGCTCTTAGTTGAACCTTCACAGTTACATTTGTTTATATTTTTTGTTTGATTGTCATTAAGTTTTCAGACATGGATTCCGGTCTGGTGGTCCTGGAAGCATTCTTTCAGGGGTGCGCTATATCAATATTGAAGGATTAAAGTTCTTACTACAGGGAAATTATCTGGGTGGCCTTGAACCAACCCAGTTCTCTCTGCCTTCTTCCTTGTCATTCTCAAGAATAACTAGATTGTGCTGGGAATGCAACATCCCGAGTTAAGGAGGGAATGGCCAGAAGAGCCCAAGCTCCCTTCAGCCCCTCGCAGAATAGTATGTGTTTCAATACTTTAGTCCAGCAAGTTCTGTCACTCCTGGGATAGAAAACCCAGGGCAGGCTGCTTTTCGGGGTCTCTAAGTGCCATACAAGTGGAGCACACTCAGACAAGACTCCATCTGCCCTGGACAGCTTTCCGAAGTCTTGGGGAAGCAGTTCATCATGAATCCTAGGCTTCTGTTTTTCCTTGCTCCCTATCTGCAAGTAATAGACAAGCTTCATGAAACCTGTGTGTGTGAGTGTTCTGTCTCACTAGACTTGGGCAAGTAGTAAAAGTACACCCAAGACCCAGTGGGTCCAAGTAGTAACCAGTGCACAGTGAAGCTGCTTCTTACTTACGCTTTTGCCCATAGGTTCCTTATTCATTAGATAGATGAGAACATGCAGACCCAGGAAGAGTGGACTGAATTTTTCTAGCTCTCATATTCCCTATCCTGCTATCTGCTTGGCTTTGTAGAGAATTCATGCAGTCGATTACTGACACTAAAGAAAAGAAGCCTCTGTGAAAACATATGTTGAATGGCATTTACAGTGGTTCCCAAAATCCCCTCTCAGCTTCTGAATGAAGTACCCTGGAAGACACTGAAAAATAGGACAGTAATGACTGACAGTTAACCCATTGCCAGAATCTGAGAGAAATTTCTACAAAGTACATGGCTGAAGAACACAGTTGACGACCCACCTGTGCTTAGAAATGAACTAAGATGGCTTTCCTGAGAGTAGGTAGAAAGAACCTTTGTACCCATTCCATGGGGGCTACCTACATGTGAAAGGAAAGACTTGTATCAACCAGAAAAGTGTACGTTATTCCTGTTACTGCCTGGCCAGTGTGATTTTAGTGTTACCATAATACAATGCCTCCTCTTGTTTTCACCTCCATTCAGAGATTAGGACCTCCAGTGGGCAGGAAGTGGTGACGGAGGACTCTCTGGAGTTTTTCCACTGCTTTCATTGGTGCTCACCTCATGAGTCAGCAAAAGTCAGGAGAAGAGAGAGGTTTTTATTTACTCTGTCTATTCAGCATGCCAGGGAAGAAGCCCGTCTGAGCTGGGGAAGATGTCATAGAAGCCTGGAAGAGTTACTCTGGGGGAAAGTCCACTCCGGACTGAAAACTATTGTCTGAATTGTCCAAAGCCACCTGTGGTTTTGAGCAGAGATTTTCAATAAGGACTAAATGAAACAGAGAGTTGAGTCAAAGGCATTTCAAACTCCTGTCCCTTGGCAAATGCCGGTCTGGATGGATCTCACCTCAGTTGAGTTTTAATAAAAATAAAAAATAATAACAACATGTGTCCTATGGGACAAAACTTTCCACAGAGTAAGTGAGTAGATACATCATCCTGAAAATTCAGAGGAAGAGCAGACTTATAATTTACTGGGGGTGCCATAGGGAAAATTTAATAACTATTTAACTGCCTCAATAAAAAGCTAGAAGATATGGTGCTCTGAAACAAAAGCAGAAAGCTCTAAGGCGAGAATACTAGACATGTACTCTACTACATGGACAACTGGTGTATTAAAAAAGGATGAAAATAAAGATGAAGTAGAGTTTTAAAATTCTTATCGTGGGAGTAATGAAAAGGATGGATATTACTGAACATCATATCAGTGATGTAGAAGGCAAACGGAGGAGCTCTCTCAGAATTCAGAGAAAAAGGACAAAGAGATCATAAATGAAAGATAATATTTTATACATATGCAGATCAGATGACATTATATGCATGTGCATATAAATACATATGTGCGTATATGAATATGTACGTATCTGTGTATATAGATACAGGTCTATGTATATACAAACACTTATTTATAAAGCAGAGAGTAGAGAGCCAAGTTAATCATTGTACGTGGTCCCAAGGATGTACCAGAGCATTCCAAATAAATATGATAACTAACAATATGTTTAAACTTTAAACTTTCCTGAATTAAAAATAATTTTAATAGGCTGATTGGTAGCACCCTCTATATTGTAGGCAACATACCTGAAAAGAGACTTGACTCAGGGTCAGATTTTTAAATTGCAAGGATACAGAAATAAGTTTGCATATGTCCAAAGAGTAAAAGGAGAGATTGTACAAAGAATGAATGAGCATGGTCTCTGACTTCCCTGAGATAATAAGTGTCAACACAATGGAACCTGTGTCCATATTCTTGAGACTGCAGCTCTGTCCTTCTTTTTTTTTTTTTTTTTGAGACGGAGTCTCGCTCTGTCGCCCAGGCTGGAGTGCAGTGGCGCGATCTCGGCTCACTGCAAGCTGCACCTCCCGGGTTCATGCCATTCTCCTGCCTCAGCCTCCTGAGTAGCTGGGACTACAGGCGCCCGCCACCACGCCCGGCTAATTTTTTGTATTTTTAGTAGAGACGGGGTTTCACCATGGTCTCGATCTCCTGACCTTGTGATCCACCCTCCTCGGCCTCCCAAAGTGCTGGGATTACAAGCGTGAGCCACCGCGCCTGGCCACCTCTGTCCTTCTGCGGGGATTTCCTTTCCCTTTATCAGAAGGCAGTTAGTACTCTCCACCTTGTTCTTGAATTCTTGTCTGCACGGCTGCTCTCCTTTTCCAGGCTTCAGGCTTCCTGGGAGAGAGTCTGAGGCTGAGGCATCGTTGTCTGCAGCAGTTCCCAGCACGGAAGCTTATGTGCTGGCTCTCTAGAGAGCTTTGGTTGGAAAAACGAGGGATAATGGCGTTGGGTCAGGTGCAGAGCCCTTGGATTTGGACGGCCAGGGCAAGTGGCAGTGCTGTGGCTCCTACTGTAGATGTTCAGTTCCATTTAAAATGTTTATGGGGTGGGAACATGATGCCATTGTCCAGGACAGTGCTTTTCAATTATGGAAATTTCTCAGTTATTCCCTTGCTTAAAATATTTTAGGGACACCAATTTCTCTTGGCAGGAAGGTGAATTCCATGTCATTGCAAGCCAGACTCTGCCCACACCATCCACTTCCTTGCTCTCTGCTGTGCTGGCTTTCTTAGGGTTTCTGGAATACATGGCTAGCTCTTGTATAGGGCGTTTGCGTGTGCTGGTTCCCTCTGTCTGGAAAACTGTTGTCCTGCCTCTCTCCTTGCAGACTGACTTTCCTTGTTATCACCACTGTCACTCTTGGATTGATGCTGCATTTATTTCTGTTAGATTTTAGCACCTGTCTCTTTGTTGGACTCCCTGGTCCATATGGGTAGAGCCTGTCTTGGGTTTTGCACATCATTTTATCCCTGGTACCTAGCACAAGTCTGGCCTATAGTAGGTCCCTCATAATTTTTTGTTGAATTAATAAACATATGGTCAAGTTTTGAGACCTGATTCTGTTACTACCTGTGATGTCTTGAGGTCTTCACATTGTCTCTGTGAGACTTGTTTTTTTTCACCAGTCAAGTGGGAATTATGTCTTCTTCACAGGATTGCTCTGGGAAACCATTTAAGCAACAGACATGAAGGTGTTTGGTCATAAACAACACATTCTACAAGAGTAAGTTATTTTTTTTGATTCTATTGCTTTATTATCATTCTAGGACAGATATAATCAGAGCTAAACAGAAATGAATAAAATTCATGTTGTGTTCAAAAGAGAATCTTCTCACCTTTTCTATTCTTTTCTTCATTCAGTGACATCTGTTCTTATTGTTCTGCTATCAAAGCCTGCAATAAGTAAAGAATCTGACGCACATCATTTTTGTCTTAGTTTAAACACTGTGGGTATTTGCATTTTAAACACGATCTCTGATGGAAGAACAAAAGGCTTCTTCTATTTTTAAATAAATATCAAACATCAGTGAGGCGGTAGGGACTGAGCGCTTAGCAGTGGGTCACTGGAGATAGCAGCAGAGAAAAGCTCACCCCATCCAGAACCCCCTTCCTTTCCCTGCCCTGCCACTGAGCCTGGTGCCATATATATCAGTGTCCTTGCTGTCACCAAGGGGCCTTCTTCCTGGTCAGTGATTTCCCACTAGCTTTATTTGTTTCATTTCAGAATTCATAGTGTTTGTCAATTTTGGGGATTTCCGAGAATGTTTTAATTGTTTCTGGGGAAATTGGAGGCAATTTGGAATTTTGCCAAACACATACTACTTATGGGATATTTTTAGCAACTTCCCACCCTGTCCCTAATGCAACCATCTCCAGAGACTTTTGGAAGACTGGAGTAGAGAAATGCCTTTAACAGGGAATTGGGTCCTGGGATGTGGGGAATTAGGAAGCCAGTGACAGTGATGATAAATGAAGAAAAAATGGACTACGGCTGCTCTTTCAGGCCCTTTTGGGAGAAAATAATCATTTGCACTGGTTAGTATTGTTGACAAATTGGTTGCCTCTAATCAATCATGAGTGCCTGTGATTGTTTTCTTAGGATAAATTCCATAATGGAAAATCATGGCAGGGCATGCACAGATGTATACTTCATAATCTCTGACTTTAAGGAGTTTGCTATTTAGTTGTGGAGGTGAGACATATATATACCAAAAATTCATTGATAACACAGACAAGTATAAGCCCCAAAGGAGAGGTAAGGATGACAACTGCTGTAGAAGATTAGGGAAGGGAGAACTCATTGCAGACTGGGTGGTTAGAAAGAGCTTGGTGATGGGGATGGATGCAGGACTTACTGTGACTTTGAAAGATGACTGAAGTGTAAATGGCATTCAAATAAGTGGAGAAGGAGCGAGTGGTGGAAAGAGATTACTTCAAGTGAGCAAAATAAGGCTCACATAGATTTCTGAATTCTGACATAATTAACTCCCTGTTCCTCAGGATTTGTCCCTAAAGACTGAAGGCGGGTAATGAAGTACAGAGGCAGTTCATAAATGATAGGAATTGCTGGTCCAGCCTAACAGCCTGCATATGCGAGAGAGAGAGGTGTGAACAGTTGCCAGCCTCCCCAGCTTACAGGTAAAGAAAGATGCCAAGGAATCAGTGGAGAAGGAGGAAATGGAGCCAAGACCTTAGTGATTTTCACCTCTATGTAGCTTCTCCACCATCTTCTCCCCGAGACCACATTGCTTCCCTCTATATATTATAGCATCTGCCATAAACTGGAGAAAATAGGAACATAGCACATCAAGTGATAATCTGGAAGAATGAGAAACCCACATTCTCTCCAGCCCACGCAAACTAGTTAATGACTCCAGGCAGACATGCTGGGGATGCAGGAACCAGCCTGCACACAGATATGTGGCAGCCAGAGAGGTGAGCACGTTCAGTTTTATTGTGTGATTCATTTCCTCTCCCCAGCTGGTGCACTGGAGAGGGCTCTGCAGCTTGCAGCCAAATGACTGCAGTGCTCCAATGAGGGGCCTCGCTGTGTTGTACCGACGTGAGGATTTTCCCCTGCCTAACTCAGGCGCTGGAGCTTGTAATCACGGAGCTGCAGAGCTATGAAGGGCTTGTCATGCCTTCCATTATGAACACGCATCATAGGCTGCAGTATATCCCGACTGGTGGTAAGCGCACAAGAATGCCGTCCGTTCCAGAGTGGCTTTGCTTCTACACAATGCAAATTGATTAAAGGTCCATTTAGTCACATGTGGAAGGAGAAAAGGGCCCCTGAAGGATTCCAGATACTGGAAAGCAGCTGAAATTCAATGACCAAAGAGCGTCAGGAATATGAGGGAAAATTTTATGTGATTCCGCTGACAGAGCTCAACTTGGCTAATTAGCTTTCTGCAAAGATGTAAGAGAGGAATTCTAATTCCAGGAAGCATGTTGGTAATTGCTGTTAATGCTGAATTGTCAGGCCTTCTCTCTCTGGAAAGAAGACTTTGTCTTGGTGCTAGAATCTCTGTTCTTTTTAATATGGCAGCATGTGGACAAATCCATGTGCTTTCTTATTGATTCTTTGTTGAGCTAGGTGCTTCAGCGACTAGTCAAGACAGAAAATGCCTACTACCGTTATTTGAACAAACGTAAATAGGCATCTCAGAACAATTCCAAAATGTAGAGATTAGTCTTTGCTACCAGGAAGAATAAAATTATAACACCACGAAGAGCAAATAAAGAGCAAACCTTATTCTTATCTGCTTAGAATTTACTTCATGGGGATAACCACAGTTGTGCACAAAGAAACAGCTATAATTTGTTCATTGTAATATAAGAATTCCAAATTGAAAATAACCAACGTATCAAACAATATGCGATTTCTTTCTTTCTTTCTTTCTTTCTTTCTTTCTTTCTTTCTTTCTTTCTTTCTTTCTTTGTTTCTTTCTTTCTTTCTTTTTTTGAGGCGGAGTTTCGTTCTTGTTGCTCAGGCTGCAGTACAATGGCACGATCTCAGCTCACCAAACCCCATTCTGAGTTCAAGCAATTCTCCTGCCTCAGCCTCCAGAGTAGCTGGGATTACAGGCATGCATCACCACACCCGGCTAATTTTTTTGTATTTTTAGTAGAGATGGGGTTTCTCCATGTTGGCCAGGCTGGTCCCGAACTCCCTACCTCATGTGATCCACCCGCCTTGGCCTCCCAAAGTGCTGGGATTACAGGAATGAGCAACCATGCCCGGCCGGGGATTTCTTAAGTTATGGTAAATCCACTGAAAGGATCACCATTCTATTATTAAAAACATGATATATTAGAAATATTTAGGGACATATTCATGATTATAGCCTTCAATGAAAATAAGTAGGCTCTAAAACATTATGTACTTTGAATTCTGTTTGGAGGCTGTATTTGGAAGATATTCACAAATATATGACTTTTTCTTCTTTCTTTCTTTAAAAAAACATGATTTAATTTTTTCTTAAAATAAAAAGATAAAACTGTCAAAAAAAACTTTGCATTGAAAGAATCATAAAACCAGGAATGTCATGCTTTCTTCTCTATACGGTGAAATAAGCAGCACTTCTCAAACTTGAGCATGCATCAGAGTCACCTGGAAGACTTGTTAAAACACCGATTATTGGGCCCCAGCCCTGGAGTTTGTGATTCAGTAGGTCTGGGCTGGACCTGGAGGACATAACAATTCTAACAAGGCCTTGATGCTGCTGCTGCTGCTCCTGCTGGCCCCAAGGCCACTTTTTGAGCATCACTGATGATGAGTATGATCTGGTAGAAAGGAGATTGCTGGTACACTGGGTCTCAGCTCTGTTTTGGAAGTTTTGTGGCAACACAGTTTTTAAAGCCTCAGCTCTGATCATCAGCCTTCCACAACATCTTCCCTTATCATTCCAGGTAAATTCATGTAATACAGACACTTGACCTTGACATGTGACTTCTTTTCTAGGCCCAGGACAGGAGAAATATAGCAGAGACTTAAAAGTTTTTTTGGACTGATTTGTTTTGTGCCTCTGATTTTTATTTAATTTTTATTGTATTATCAGCATTTTGTGAAATGCTGATAATACAATAATTTTTCATTGCAGGTCCAACATGAGGAATATGAGTATCGTTGAAGACATCATGATAAGATTTATTTGGAAAAATACTGCAAGTTTCTGGTCCATGAGAAAGGCAAAAAATCTGTGCCTTTATGTATAACCAGTTCTACTGAGTTGTGTAAATGGATTGTTTAATACCCAAAAGAGTTTAAATGAAGATTTAGACAAATAAGTGCTGTTGTATTTAAATTTATGATATACACTGTCTTAGATTTGTATACACAATGTACTTTGATATTTGGCAATATACGAACATTTCACCTGCACGTATTTTTTCATTTTTTTGACAAAAGCGTTCAGGAAGACTTGGGGATGTATTACAAAGGTAAGAATTCTTTTCTTTTCTTTGAAGATGTACAATGAAGGGTACATACCAATCATAATGGGATGTTTTGAAGGCCAGAATGATGATACTTTGTATTTATCTATTGCTTTGCTTTTTTAAAACAAAGCAAAAGTTCCCTCCTCTTCTCAACCAAATGAGGTAGGCTGGATTGTATGTTATTTGTGCCTACTTGTATGGATTGTGAAATTGAGGCTTGCAGTAGTTTAGTGACTTGCCTAAGATCGTTCTTGCCTTGGATGGTGGTGAGCTGGCGCTTAAACCCAGGTATTGTTACTCAAGGGTTTTCCTCCTGTCAACCCATGCTACTTTGTATTAACCAACTGGTCAACTCTTATACCTTTTTGAGCCTCCTACGGGAATAGTAAAGACAAAAAGCCATTACCTACTCAGAAAGCTGTATTGTAGACTTTCTTCAGAATTGTGCTGATAGCACTGCATATCTTTTTCTATGATAGTCATATATATATATATATGTATATATATATATATACATATATATATATATATTTTTGGAGACGAAGTCTTGCTCTCGTCCCCCAGGCTGGAGTGTGATGGCACAATCTTGGCTCACTGCAACCTCTGCCTCCTGGATTCAAGCAATTCTCCTGCCTCAGCCTCCCGAGTACCTGGGATTACAGGCGTCTGCTACCACGCCTGGCTAAATTTTGTATTTTTAGTAGAGATAGGGTTTCACCATGTTGACCAGGCTGGTCTTGAACTCCTGACCTCAGGTGATTCGCCTGCCTCGGCCTCCCAAAGTGCTGGGACTGCAGGGGTGAGCCACCGAGCCCGGCCGATAGTCATAATTAAAAAAAAAAAAAAGAATAAGGATTTTTTTCTTCTCTTACCTAAAAGATGGACTTGTCATTATCATAGAATTTTATTATAGGGCATCATTGTATAATTATTAATAGAAGCAATCATGAAATGAAGTCATTTTAAGCACCAGACTAGGAACAGCCTAATGCTTTCTAACTCTGAGAAGGGATTTTACATTTAGAGGAAAGTTCTTTTATTTTTGTTCTTTGGTGCTCTTCTCTTCCCATGAAATTTGCATCGTAAGTGCCTGGGTGATTTCTTGGCAAGAGCTCTGCAAAGCAAAGGCCAAGTGTTCTGCTGGGAGAAGGAGAGTTGAGGAGGCAGCCCAGGACTGTTTAGACTTTGCTTAGTCATAGTTTATGAAAAGTGCATGTCTCAACCTTGGATAGTTGCAAAAGCCAAGGGAGGTAGCTCCTTGGAAGCAAAAAGTCAGTTTTCAAGATTATTTTGACAGGAGGTCCCTTGGCAACTGGGCCAAACATTTCTTAAGGACGTGTGGATGCTGGTGCATCTTGGGAAAGAAATATTTCACAGCAGACATTTGTATAATACCTTCTTTGAATTCTGAGAAAAACTGGAGACATAGAAAGCTTTTCATCTTAGGGTCCCCACAGACATGATGTTCAAATGCCAGGAATAAAGTCCTGAAGCTAAGATCAGAAAGGTCTACGGTGAGCTATAGTTAAATACGTATTGGCCCGTGATGCCATCCCAAGGCTGTTGATGGGGTAAGTCCCCAGCCAGCTTGCTGCAGACACAAAAAGAACCCCAAATGGTGTTGCCAAATCTCTTCCTCGTGGAGAAGCCTCAGTGAAACTTGAGCTTGGTCAGTGGCTGAGGACTTTGTCAAATAAAAACTAATCTGGACTTAGGTAAGGAGAAACTTTATTCAAAGAGACTATTGTAATAGTGAGCTCCCTGATCTCAGGATCTACAGACATCTCAAAACCAAACAGAAAAAGACATTTGTGGGATGGGGTAAGCAGGGATAGCAGGAACTTACGAGGGGAAATTGGGCAATTAGGTGGGGGTAAACAGGCAGCAAGATGGTGGTTTGACAGGTTTCTGCTGTCATTGGCCAATTCTCAGGATGGGCTGTTAAGCCCAGATGTTGTGTATTTTAGTGCTTGCTCAGGCTTGGAGGCAAGCCAAAGTTCAGGGGTCTGTGGGGAGAAGAGAAGGCTGACTGAAGTTTGGTCAAGACAAATCAGTGGATAAGACTGTGGGCCACTGAGACTGTGTGGTCAACTTAGAGTTCTCTGGGAAGCTGTGGTAGAAAGTCTGACACAGCCATTCCTGAACATAGGTCCTGAGGCTGGCTGCATCTGGGGACTCATCAAAAACACAGAGTCCACCCCGGGAATCTACACTGTAACAAGCTTCTCAAGATGAATCTCATGTGTACCCAAGTTTAAGAATAAATACTGCAAACAACAATGGATTTAATCAGGATACCTGGTTTAGAGTGGCAGATATGCTACTTATTAGCTGGATAATTAGATAAGTCAAGTAACTGTATTTAGCTTCAGCTTCCTTAACTATAAAATGGGACTGTTACCTGCTTCAAATAGGCATTGTGTGGATTATATGATGCTAACACGAGAGGTTCCACCAGGAAACAGGGAAGAAAATTTTAAGCACTAACTTATTATCTTAGAGTAATAATCTCCAACCAGTTGCTGTAGTTTGTTGGTTGGGTTTTTGTTTGTTGTCTTTTCTTTCTTTCTTCTCTTTTTTTTTTGTTTTTTTGAGATTGAATCTTGCTGTGTCACCCAGGCTGGAGTGCAGTGCCACAATCTCGGCTCATTGCAACCTCCACCTCCTGGGTTCGAGTGATTCTCCTGCCTCAGCCTCCCAAGTAGCTGGGATTACAGGGGCACACCAGCATGCCCAGCTAATTTTTTGTATTTTTAGTAGAGATGGGGTTTCTCCATGTTGGCCAGGCTGGTCTTGAACCCCTGACCTCAAGTCATCCACGTGCCTTGGTCTCCGAAAGTGTTGGGATTACAGGCGTGAGCCACAGAGACTGAGCTGTTTCCTTTTGTTTAAAAATAAATTCTCATTTGTCTATATGTTTGTTTTGGTACCAGTACCATGCTGTTTTGGTTATGGTAGCCTTGTAGTATAGTTTGAAGTCAGGCAACATGATGCCTCCAGCTTTGTTTTTTTTTGCTTAGGATTGTCTTGGCTATATGGGGTTTAATTACATATGAAATTTAAAATAGTTTTTTCTAATTCTGTGAAGAATGTCAATGGTAGTTTGATGGGAATAGCACTGAATCTATAAATTACTTTGGGCAGGATGGCCATTTTCATGATATTGATTCTTCCTATCCTTGAGGATAGAATGTTTTTCCATTTGTTTGTGTCCTCGCCTTATTTCCTTGAGCAGTGGTTTATAGTTCTCCTTGAAGCGGTGCTTCACATCCCTTGCTAGCTGTATTCCTGGGCATTTTATTCTCTTTGTAGTGATTGTGAATGGGAGCTCATTCATGATTTGGCTCTCTGCTTGCCTGTTGTTGTTGTAAGAGAATGCTTGTGATTTTTGCACATTGATTTTGTATTCTGAGACTTTGTTAAAGTTGCTTATCATTTCAAGAAGTTTTTGGGCTGAGATGATGGGGTTTTCTAAATATAAAATCATGTCGTCTACAAACAGAGACAACTTGACTTCCTCTCTTCCTGTTTGAATATCCTTTATTTCTTTCTGTTGCCTGATTGCCCTGGCTGGAACATCCAGTACTATGTTGAATAGGAGTGGTGAAAGACGGCAACCTTGTCTTGTATTGGTTTTCAAATGGAATGCTTCCAGCTTTGGCCCATTCAATATGATATTGGCTGTGGGTTTGTCATAAACAGTTCTTATTATTTTGAGATATATTCCATCCATACCTAGTTTATTGAGAGTTTTTAACGTGAAGGGATGTTGAATTTTATCAAAGGCCTTTTCTGTATCTATTGAGATGATCATGTGGTTTTTGTCTTTGGTTCTGTTTATGTGATGGATTATGTTTATTGATTTGCATATGTTGAACCAGCTTTGCATCCTGAAGATGAAGCTGACTTGATCGTGGTGGATTTTGTTTGCCAGTATTTTATTGAGGATTTTCACATTGATGTTCATCAGGGATATTGGCCTGAAGTTCTTCTTTTTTTGTTGTGTCTTTTCCTGGTTTTGGAATCAGGATGATGCTGGCTTCAGAACAGAGACCTCAGTAATAACACCACACATGTACAACCATCTGATCTCTGAAAAACCTGACAAAAACAAGCAATGGGGAAAGGATCTCCTATTCAGTAAATGGTGCTGGGAAAACTGTCTAACCATATGCAGAAAATGGAAACTGGACCCCTTCTTAACACCTCATACAAATACTAACTCAAGCTGGATTCAAGACTTAAATGTAAAACCCCAAACCATCAAAACCCTAGAAGAAAACCTAGGCAGTGCCATTCAGGACATAGGCATGGGTAAAGACTTCATGACAAAATCACAAAGCAATTGCAACAAAAGTCAAAACTGACAAATGGGATCTAATTAAACTAAAGAGCTTCTGCACAGCAAAAGAAACTATCATCAGACTGAACAGGCAACCTACAGAATGGGAGAAAATTTTTGCAATCTACCCATCTGACAAAGGTCTAATATCCAGAATTTACAAGGAACTTAAACATATTTACAAGAAAAAACAAAAACCCCATAAAAAAGTGGGCAAAGAATATGAACAGACACTTCTCAAAAGAAAACACTTATGTGGCCAAAAAACATATGAAAAAAAGCTCAACATCACTGATCATCAGAGAAATGAAAATCAAAACCACAGTGAGATACCATCTCATGACAGTCAGAATGATGGTTATTAAAAAGTCAGGAAACAATAGATGCTGGCAAGGCCATGGAAAAATAGGAGTGCTTTTACACTGTTGGTGGGAATGTAAATTAGTTCAACCATTGTGGAAGACAGTATGGCAATTCCTCAGGGATTTAAAACCAGAAATACCATTTGACCCAGCAATCCCATTACTGACTGTATATCCAAAGGAATATGAATCATTCTACTATAAAGAAACATGTGCTTATTGTATGTTTATTGAAGCACTATTTATAATAGCAAAGACAGGGAACCAACTCAAATGCCCATCAATGATAGACTGGATAAAGAAAATGTGGTACATATATGCCATGGAATACTATGCAGCCATAGAAAGGAATGAGGTCATGTCCTTTGCAGCAACATGGATGAAGCTGGAAGCGATCATCCTCAGCAAAAAAAAAAGTAACACAGGAACAGAAAACCAAACACCACATATTCTCACTCATAAGTGGCAACTGAACATTGAGAATACATGGACACAGAGAGGGGAAACAACACACATCAGGGCCCGTTGGGGGGATGGGAGATGAGGGGAGGGACTTAGAGGATGGGTCAATAGGTACAGCAAACCACCATGGCACACGTATACCTATGTAACAAACCTGCACGTTCTGCACATGTATCCTGTTTTTTTTTTTTGTTTTTGTTTTTGTTTGTTTGTTTTTTTTTTTTAGAAGAAATAAAGAAAAAATCATAAAACAAGAAGGGACAAAAATAAAATAAAGAGTTATAATTTCCAACTAAAAAATAAAAATAAAAACAAATTCCATCTCTCTCAGCTAGCAGGCCTTGGCCCATTGCCTCCAACTGTGAATAGCTGTCCACTTAGTCCAATGTGCTGTAGGAATATTGATTTCTATATGCACTGGGGTAGGGAAAAGATTGAGAACCTGAATTGGACAGGCTTCTGAGATTTTATGATTCTGAATGGATCTGGAATCAGAATCCATCTTTTGGTATTTGGTCCAGTGTCCTATAAACTGTAAACTTTTTGTATAGGCTCATAAATCCAGGGCTTATCTGGATATAAGAATGATGTACTCAGAGCCATAATTTCTCTGGGAGGTAGAGTGCAAGAGCTGAGCAATAGAACCTTGGCAGTGGTATAATGAAACTCATGCCCTTGATCAAGTATCTATTGCTGTTTTTGTTTTTAGTTTCCATATTAGGTTCTTTGTTTTTGATAGTGTAATTGTTTCATAACAGAAGGAAAAAAGAACTAGTGACACGGCAGAAACTTGGATCTGAGCAAGCATTTTCACCACTGATTTTACCTGCCATTTGGACTTTCTCCAAGGCTTCCCCAACTCATGTATTCATTGTGTGGAGAAGGGGCAAAGTACTCAGGAAGTCACAGGAGCAAAGAAAATATTTTCCTAACCATAACACTATGAGTCTGTCTAGTGTGTGTCCTTTACCCACTTCTTTTCTTTCTCATACTTGTTTTCTCTCCTTCCCTTTCCCTCTTTTCCCCTCTCACCATAGTAGCTGCTAGACTCTAATGATGAACAAAGCATAATCCTACTCTGTAGGAGCTTAAAGTCTAGCCACAGTTTTAAATGGAGCTTGGAGTATGAAATGAATTTGTGTGGCTTCATTTTCCCAAGGAAAATTGGGCCCATATGAAATAGAAGTGTTTAGAAATAGATAGTGTTTAGAAGGACTGGAAGCCATTATGTGTGGGATACAGAGATCTCTACTAAAGATCAACCTGAGACCTACCATTGAGTAAATGGATGACTTGGAATTATATTTTTGAAACTTATATCTTTTGAGTCTCTAAAAATCCTGTGATATGTGTAGCACAGGTATTATTAGAGTGTCAAATGAAGTGTTGAACACAAATCCCTGAGGATTATAAACTACATTATAGGAGGAAAGTATGTATGTCAGTAATGAGAGTCCTATTTCATAGCAGCAATAGTCACAATCACCAAAAGGTGGAAACCACCCAAATGTCTGTCAACTGATGAATGGATAAGTACAATGCAATATATCCATACAATGGAATATTATTTAGCCATGAAAAAGAATAAAGTACTGATATATGCTAAAACATGGATTCACCTGAAAAATGTTATGAAAGGTCAAATATTATATAGTTCCATTTATATGAAACTTTCAAAATAGGTACATCTGTGGAGACAGAAGACTAATGGTTGCCAGGAACTGGGGGGAGGAGGGAGCGGGGAGTAACTGCTTAGTGGGTATAAGATTTCCTTTTAGAGTGATGAAAATGTCTTAGAGCTATAGGTAATGGTTGCACAACATTGTGAATGTACTAAATGCCACTGATTGTACTAGTTGCCACTTAATTTTATCTCAAAAAAAAAAAAAAAAAGAAAAAGAATGAGGGCACATGGAGCATTCATTCTTTAGGATTTTGAACATACCATGACAGTGAATAACTTACTGTTGCTTTTAATGAAGAAAGGCCTGGGTAAAACTTATAGGAGTTCCTCCCCTACTTGAGAATTATATTTCCTTTGAGTGGCTTGTGTTATAGTCTGAAGATAAAATGTTCCCCTTTGCCTTGCACTGCTGTTCCTGGAGCCAGATTTATTTCAGGGAATGAATGGCATTGTCTACTGAATCTGGAAAACCTGTTTTTATAACAAAGGCAATTATCTTTGCAGCAGCTTGGGAGTTCATTTGACATCAAGATTTTTATTTTTGATTGTTTAGCCTTTGTTTCTGGATTGTTTACTAGGTGAATTATTCCCTGATAAGGTGAAGATAGCCTCCTTAATTTATCTCCTGATATGAGGTGTGACTGTTGCTATTTCATTACTCTGCTTTGTAGGTCAGGAAGTCAGTTCCCAAAGAGTAAATATATAGTCATGCATTGCTTAGTGATGGTGATGCGTTCTGAGAAATGTGTAGTTAGGTGATTTCAGTCTTGTGTGAACATGATAGAGCATATACTCACACCAACTTATACTATACATCTAGGCTGTCTGATACAGCCTTTTGCTCCTAGGCCACAAACCTGTGCACCATGTTATTGTAGGGAATACTGTAGGCAATTGTAACGCAATGCTAAATATTTGTGTGTCTAAACATAGAAAAGGTTCAGTAAAAATACAGTGTCATAATCTTATGGGACCACTGTCACATATGTAGTCTGTCATTGACCAAAACATCATTATGCAGTGTGTGACTATTATGTAATGTGTGACTATAATTTAATGGACTCTACCCAATACTTTGTTAAGGTGAAATAATGGAAAAACGGTTCACTAAATGATGACTGATTATCTCAAAATACATGCACAGGCTCACAGAGTCTTCCAGGGCCAAAAACATTAATCTAGACAGTCCTGGCTGGCTGTCTATTGTGAAACCTTATTTTTAACACTTTGAAAAGAACACATCTAGTCATTGTATATATGGCCAATTTTCTGCTCTCTAGATAGCTGATTATATTTTACTGGAATTTTCCTTTTCTTTTGAAGGGCTTTTCAAAAGCTCTATCTAATTTCTGGTCTTTTTTTCTTAAAAAAAGATTTCTCTTTACTAGAAAAAAAGTATCCCATATTTACTGGAGTTATAGTTAGTGGCAGAACCAATGGGGAGGATGAATCATACCGGAGAGCCTTCTAGTTATTTCCAAAGCAGTAGCAATGGTGGTAAAGTGCTGATTTGTTCTCTCTGTAACTTAAATAAATCCCAGTGTCTCAGGTGGCCCAGCATATGTTGATACTGCATCAGAGAAACAGCAGTCTAACTACAGAAGACTTGAAGACCCTTGAAGGGTCTTTTTTTTAAGCCCGAACTTTCTTTAGAAGGATGGTATAGGTACTTATTGCAGTATTCCACTCAGAAGCCTTCCCCAAAGTCAAACTTAGCAGTCTCCCTTTCTTCATTGTTTCCAGTTCATAGCAGCCACTCAAAGTCTCTCCTCTCTGCCTGTGGCAATCTCTCACTGTTGCGCTGACCCCTGTTCCTTTGGCTTCTCCTCTGCTATGACCTTATGCCTCTGTCCTCTCTTCTAAAGCATTTATTCTCTATAGATGGCCCTCCCTTGAGTGCAGCTCCCTGGAAAGAGAAAGGGTGTGTCTTTACCTGTCCAATTCCCTGGTGCAGGTCTGTCCCCTACCCCATTCCCTTCCTGTTCCCAGGCTTCTAGTGACTCAGCATGCTGGGTCCCCTGGCAGTTGAACGTTTGGATTTGGGGCCTGAAACTGTTGGTGAGTTGGGCTAGGGGGCTAGTACTCCTTGTTTTTATTTGTATCTGCTTATTTAAAGTGCAATGAAGATTCTTTAGGGGGATCATGGGAAGGCACTGCACTAAGACTGGGGTCGTGGAAGATGGTACAGCATAGAGGTCAAGAGTAAAGGTTCTGGGGTCAGGCAGTCTGGATTTAGGTCCTTCACTTACTGGTTGTGTGACCTTAGCAAAATTCACCCCTTTAAGGACCAGTTTTGTCTTCTTCAAAATGACTGTAATGATTGGATGTATCTTGTAGAGGTACTGCGAGAATTAAGTGTGTCCTGGATCTCAACCGAGCAGAGGGATCCCTCTTCTGACCTGACCTAGCTTGGCTGCTGCTGGGTCTTCTTGGAGTCACAACCTCTGAAACGTATTGCTTCAAGGATTCTCTTCCTTGAGAGTTAGGGACCTGGAGAGCTGGATATCTTCCAGTCTAGCAGGTTGCAGAAAGGCCAATTGCTCAAGGAGGCCCTATTGTTCTTTCCTACTTCACTGCTCAGGTCTATTGGAGATGAACTTTTTTGGCTCCACCCCTGGTAATGAAACAGTTAGGATGGAGTATAAGTTGTTTGCCATTTGCTTTCTCAGTAACTTTATAACATCTCCATATTTATTAGTATCACCTCTCCCTAGTGATTATCTATAAGACCATCAAAATGAAAAATGATATCTTTGATGTCAGCTAAGAAGCAGAGAACCAATGTATTCAGCATCATCCTGCAGCCAATTTAGGGGGTGGCACGTCCCAGTAATAAAGAATGCAGTGGTGGCACTAAGGAGGAAACGGAGCATGCTGAGTCACTAGAACCTGCTTTAGGAAAGTAGAGTTTTAGATGCAGAGGAAGAAGGGCCTGCATCTGATTTTGGATGACAAGTGTGGCCAAGACTGGGTGACAGCTTGCAGGGCCCAGAGCAGTATAAATGTGGGTACGCTTGTTAAAAAATTACTAAAAGGATAGTGACTATCAGGCTAAAGGAAAGATGGAATCAAAACATATTTGTCTTTTGAAAGCATGAAGGTAAAATTGGAGTGGAAGAAATAAATAAAAACACCGTCTTAAAAAAATAAATAAATAAAAACAGCATTATAAACAGGATTTGATTTTAAAGAGAACATTTAAAAATACTAGAATCTGAAGATAAAAGTCAGTATCTTCCAAGGAAACAAGCTGTTGTGGAAGGGGTGGGTGTCAGCTGTCAGACTGATTGGTTAGCAAGATTAAACTTGAGAAATTTCATTTTTATGATACTCACTGAAGAAAATGTTTTGTTCTCCTGGCTTCATTAATCTAGTAGAGTAGTCTGGAAGAGAATTTGCTATTGTTTATTTTCTGGAAGATAATATGAGAAAGCTATATTTTTACAATCTTTGCAGAGATAGGTTTAGCAAATGAAGGTCTCACTCAAAGATTCTTTAGTTTACCAGAAAAGAATAAGGTGCTCTGGTTTAGCTATCTCTTGATAATACATGATGAGCTTCTATTTGAATTCAATAGATTTTTTTGTGTTCTGAACTTTCACCTGTGCAGCCCTCATACCTGCTGAGCACAATGACAAAGAAAAAGTATCTTGAATGCTGTCAAAAAGTAAAAAATGTGAAGTTTTGCTCTGAGATCACATACTTTGAAATATACAATTCATCACACTATTTGACACATCCTGAAGTACATCTAAAACAGGAGGTAACTACAGGTAATGTTATTTAAGTGGTCTACTGGTTGACCTGTCTACCTATTAGTAGAAAATATTGGAAATCATGTTTTTTTAAAAGAGCATAACAAAAGATTTTTGTTTTTGTTTTTTTAAGCAGTTCTTTTATGACATTTTGAATACTGAAAAAGCATGCACTAAGAATATTTCAGATTGTGAATAACATTACAAAACGTTGAGTTTCTTCTCTGATGTAAAGGATGCTTACGGTGTGACGAGAATGACAGTTATGAGCTATTATTGATTCTTTAGGGCAGAATGAAATTGGATGAGGGCAAGCTGAATTATGAACAGTGCCAAGAAGCCTTCTGAAGATTTGCTAGTGATAGTAAAAGGCAGAGAAAGGACACAGGGGAAACATTAGAAATAGAAACTATTGAAATGTGCAAAGAAATACTGCCTTCCATCTAATGGTCTGAGCAAGTCCTTCCCAGTGCCTTTGAGAGCCTGAAGTTCAGCTAGCACATTCTCCGGGAAGAAAGAAGTGAGAGCTTTCCATATTGAAGGTGGGCATTCTACTTTCCTAGACGTTGGAAAGATGTTGGGAGACATTGAGAAGAGTTGCCCGCTTTTATTGGTAAACCAGTAGAAGCTTCTTTAGGCCCCACCAACAGGAGGTGATAAGCTGTACCTATTACTATTGTCCAAGAAAAGGAATTTTGTGGAGACGGCCAAATTTTTAGATGCTGAGAGTGTGACACTGGCAAGATGTGCTTGTTTCAAATAAATAGGACTTTTCGGTGTTTGGCCAGCTTTCCAAAGTGATTTGGCATTTGTTTTGTTTTTACAGTAATAAAGTTTTGATTTTCTAGGGTAAAATTTATTGAAATATTTAATTTTGTAGAAGAGAGAGAAATTTTCTTTTGGATTTATTTAACATATATTAAGATATATTTAGAAAGGTTAAGACTAGTAGAATTTAATCTTAGACCCGCATAAAGGAGGTTTAATCTTGGACCCCCATAAAGGAGGTTGTAGATTAAAAAAAGCCACTGTATGTTCTTCAGGCTAACCATTCCTCAGTAAGTGTTTGCTAAGCATAGTGAAATGGAGAGATGGCTAAATAACCAGGGTTCTGCTGGCAGCCCTGCATCCCTAAATATCATCATCATTGCAGCCATCTTTGTTGGGATTCACTAAGACTCAGTCATTGAGTGAAGCCATTTGCATACACTAAGGCCCTTAAATACTTCTATAAGGAAGATATTATTATTACTATATCATAAATAAAAAAATGAGGATCAGAAGGTTAAATAACTTGATTTAGATAACATAGCAAGTAAAAGTCAGAGCCAGGTTTTAATTTGTGTTTGTTTATTTCCCAAATTTACACCACCTCTGATGTCCTCAGGGATTCTGGGCATCCATAATCAAAGCTCTCTCTGAGCAGCTAGGATGAAAGCCACACTTCAGCTTATTTGGAAAATGGAGTACATGTAAATTGTTTTTGCCTCTAGCATCTACTTCCCCTTCTTATGAAAAATATAGCCTGATGGTACATTGGGGATACCACCTTTCTTCCGACTCTATGTGTTTCAAGAGAAGTTGACTCCATACCTGATTTTAGGGATGAAGCATGCAACCCAGGTGTAGGCCTGTCAAAACATCCCATCTCTCTAGCCAAGATGGGCATCTGACTCAGGTTAGGCTAATCAGAACTAATGAGACTCAATTCTGGGATACTGGTTGGTGCCATCATTGAAAAAGACTCACTCTTTTCTGCAAGACCTGAAATTGGAAAGATTTGGAGTAGGAGTGTTGTAGCCTTTTGCAGCCCAGAGTGAAAGCCTATTTGATGATAGAACAAGTGCCGAAAAAGATGGAACCAAAAGATGGAAGAAATAAATTGGGTCCTGTTCCTATCACTTGAACCCTGCTCAAAGCTGGACCTGAAATCAGTACCCTGGACTTTCCAGTTGCCTTGGATTGGAATTTCTTCACTTACAGGATAAATTCTAAGTCATATTTTCAGGGCAATTAGATAGCTGATGATCTTTTCTTAATTGTCCCTTTGCAGTCCTCCTTAGTACCAGCTGTTACTGCTGGTACTTCATACTCTCAGTCCCTTCTCTGACTATCTTCGCTCATCACTACTTTGTCTCCTTTTAGTATCTCAGCAGAAGTACTGAAAGGCCTCTATTCACTGTTCTTAATGTGGGTCTATTCTTTCCATCTCTTCTTTTTCTTTTGCATTAGGCAGGTTTTAGAGGAGACTCTAACTATTCTTGGAAATGTGTCCTCTAGCCCTCTCATTCAAGGCTGTATTCAATTTTGTGTAGTGGATCAAGTTTCTTCTAAGCAAAACTAAGCAAAGTGATTGCGGAGGGATGGGTTTATTTATTCATGCAACAAATATATATTGTCATCTTATGTTGTGTTCTATTTATTATGCATTTACATTCTAGGCACTTCCTTTATGAAGCATATAGTAGTGTAGTGGGAAAGACGAAGAGATGTGTATTTGGGAAAAGCTTGTCCCAGGCAGAGGAAACAGAAGTTGCAAATCTGTTCTTGTTCAAAATATTCTTTGAAACTACTTTCAAGGCCAAGTTCAATTTAATGTAGTTATTGAAGGCACCATGTTGTGAAAAGAAGATATATAAGAGGCAGTAGACTATTGCTCATCAGGCTGTGAAGTAATTCATGCTTGAGTCTATCAATTTCTTAAAAAATAAAGTTGATCAAGAGAAGCAGCATGCTGTGTTGAAAGAGTTGAAGGGACACATGAAATCCTAGATGCAGGCCCAGTTAGGCCATTAGCTATGAGAAGAGTAGACTTTGTGTAATTTTGAATCAGTTTTATAATCCATGAAATAAAGACAATCTACTTGCCAACTTTTATAGTTGTTCTGAGGATCAAAATGAGACATTCATATATGTGGGACTTATTTATACCATCTGAATGTTTGATTGATTTTAAATACATAATACCTATCACTTTTTAGGGATTTCTATGGACTAGTCCCTGTACTTATTCACATAATAATCCAATAAGTTGGGAACTTTTATTATCCTCATTTTAAAAATGAGGAAACGGAGGCATGGAGAGGTTAAACAACTTATCTGAAGTCACACATTTAGTAGGAGGCAAAGCTGAGCTGTAAGTACAGGGGGCTTGTGTGTAATTCCTACTCAATACTGCCATCTGAGATGCCAACTTAAAGGTTTTTCTAACCCTCTCCTCGTGTTGACTTGATATTTTATGTTGGAAAGACAAGTGTAGCAAAGATTTTTACCTAATGTTTTAGGAGTGCCAATCATTTCCTCCTTGTATTCAAAATGCCTTTTTAAGGTAATTTAACACCCCTGTCTTGCAAAGAGCAACCTTAATCCCTGATTTCTTCAGGGAAAAATGTGTGACTGAAAATGGGCTATCAGACATAGAGGGATAAACTGATTAAGTAGCTGCAGGCTCTAAGGAGGTGTAAACCTAGATGTTGAGGCTCCATAAAGGGGTAATGCATAGATCCATAAGGAATAAATAGATACACAGAGAAGCAGAGCTAACAGACTATACAGAAATTGAATAAGAGGGAGACTGAAAAAGAGAGACTGAGAAGCAGAAATATAGATTCATGGTTACTGATCAACTTTTCCTGCTTCTAGACTCTTCTGAAGATCAACCATTCATTTCACCCTTGGATTCTATGAGATGCCCCTAGGTCCTTCTAGTAAAATTTTCTCATTGTTTAAGCTACTTTGATTAGGTTCTAATTTCTTGTGAATGAATGATTCTCAGAAGAGGAGAGAATCCTGGATGTAGATATAGGAGTCTTATGAAATCATAGGTTTCCTATCCAATTTAAGAATCAATCTTACAGCCTTCTTGGCGGATGTGATTTGGCTTCTGATGGAATACTTTTAGCGATGGACAGCTCACTGTGACTTGAGATCTACCCCGTTATTAAATGGTTATCTTTAGTTGTCTAAACTTTCTTATATTTACTGCAAAATTATTCTCCTACATTTATGCCTACTGCTTATGGTTCTGACATTCAGAATAGTGCATACTAATGCATTTTCTTCTAGATGGCTCTTCAACACCTGGTGGAAACTACCATAACCATTACATACTATATAATATATTAGTCTATATATGTGAAATATATAATAGTCTATAGTGAGGCAACAAGACTGATAAGGAATATGAATTGTTTCTTCAGTTGTTGTTTGATTGGCTTTTTATCCAGATTCTTTGCCAACCTTGTTGCCTTACTCTGGGCAATTCTGGTATATCAACCAGTATCCTTTTAAAATATGTGCTCTAGAATATGTCACAATGTTCTAGATGTGTAGAACCAGTAAAATTGTTGAGTTCTATAATTTGAACAATATTTAGACACGATAAACTTATATAATCTCATTATCCCTTTGTAATATGCTATTGACATTGGTTATTTCTGAGCAACATTTTAACTCTGGAATGTAGAATCCACCAAAGAAGAATTCATTTGTACAATATTTATTGGTATGCATAAAATATACCTAAATAATTGGCAGCTATGCTTATATGAACTCTCTTTTAGTAGGTAAGTCAAAGTAGTGTTATATCATTCTTAGCAAACCTTCCACATAGATTTAGATAGCAAAAGAACCTGAGCTTTGAAGGTATCCAGTAGTTCTAGTCATTGGCCTTGGTCCATCTAAGTCTTGGCTTTCCCTTATCTGGTGCATTGTATGTTTTACTACTAAGTTAATCTTCTTAAAAATATTGTTTTGATTGTGTCATTGGTCTGTCAAGTTTGGAGCATCAAAGAGGTGTTTCTTTCTCCCTCTCTGCCTCCTTTCCTTCCTTTCTTTTATCAGAAAAGTCAAAATTTAAATTTACCTTCAAGGTCTTTCACAATATGCTCTTTTTCAATCTTTTCTCTTGTGGTTCACTTTTATCCTCTAGTTCAGTCAAATTGTTCAACTTCCTGCCTTCTGGATTTTCTCACCTTTACATTTTGGTTGGCAAAGTGAAAGACTTTTCTCTTTTATTCAGCCTGTCATAATCCTATTCATCTTTGAAAACCTGATTGATTCTGATTCTGATCCTTCTCTCTGTGATGGCTTCCCAAGTCTTTCCTGTTCACAGTAATTCCTTTGCTTTGTTTTCTAACAGCACTTAGCGTGACCTATGCATAGGTCAACTAATCAATTCTACTTTATAAAATCCCTTGTGATTGTGTAATGAACTTTCATTAATCTCTTGTATTATCATATTTTCGATTTTCTCTAGTATTTTGAAATAAAGCTGAAAATTTTAAACATTCTGTTTTTCTGGAAAATCAGGGTAGGAGCCTCATAGGATCTGATATGTTTTTGAGAGCCCTTGACAAAGTGTTTTGCACTGGGGTAAGAAGAATGCATCAACAGTTGATCTTTTTTACAGCCCCTAATCTGGGGATTATTTGAGGACAAATAAGCCCATTTCGATAAAGTTAATATTTAGTGTGTTTTCAGGTACAGATGTAGGAAGAGTAAATATTTATTCTTAGATGTTTTAATATTACAGTTTTCTGAAAGGAAAAAAGACAAGTAAGCCCAAAAGTTATATATTACAACCACTAACATTTCTTAGTTTCTTGTGATTTGGAAAATGATGCCATTCTCATGCTTTAAAATTCATGGCCAAACATAGTAGGAAAAGTTGCCTTAATTCTGCACTGAACATGACTTTTTAAAAGTGACACATCTATAATTTATTACTTCCTTTTGCAGCTCATTCTCATGTTAAGTTCTTTTAAGCTTTGAATCCATTGATATCTTCTTAATTCTTACCCTCATTTTAACATCTGTTTTTACAATCCTGACAGTAAAGATTTTACTCTGAATATTATTAAATTGCAGGAGATTATTGATGCAGGTTGACTGTGAACTAATATTAAGACAAAACTCAAAGAAAAATCTCAGAGTTTTATGGTCAGTTTATTGGCCTTTGCGGCATACAGCTAAGTGTCCTAAACTTCAAGAGTTTGCAATAAATTAAACATATGATTTGAACTTTCAGGTGTTTCTCCCTCATTAAGTGAATTTATGATTTGTGAAGACAGTTCTAGAAAATGAATCTCTCTTTTTCTCTATGCAATGCATAAAGAAAAAAAATATTTTGGGACCGATTTTCTACTACAGTCTTCTTCAGCTAATACTAACTGCTTTTCTAAATTTCTTTGCCTACTGTTTTCAGAGAGTTGGCCCTGGGCTTGTCACTAATTCCTAAATTTTAGACAGCCACTCAATATGATTTTGGGGTCAACATGTTGTGGTAGAATGGCTTTGCAGTGTTACTTTCAGTCTATAAACAATGTGTCTGTATTTAAAGAACTATTGTTGGAATAGAAAGAAATTTGGTCTTACTGGCAGGCTCCAGTT
Source organism: Hylobates moloch (assembly GCF_009828535.3). NCBI lineage: Eukaryota > Metazoa > Chordata > Mammalia > Primates > Hylobatidae > Hylobates > Hylobates moloch. Next base: position 85,171,233 of record NW_026652290.1, on the reverse strand, counting down.
GGAAGTCTCCCTAGGGGTAGGCTAGCTGGGCCACTGCCCTGGTGTCCAAGGGGGGCCAGCAGTAGAGGGAACAAGTATCCTTCTTTAGAGGTTCTCCCAGGTATCTGCTAGATGCTCTTTCAGGGACTGAATTTGTTCTAGAAAGAACTTGGGAGTCAAGGCCTGATCTGGAACTGGGATCCTTTTGGAAAACTATCCTTCTCTGGGGGTATTTATTACAGGGCCAGGTTTGCAACTATGACCTTCGCCTGGCCTCTGGGAGCTGCTCATTTTGAGGTGCACTGTCTGGCTGAGGTCGCCTTTAACTTAACTACTTGACTTTGATTCTTTCCTAAATATATTTTAATACTAACAACATATATTTATATTGGTACTTAGAGTTTATGGTATTTACACATTTTTTGGGGTACCATATTGGGTCTTTATAACACTTAGGAGGTAGATCAGAAAAGAATTTCATGATCTACATCACAATTAAGAAAAGTCATTCGATCAAGGGTACGTAAGCAGAAAGTGGCAGAATCTGGTGTGAAGCAGAGTTTCCCAACCTCAGCACTATTGACTTTTGGGGCTGGAGAATTCTTTGTGGTAGTGGGTTGTCTTGTGCATTGTAGGATATTTAGCAGCGTGAAAAATTTTCCCTGGTCTCTACTCAGTAGATACCAGTTGTAAACTGCCCTCTACTCCAATCTGTGTCAATCAAAAATGTGTCCAGATATTGCCACATGTCAGCTGGGGACAAAGTTGCCCCTGGTTGGGAACCACTGTTTTAGAATACAGGTATTTCCCACTTCAAATCTCATGCATTTTCTACAATGCTGGAGAAGTTCCGAATTGCTTGATCTCATTTGGTGTAATATTCACAAAACTAGAGCCCTTTACAACTAGGAGAAACCTTATGTATAATGAAAACTTTCCTTATCAAAGTGAGGAAAGTGATACTTTCAGACTTTAAGTGAATTCTTCCTTGATCTTTTTACTGTAAGAGCTAACATAAATTACTCTTTTTCATAAGAATGGTGAAGTAGACCAAAGGCTGCTTTCTACAGCTCACCAATTAATTATTTGTTATATCAAATCTTCAATTTAATTCCCACCGTTTGAATATTCAGGGAACGTTTCACTGTGTAATGTGTTCTCTCATGTAAAGTGCCAACCTTGCCTTAAAGAAGTTAACCATCTACCAACTCAATAAAATAACCAAAGATATATGATGTCTGGCCCAGATACCTGGTCATATTTCAGCCTCTATTTGATACTCAAGAGGTGAATAAGATGTGGCTCAATTGATTTGAAATATTTATCGAGCATCCATTATGTGCAAGGCCCTGAGCCAGGAACCACAATGAATTATTTGGTATCTGCCCTCCAGGGAATAGAATCATCACCAGACATCAGTGGGGTACCATTAAATTGTACCTTCTGCATGGGAGGGTGTGCACAAGACTGTGAGAGGGATTTGGCGAGTAGTAAAAGTACTCAGGGATGTCAAAATGATAGAAAAATACAAAAGAAAAATGAAGTAAATTATAATTCCATAAAATTATAACATGGATTTTGTTGTTTCAGATAAAGCATTCGAAGCATTTGATTGTTAACTGTTGAGTTACGTGTACTATTTTTAAAAAGCTGCATCTGTGTTTATCAAGTATGGCAAGTCATGTGTAATTAGATTGGTAGGCTACCTGTGGAGGTTGATTTATTATTACATTGTCAGTCTCCTTTGGAATATTTGAGGGTGGTAGGGACCTCCAAAAGCCAGACCTTTGGGACAGGGAAAGACTAGCAAGAATTAAACTCTAATAAAGTCAGTGATTTTTTTTAAATGAGTTATGAAGACTTTTTTCTGGGAGCTATGCCCATAGGGAAGATGAAAGGAAGAAACTCATATCTGAAAGCACATTATCAAGTATATTTTCATCTCCCACATGCAAGCAAGGTTTGTATAGAAAAGAGAGTAACTCAAAGGGAATGGATTGGCTGAGGGTAGATTTCTATTCAGATCATTTTTTTTCCAGTGGATTTTAAAATTACAGGAGAAAAGAGAAACCTGGGCCATGGCAAGGTTACATATTTCTTTAGACTGGGATTACTCTGTTGGGTTGTGTGTTCATCTGGCATGAAACTGGGAGATGGAAGAGGGGATTCAGGGGTCAATGGAAAAGAGTTGAAGGCATTAGCATTTCTTAAGTATTTGCTGTATTTTAGATGATTTAATGTATGTTAAATCATTTACAGTCTCATAACAACCCTCTGAACCAGGTGGTTTTAGCTCTATTTTACAGTGAAAAAACTCAGAAAAGCTTAGGGAAATCTTTTAAGTTGTGGTTTGTTAGTGACAGAGCTTGGAATAGACTCTGGACCTGTCTCATGCTAAAGCCTGTTCTCTTTCTTGTAAAGAAAGAGGTTGAATCACCAACCTCAGGTTGATGTGTCCTGATAAATCATTTTATCCTGTAAGCATTATAACAGTTTATGCCCAAGAGATGCCCATTTATTTATATCAGTTCTCTCTATTCCCTCCCTTTCTTGCATCCAGAACAGTTAAAGGTCTCCTGGGATATGGATATATGAGAGAGGGAAAGGAAGAGATTTTTCCAAGGAGCCACTCCTAGGATCAGGGTATGTAGGAGAGGGACAGGAAGAGATTTGGAATCAGAGCTGGTTTCTTAATTACTCTCAGCTTCAGTTTCTTTAACCGTAAAATTTAAGCCACAATCTCTATCTTCCAGGATTGTGGTGTAGGTTACCAGGACTATATAAAGCATGCGACCACAGTGCCTGGCCTCCAGGAAATGTCCCATCAGTGAGAGTTACTGATGGGGACAGAGATGGCGTGGGAGAAATATTGTTCTGGCTACCCGTCCCTCTGCAGAGTGATGCTCCAGCTCCTTTTGCTTTCTCCCTTTCGGGTTTCCATTTTCTTTGTAAATTACAGCTCTGGAATAATCTGTTTAACTCTTTCTGATGAATGCTTACCTTTTGGCAAATTTAATTACATCTGGTGTCATTTGAGTTCTTTTATGACACATAACTTGAAACAGACCACGAGAAGGAAACTACTTGAAAACAAACTGGAATCAATGGAAAATAGATTAATACGAGTCCTAGACGACAGAAGACGACAGGCTATTACCCTGGGTAGTTAGCATGGTTTATAGCAAGCAAGTTTCTGAAAATAGTCTCTGCCGTCAGTGACCAATAGGTCCCCGCTGGGTCATGAGTGTCAGCCAATATCAGAGAGCTCTGCATTGTTTTTCTTTAAAGGTCTCAGTGTACCCCTGAGATACACATAAACATTAATAAACCTGAGCCTTGGTCAATGTGTGAGGACTATACGGTGAATGTATTCCCATTATGGGAGGAAAAACTCAAGGCGGCGAAAGTAAATCTCCCGAGGTTGCTCAAAGTTAGTGGGCCTGAGGCCATGGCAAGCCTGTCCTCCCTGCTGCCCTTCTGGGAGGCTCAACCCTCTTCATAAGCAGAACTCCATCAATATCTGGAGTGAAGAGACAGTGCTGAGATCAAAGCAGCAGATTTCTTATCCCGCAAAGGCAGTGTGTCTTTTAATGTAAACCTGTGGGTTTACTCAGGGTTGGGGCTCAATGAAGAGCCATGTCTTAGTCAAGTAAAAAAAAAAAAAAAGAAAGAAAAAGATAAGAAGACTAGCTAGACAGCATGTAACCACAGGAATGAGAATGTTAACTAGGCCAGGAACTTTTCTCTAGTTTAATCTGAGTTATTTCACATTTAAAAATCTATGCTATAGATTTTATTCCAAAAGAGGGGAAAGAGAAGACTCCCAGAGGAAATCAGTGTGAAACTAAAGGAGAGCAGGCTCTGAGACAGATTGCCTGGATTCAAGGGCCCCTGGACAAGTAACTTCCTTTCTCTAAGCTTCAATTTCTTCACCTTTAAATTAAGGCTGACTCCTGCCCCCAATCTCTATTTTCATCTCTCAAAGTCCTACCCATTCTTTGAAATTCAGATGAGATCCCTGAAGCCTTTTCCTGACTTTCCCTCCTGGTCACCCTGCCCACGTACTTTGTGCCAGTCCACTCTGTGGGCGCTTCTCCCACACCGTAATTATAAATGCATTTTAATTCCATAAACGGGAATAGGACCTCTGAGAACAGAGACTGAGCCATGTACTCTTTTGCATGATGCCCTCAGAATGCCTTCAAAAATGTGTTAATGAAATAAATGAAAACCTCAAAACTGGGTAGTTTTTAAGTACTATGTGCCAGGCACCTGGCAAAATACTTTGCATGAATCATCTCATTTAATCCTTGCCAAATTGAAGAGGTGCAATGGGTTTTGAAGCATTTAGATGAGTAAACTTCACTTTATGGAGGTTAGGTCACACTGTTGTTGAGTACTAAGTTTCACGCCAAACCAGTCTTAATCCTGGTTTCCTCATATTTACCAGATTGGTTAACACATATAGATAGCGCTTCTTCCATGCCAAGCACTGGTTTAGGCATTTACATATGTGGACTCATTTAATCTTCACAATAGTTCCATGAGGTAGACAGAAGCCTATCTCTACTTCATGGGTGACAAAATGAAGGCACAGAGAGCTTAATTTTCTCAGAATCGTATAGCAAGAAAATGGGAAAGCTGGGATTCAAATTTAGGCAAATAATTTTAGATTTTTAATTAAACTCTTTATACCTGGGTAGGTACTTCTTATAGTGGCTTCCTAGGGAAGAAAACAGACATTGACTCTTGCTGAGGTTCTATGGGGGAGGTCTCACGTTGCTTACTATGGTGGTAGGAAAATTAGTTCCCCTTTAGTTTCTAAAGTAGAATTTCCTCCATTCTATTCAGGAAAGTTAAAACAGTATAAAAATAGCCCAATCCATGAATCTATAGCTGTGTTTAAGTTTTTATGAAAGATTTGAAGATTTGGAAACCAAAGCAAAAAATAAAATTTTCTAATGGAGCCTGTCCTGATTTCTTGTCTCCACAAATATGTGAGAAATTTTTTGGTTGTTTTCTCTCATTGTTTCTCCGAGGGCAGTTATTAAATGATTAAAAGAAACCTTGACAAAACAGCAAATCAACAATTTCTGCTTGCTATTCCCACTTTAACCCCTCTCTGTATCCCAGTCTCCCAAATGGAAATTTAGATGACTCTGTAATGGTTAAATGACTCTCAAATGGTTGAATGACTTTCAAGTGGTTTATTCATACCCATGGCTGTACTGGGGGTCTGTGGGCTGGGCAGAATATACCAGTTTTAGGGTTACCAACCTGCTAGATGACCCTGGACAACTTCTCTGGGTTTAAGTTTCCTTGTCTGTAATATAATTGACAAGTTGGTCTCTCTCTTCTCCCTTCTGGTAAGATCATGATTAGAAAATTGAGTTCTGGTCGAATATTACTTACGATGTTATAATCAATTGTTCTTGAGATAAATGCTATGAAGAAGAGTTTGTGGTTTCAGGAGACTATAAAATATGACCATTTGTGTCAACGAGGGAGGTCAAGGGAGACTTCAAACCTTTGGATTTCCTGTTCCTTGGGTTCCATCCACTTCTCTTAATCTGCCCTACTTCTTCAAGTGGATGTTCCCTTTGGATTCTCTTTTCTGAACAGTGCTTCCCAAACTCTCCACCTTATTCATTAAAGCTAACAGTTCCTATCTCCACTCCCAGCTCAGACCCAAATACCATATAGGAAGAAGGTTTCAGTTGGTTCTTCTTAGGGGAGAAACTGAACCCCCTAATACTTTTTATATAAATTATGTATAAGGTCTGTTGACCAATTAGGAGAGGAATTATGATGATGAGAGAAAATTCACTGGCATTTGAGGACTCAGGTAATCAAACTTTGTGGGAGGGGATTGAAGGCTCAAGGTGGGAAGGTTGCATTAGATAATCTTTAAGGTACTTTATGACCCAAGGCACTGGCAGAGCTAGAAAAGGAAACAAACTCTCTTAGTTATTCTATTCATAACACTTTTCAGGCTTGACTTTTAAGTTTGACAATTTAAACAGTTCTTGGCTTAGGCCAGAAACAGCTATTTAATGGAAAGTGCTCATCATCAGTTTTTCACCTTCCCCTGAGGCTATTAATAATTTATTAATTTTCATACACTGTATTAGCCATGAAAACACCTTCTCATGACTGAGGCCTTGCTACATGAAGATTCTGACTCAGTTCACTTAACCACATTTAACAGATTAAATTAACTGGTTAATGCAGTGCAAAAACTAGCATGAGTTGTTCATTTTAAATTGATTCAACAAGATTTTTTCCAAATGGACTAAATCAGCAGTTCTTGTCTGTGAAAACACAGAATATCACAATCCAGCAAGTAATATTTAAACATAAAGCTGGCTGCACTGATTTCTTTTTTCTTTTTTAAAATTTGTGGTAAAAAACATATAAGATTTACCATCTTAATCATTTTTAAGTGTACAGTTCATTAGTGTTAAGTCTATTTACATTATTTTGAAACAGACCTCCAGAACTTTTTCTTTTAGTCTTTCCAAACTGAAACTCTACAGTCATTAAATAATTCCCCTTTGCTCCTTTCCCTAGCCTCTGATGAGCACCCTTCTACTTTGTTTTTTTGTTTTGTTTGTTTGTTTTTGTTTTTTTTTATTATTATACTTTAAGTTTTAGGGTACATGTGCACAATGTGCAGGTTTGTTACATATGTATCCATGTGCCATGTTGTTTTGCTGCACCCATTAACTCGTCATTTAGCATTAGGTTTATCTCCTAATGCTGTCCCTCCCCACTCCCCCCACCCCACAACAGTCCCCGGAGTGTGATGTTCCCCTTCCTGTGTCCATGTGTTCTCATTGTTCAAATCCCACCTATGAGTGAGAACATGTGGTGTTTGGTTTTTTGTCCTTGTGATAGTTTACTGAGAATGATGGTTTCCAGTTTCATCCATGTCCCTACAAAGGACATGAACTCATCATTTTTTATGGCTGCATAGTATTCCATGGTGTATAGGTGCCACATTTTCTTAATCCAGTCTATGGTTGTTGGACATTTGGGTTGGTTCCAAGTCTTTGCTATTGTGAATAGTGCCGCAATAAACATACGTGTGCATGTGTCTTTAGAGCAGCATGGTTTATAGTCCTTTGGGTATATACCCAGTAATGGGATGGCTGGGTCAAATGGTATTTCTAGTTCTAGATCGCTGAGGAATCGCCACACTGACTTCCACAATGGTTGAACTAGTTTACAGTTCCACCAACAGTGTAAAAGTGTTCCTATTTCTCCACATCCTCTCCAGCACCTGTTGTTTCCTGACTTTTTAATGATGGCCATTCTAACTGGTGTGAGATGGTATCTCATTGTGGTTTTGATTTGCATTTCTCTGATGGCCAGTGATGATGAGCATTTTTTCATGTGTTTTTTGGCTGCATAAATGTCTTCTTTTGAGAAGTGTCTGTTCATGTCCTTCATCCACTTTTTGATGGGGTTTTTTTTTGTTGTAAATTTGTTTGAGTTCATTGTAGATTCTGGATATTAGCCCTTTGTCAGATGAGTAGGTTGCGAAAATTTTCTCCCATTGTGTAGGTTGCCTGTTCACTCTGATGGTAGTTTCTTTTGCTGTGCAGAAGCTCTTTAGTTTAGTTAGATCCCATTTGTCAATTTTGGCTTTTGTTGCCATTGCTTTTGGTGTTTTAGGCATGAAGTCCTTGCCCATGCCTATGTCCTGAATGGTATTGCCTACTTTGTTTCTATGAATTTGGCTATTTTAGATATCTCCCATAAGTGAAATCACGCAGTATTAGTCTTTTTGTGACTGACTTCTTTCACTTAGCATGATGTCACCAAGGTTCATCCATATTGTAGCATATGACAGGATTTTCTTTCTTTTTAAGGCTGAATGATATTCCATTGTATGTATGTACCACATTTTGTTTATCTACTCATCTTGGATGAATATATGGGCTGCTTCCACCTCTTGGCTATTATGAATAGTGTGTTATAAACATGGGTATGCAAATGTCTCTTTGAGATCTTGTTTTCAATTCTTTTGGATATATACCCAGAAGTGGGATTACTGGATCATATGATAGTTCTGTTTGTAATTATTTTTGGAAACTTCCATATTATTTTCCACTGCAGCTGAACTATTTTGCAATTCCACTAACAATGCACAGGGTTTTAATTTCTCTGCATCCTTGCAAACATTTGCTATTTTCTGTTTGTTTTTGTTTTTGTTTTTCCTTTTTGACAGTAGTCATTGTAATGGGTGTGAGGTAATCTGTCTTTCTCTCTGTCTTGAGAATAATGGAGCCGGAGTTGTGGAGATTATTATTTTTTATTATTAATAGCATTAATAACTGTATAGGTGAAATAAATTGCTTTTCTCTTTATACTCATACGTCTGTCAATACTCCAGAACACTTTACTTCTGACACCAAATGTATGTGTTTTTTTCCCTCACATCAACCAATTTTCCCACCAGCTGGGTGTCTATAATTCAGTGCAATTCTGATACTATCTACCTGGAGTTAGCTCAGGCCCATAGGTTAAGGAATCAGTCTCACAAGACTGTCTCACTTCAGAGCCCAGTTGCAAGTTCAGGTGTCACTTGTGCTTCTGATCAACCAGCTATAAATTGGACGTTCCCACTACCCACTTCTTGGGTTCAATGATTTGCTAGAGCAGCTCCCAGAAACCAGAAAAATGTTACTTACTATTGCCAATTTATTACAAACGATATTTTAAAGGATACAAATAAACAGCCAGATGCAGAACTACATAGGGCAAGGTTTGGAAGAGTCCCAGGTGCAGGAGCTTCTGTGCCCATGTAGTTGCTATGTACTATTCTCCTGGCATATAGATGTGCTCAACTAGCCCAGAAGCTCCCAAATTGCATAGTTCAGGAATTTTTATAAAGGCTTAATCATATAGGTATGATTGATTATTAGCCCAACTTCCAGCCCCTTCTTGCTTCCTGGAGGATGTTGGGAGGGTAGAGCTGAAAGTACCAAGTTTCTCATCATGGCTTTGGTCTTTCTGGTGACCAGGGTCCATCCAGGAGCTCACCAAGAGTCGCCTCGTCAGAACAAAAGACACTCCTATCACCCAGGAAATTCCAGGAGATTAGGAGCTTTGTGTTGGAAACCAGGGTCAGAGAACAAATATTAGAACAAAAGATGCACCTAGCACCACGGTTGTTCAGGAAATTACAAGAGATTTAGAAGTTCTGTGCCAGGAAATGATAAAGATAATGATAAAGAAAAAGATAGAAATATTTCTTATTATAAATCACAATATCACAATAACCTATTTATTTTGGGAGATATGCAACATATTAGAGGTAAGAACTCTTCTTACCCTTTAGAGCAGGGGTCCCCAATCCCTGGACCACAGACCAGTACCGATTTGTGGCCTGTTAGGAACTGGGCTGCACAGCAGGAGGTGAGCAGCTGCAAGAGAGCATTACCACCTGAGCTCCACCTCCTATCAGATCAGCAGCAGCATTAGATTCTCATAGGAGCTCAAACCCTATTGTGAACTGCACAAGTGAGGGTTCTAGGTTGCATATTCCTTATGATAATCTAATGCCTGATGATCTGAGGTGGAAGAGTTTCATCCCGAAACCATTCACCCCTTATCCGTGGAAAAATTGTCTTCCACAAAACCAGCCTCTGGTGCCAAGAAGTTGGGGACCATTGCTCTAGGGGCCTCTATTGCAATTAAAAAAATGCCCCAGACATCTCACTACCTCCATGAACTGCACTTGCCTTTTTGCTTGCACATCATATAGAAGTTATTTCGTGTAAATAAAAAGGAACTCTTAGAATTTGCATGTTTTGGCAGAATAAATTTTAGGAGATATAGCCATTTCTTTTCCAATGGGTCAGGGTTAGAAAATAGGATTGTAGCAGCCTTTAAAAAAAAAAAAACTCAGTTGAAAGCCCAGTGACTTGATGGGGTTGGGTACAGTGGGATGGAGTGGGGCAGAGGGAATGGATGGCTGGAATAGGATGGGCGAGGATGCTATTCCAGGATAGGATGTGCCCTGGGAGATCAATGAAGGCAAGAGTGAAATGACAGTATAGTTGCAGAAGAGCAAATTTGCTTGGAAGCTGTAGAGGAGCTGTTCAAGGAGCTGAATGAAAAAAAAGGAAGACTCAAGTCATAAGTTCCTTACCTTGTGTCTCTGGGTTTGGGAACCCATAACCCTGTTTTTATCTCGAATTCAATGAGAAACTACTATAGGCCTCAATATGGTTTGACTCTGTGTCCCCACCCAAATCTCATCTAGAATTGGAATCCCTAAGTGTGGAGGGAGGGACTAGGTGGGAGGTGATTGGATCATGGGGACGATTTCCCCCATGCTATTCTTGTGATGGTGGGTAAGTTCTCAGGAGATCTGATGATTTAAAAGTGTGGCACATCCCCCTGCTCTCTCTCTCTCTTCTGCCACCATATAAGAAGATGTGCTTGCTTCCCTTTCGCCTTCCACCATGATTGTTAGTTTTCTGAGGCCTCCTAGCCATGCTTCCTGTTAAGCCTGTTAAGAGTCAATTAAACCTCATTTCTTTATAAATTACCCAGTCTCAGGTAGTTCTTTATAGCAGTGTGAAAACAAACTAGTACAGGCTTAAGGAAATGGTGGAGGGAAAGAACACCTTTGGTCCAAATGTTGAGAAGTGATGAAGAAAGTCATGGGCAGTTCATTGAATGTGAGATGCATGGATGAAATGGTCAAGGCTTGGCCTGTGGATCCTACTATGGAAAAGGAATGGACAGGATGTGTAAGGTGATGTGTCTTCATGTTCTTTCACTTTCTTCGTTTGCTCTTAACAGTGCCTTTCATTTTGACTCTCTTCTTTATATTTTGTCCTTGTTATTTGTAGGGTCTCTGTCATAGGAAGTAGAATAACTGCTTCAGAATATCAGCATAGCTGTTCTGCCATTTTTGGGTAGAAATAATAATGTTTCACCCTTAACTCCATTAACCATTAACCATCATTTTTACAATGATGTAAACGTTGTAAATGTCTATGGCTTCCCTTGTGATTTTTGACTCTTCTGCTATATAATTTTTTGATGCGTATACATGTCTACTCTTTTTCACAACTTACCTCTTTTACCCTCTTAGGCTTGATATTTGCTTGCAAGGAAGAACAAAAGTCTGATTTTGTTTTAATGACACCGATTCTTTCAAGGAAGTCTTAGCTATGCTGTCAAATTTTCTTCTATTGCTTCATCTCTGCTAGTCCTTTCAATTTTACTTCCCATGTACAGTACAGTTTATTTCTTTCTATTTCTTATGGAAGGCTGATAAGATCCTTAACCAGATTAAACAGCCCATTTTATTCCTGTCATTGTATAAGACATTAAAATTTAATCAAAGCTGCACTTCAGGAGAATTGTTATTATTCTGCTCACAAAAATCTCATAGTGGTATTTATTGGGGTTTAAGGAGGAGTTGATAAATTGCAACCCTCTTCTGTCTTTGACTTATAACCTATTGAAAAAAAAGACACAGGAGTTAAAAAATGAAGATAAAATATTGTTTTATTACTGAAAAAGTTGACTTCAGAATATGCCTTGACTTGTGACCAACTGGGTTTCCTAATCTCTTCCCTCCTCCCTCAGTTGTACTTGTTTGACTACTCACATACTACTCTTCTCTCTCTCTTGCAGCTATTTCTCCTCCTACAGAAAGGGGTTCTTATTTGCCTTCTTAACTGACAGGAACTGCCTCAATAACTTGTTAACCCTCTGCCCTGGTGATATTTATCCTCCTCTTCTTCTGTAAAAAAAAAAAAAAAAAAAAAAAAAAAGAAAGAAAGAAGCAGCAGCCCAGAGGGGTGCAGTGGCTTATTCCTGTAATCACAGCACTTTGGGAGGATAAGACAGGAGGATTGCTTGAGGCCAGGAGTTTGAGACCAGCCTGGACCACAGATCAAGACCCTGTCTCTACTGAAAAAAAAAAGTGAAGGCCTACAGGGAAAGAAACAATTACCAAGAAGGACAAATCTGCTAGAAGGTATTTAAACAATATTCCCATTTTATACACAAATGCAAATGGCATTTGATCATAACTGTCTTTCTCTGTCTGCCACACCCTAGCCCCATGCTTGCTTTAGCAGAACAGATAGTACCTATTATTCACAAATGATTTCTCTTACCTTCCTAGGCCTGACACATATTTCGGAGGATTAACAGAAGTCATCAGCCCATGAGATCTTCAGAGGGTCCATGACAATGTTACACCCTGAGTCACAGGCTAAATGTCTAGAACAGTCAGATGCTTACTGGGAACCTAGATGATGTTTCTGTGAGTAGGATGAATCACTGCAATCAGTGAAGCTAGAAGTGTAGGTTTTTGAGGAGGTCTAATTACAAGATTTTGATATGTTCTGTAACTGCATACACTGAGGCACAAAACTAAATAACCCAACTTAGTAACAAAAACAAGAGAAAAAATCCATATTTATCTCAAGCACAGCTTGTTCTTAACCTCCTAATACTCATCAGGTTTAATGATGTTTATCTCTTCTTTTCTGAGAAAAAGATAAAATGGAGAAACTATTACTATTAAGCAAGTTTCACTAAGATCTGTGTGTTCTTTTTCCAGAAGGAGGAAATTCATATAGGATGAAATTTGAGCAAATCGCTTTCAGAATTCATGCAAGAATCCCTCCAAAAATTGTGCCAGCTGCTGTCTCGTGCTGTAGTTGAAATCCAGAGTCGAATCTGCCCATGTGCTGGGCTTCGGACCAGGTATCAGAATCAGAATCAGCCAAGTCATGATTACCCCTTTGAAACAAGTTACCCCCTAGTAGGCAAGACCCATGTGACTATCCAGACTACATTTTTCTCTCATTGACGGCATTCCCTAGAGTACACAGGCAAAGTGCTGAGTGTGCGGGGGAGTTCTGAACATGTTCTAGGGTTGGGGGAAGTAAGGGAAGGGCATGCAAAGGGGACTCTAAAGAGGGAATGTAGATGTAAATGCCTATGGTGCCAGGCAGGGAATATACATCCGTAATCGGGTGTCTAAAAATAAAGGACAACAACAATAGCACAAGATGATGGTAAAAAGCAGCTTCCATGGAGGGGAAACAAAAGGGAGTGGTGGGGACTGTGATGAACTGGACAGTACAATTCCTATCTAGGGAGGCGAGATGTCCTCTGCTCAGCTCAGGCAGAATGGTGACTGGAGTGCTGCTGGACCTCCTGCAATCTCCCAAGTTTCAGTGGATGGAAGCTAATTCAAAAATTAAAAACAAAAACACTGGGCAAGTAAAATTAAAAAAAAACTTTGTAGGTGAATTTAACGCTGATTAGGAATATTATAAAAAAGACCCAATGTTTTAAAGTGAGGAAGGGCTTTTATGAGTGCAGGACTAACACATAGGGGAAGCCTGGGGTTTTCTTTTTATCTTCCTTCCACCTGATACCCCTACCCACCAATCCATGGTTTTCCTGAACTTCTGACTCAGGTTACCCTTTATTAAGATAATGAGAAGATAGATGGATGAGGGTCTCAGACTCCTTTTTAAGGCAAAATATTTGACTTGTGACATTTGTATTCTAATCTGCCATCTCCTTGGTTCCACACAGGACTCCTTTAATGGACAAAGATTTGTGTTGTTCTGTGTCTAGGGGCACAGACACACATGTGTACTAGGACACATGAAGAGGAGATGCTTAATTCATACACCATAATCTTCACTTGTTTTATGAACTGGAAATCAATTCCATTTCTTCAGAAGATACACAAATTGTTTGCATATACCAGAGTCACAAGTGGTGTCCTGCTGACCAAAAGGACTCAGGGTTAGCTATAATGTTACATTGAAATGCTGCAGGTAGGCATGCCTTGCTAGCTTCTCACAGGCCACCAAGCCTGGTTCCACTTCATGCCCCACGCAGTTGTCTTATCTGCGTAAACACTAAAGTCATTTGGATTTGTCAAGTCTTGACTTACATACACTTTTTAAAGATCAACCATGATAGATATAAACTTCCTACTGTATAGTCTTATTTCCCCCACCATAAATATGGACAAAATTAGAAGTTTGCTCTAAAAATTTACTCTAGTTTAACGTGAAGTGAAATGTAGCAAGTTTGTAACTCTTCACTTGATATATTTCTGAGAAGCTTTTTTTACCTCCCAAATGCTGCCAACTCCCTTCCCACTCTGACAACACTAATAATTTAGAATCATTTTAATTCTCTGTGAGTCTCAAAGATGGAAAATTCAGGTTACAGGATAAATCTGGCCTTAATACACTCTTTGTTGTGGCTGGGGATGGGGGGAGTTGTAAGGGGTGAGAGACAGTGTTTAAGATATTAAAAAATATTTCTCTACAGCTTCAGATATATATGCTCTGTGCCTGCTGCCTGGAAACATCTGAGTTTGTGGCCTCTGCTGAATACAAATACAGAGACTCAGGTTAGCCCAAGTCAACCCCTTCTCCATCATCAGGAGTATCTGGGATACTGGCCATAGGTTGATGCTATGATGGACCACTCCAGGAGACCTGGAGCTTCTTTGGACTATGTCTTCCAGGCTTCATGAACACCATGGAATCCCTTGTACTAAGATCTAAAGAAGCTTCAAGTGGTCAACCCTCCAGAGGAGGGTGATCCATGTCTGAATTCCATTCCTTATCATCCCATGAAAAAGTTGTATTTTACCCCAAGCTATTTACCTGTCTGTCACAGGGGTAATAATTTAAAAATGTATTAGTTTGCTCTCTTCTTTTCTCTTTATCAATAGCTCTCAAGCTTAGCCTGTGCTAGGCAGCATCTGTGGGAATTGAGAGAAGGGCTGGGGAACAGGATATTTTACAAAAGAAAAATGCTAACGGAAAGAGCAAGGACATACTCAGATTTTGGTATTCAAAAGCAGATTATTCATCGAGACAATAAATAGGCTTGCAAACCAAGATGTGGTACTGAGAAAGGATGTTTCCGTTTCCTTCATGCCCTCAGCTGAGAACATCAACATCATTCAAATCAGACTGGATGGATCACGCATCCTCCCAGGTGTGAAAAGGATGCTCTATCCGCTCACGCCAGCCTGAACCCTCGGAGAGAGAGAGAGAAGAGAGCGTGTAGGAGAATTAAGAGACCACTGCCTCCATTTGCTGGTTCTGTAATAGTATGGGAGAATGGAGACATTAAGATCTGTGCTGCTCATTTTTTCTTCCCTGGGTTTAGGCTTGGGGAGAAACAGACGTGTTGGGTGAATGAGGATAACACCAGAAAGGGTAGGGTCTGATCGATCCTTGTTTTCCTGTCACACAGCCAGAGGGTATAATATTGAGTTGTCAGCACAGAGAAGCCAGAGGTTTAGCTTTTCTGAGATGCCCTAATTCCTTTGTGAGGAAGTCACTGAATTGAGAGCCAGTGGGCCTGGGAAGAGGGCTAGCTAGTATAGCAGTGCAAGGTGGCCCTCCACTGAGGACGTGGCAAGAGGCTTGTGGGTCTGCAGCCTGCAGGAATCAAAAGATGGTGAGTCAGCAGAGAAACACTGTTTGGACCAGGAGGATGAGTCTGAGTTACATTCACTTTGGTGTGTAGGGCCAGCAGAGCTCAGGTGCCCCAGGAAGACTCAGGCCATTGTCCCAGAGACAAGCCCAGGTCAGCCAATGCATACAGCATCCCAGGACAAGGTCAGTGGACCCCTTGTTCTCACCGAGAACTCTCATACACTTCAATGCCAAGATAGGGAGAGAGGCAGAGGCAACCTGGGATACTGAGCATCCTTTCTTAGAGAGACTGAACACTGTTTTAAGTAGCCACTAAAATTACTGAATCAGATTATATCTAAAGTGAATTGAGTAGAAGTTAAGGACTTGCAAGAAATATTATGTTAATTGTAGACTATAGAGACGATGTTTTGTCTACCTTGCAAATGTGAGTTATAGTGTGAATTAAAATTTT
>NW_026652290.1:85129686-85150336 GCF_009828535.3 Hylobates moloch | reverse complement strand
TATTTTTAGTAGAGACAGGGTTTCACTGTGTTAGCAAGGATGGTCTCGATCTCCTGACCTCGTGATCCGCCCGCCTCGGCCTCCCAAAGTGCTGGGATTACAAGCGTGAGCCACTGCGCCCGGCCGAAAATTATCTCTTTTATTTAGTCCACAAAATGGTACCAGCCAGCCATGAAATGTTTCGGCACTTTATAAAGCCAGCCTCTGCCTCCTCCTCCTCTTTTATTAAAACTACAAAATTAATGGATTCCTTTATTTTTGCTTACTTACCGTATATCTTTGCTGCCTTCTGTATTCATTTCCCTTCTTCCTGTATAATATCTTTCAAACAGCTTCCATGTTGGTATATTTTCAGACATCTTATGTATCTGAAAATGCCTTTATTGTATCTTCACTGTTAAATGCTAGCATTATAAGATCTAATACTCTGGGGTTAATGAACTTTTTTTTCAGCAGTTTGAAGATAGTAGCACATTGTATTCATCTATCTGGTGCAGCTGAGAAATCTCACATCAATTTCAGAATTTTCTTGAAGGGGATTTTCTTCCCTTGTGCCCTTCAAAAGTCTTTGTCTTTAATACATTTTTTTAATCATAATAAGTATCAGAAATGACTTTGTTCCCTCAAGCCTGCTTGCTGTCTAACTTTTTCAGTGTGCAGTCCTGGGTCTTTCTTTAGTTCTGAGAAAGTCTCATTAGTCATTTCTTCACATAATTTCTCCTTTCTCTTATTTTCTCTTTTGTGGACACTTCTTTATATCATTTATCCTTATTTTTTCTCCTTCAATAACTTTGTCCTTTCTGACGTTTTCTGGGCGAGTTCCTCAACCTCATCATTCTGCTCACTGATTTGTCATTTAACTTTGTCCACTGTGCTGTTAATTTCTTCTATTGAGTTTTTATTTCAATGCAATATTTCATATCGAATTTTTCAAACTGTTTTTATTTTATCATTTATCTTGTTCCTGCTTTACGTGTTCAACATTTTGCTTGTTTTATGTTCTGACAGTTGTGTATATTATTATACTTGTTTTGAACTGCTGTTGCATTATTTTTCTTTATATATGTATTGTTCTATTAGTTGGCTTGTGCTTTATAAATAGTCTGATTTGGCCTGATTGTCTTGCCCCCTTCTGCTCAGGACTGTGGCCCCACAGGCTGAGAATCTCACTCCACTGTGGGCTCATTGGTCCCCGTGCACAGAATGGGAGATTAGGGACTAAGACATTCAAGTGGAGTCTCCTGTTCTTGGTGGATAGTTCCACTGAGAACACATTTACCTGCTAGACACATGGTCTGTCAGAAATGACCAGGGTATGGCTAATTTAGTGTGAAGTTCCTTTGATTTAGAAAAAAAAATTAGAACATGATTGCTTTGCTAATTCCCACGAAAGAGTCGTTTGTAGGGTGGAATATGCAGCATTAGTACAATGAAGGAAAATAACTGTAAAATCAAAAAGTAAGCCAAAGCTAATATTTTTGATAAGATGAATAAACAAAAAGTTATTTAAATGATTTGAAGCTGAAATACTTATGGATATTAAGATGCAATTTCATGAAAAATCTAGATCTCTAGCTCCAGCTCTTTATCAGATAGCTTGAGGAAAAATACATACATTTTAAGTCTGTCACTGCTTTTGCTTCATAGTTTGTCAGTCTCACCAACCAAACTGAAACAAATTCTCTAGAAAACCATATGAACCCAAAGTCAATGTTCAGTGTCATCATTATCTTCTCAGTCATCTTCTGCTAATTAATTCAGATACATTTTCAAATAAGCCATGGATTAATATTTTAGTGCAAATTCTCTTCAATTACATCAAAGAGAAAAGCAGGGGGAAAAACATATGGGTTAGCTGCAGCAAGGGATCAATAATTCTATCAGCTCTTTTCTGTCAATTTGAATGTCTCCCTTCACCTTTTTTTCCCTGTAATTTTCCTTCTTTCCTAATTTATGCTTCACTTTTAAATATCTCACATTCTTTTCTTTCTTTTCTTATAGGGTTCTCTTCTAATACTCCATCTTCTATATACCTACTTCGTATTAATTTTAGGAAGCATTGTTTAAAATATTAGTGTAAACCGAGAGAAGAGTTAAAAGCAAATAATGGTTTTGATGTTAAATAACTATTTTGTGTAAATAAAATTAGTTGATTCCTGTGCTACTAAAAATATTAGGAATTAGAAGCTCGGTGGATATCTACATTAAAATCTGAAGAGACCAGAACTGCATATAGAGTCATTAAAATTAATATCCCCAGTTTGAATTTGAGTGGTAATTTAAAAACATGTTTACCTGTTTGTACACTTTCCTTTCCAAATAGAAGGTGAATAGTATGTGGTCAAAAACTGTCTTTTTCATCTTTATATCATAGACTTGAGTTCCTGACACTTAGCAGAGGTTCAGTACCATGTTTAAGATGAGTTAATGAATGAAGACATGGGTTTAACCTACAATATCATGGCTAACTATGACCTGCCACAGACTATCATTGTGACATTGTTGTCAAAGTGAGAGAATAGACTTTGAAGTTAGATACCTTGAGTTTAAATCTGGGATTTTGATTAACTAGATGTATTACTCATCAATTACTGCATAACAAGTTACCCCAAATCTTAGTGGCTTAAAACAATATTTATCCCACAGTTTTCTGTGCATCAAGAATCCTGGTACAGCTTATTGCATCCTGTCTTAGGCTGTCTCACAGGCAGGAATCAAGGAGTTAGCCTGGGCTGTCTTCATCTCAAGATTCAGCTGAAGGTAGATTTGTTTCCAAGCTCACTCGTGGTTGTTGACAGGATTCAGCTTTTGTGTGTGTGTGTGTGTGTGGGCTGTTGAATTGAGGGCTTCATTTTCTTGCTGGCTCTTGGCCAGATGCCACCTTCAATTCCATGCCACATGCACCTTTCCATAAGGCAGCTCCTATTATGGCAGCTGTCTTCACTGAGGTGATCAAGCTAGAAGAACTACAGTACGAACAAGTTGAAAGTCAGTCTTGTGTAACCTAATCTCGGAAGTGACATCCCACTACTTTTGTTGTATTCTATTTATTAGAAGTCAGTCACTAGTTAGAATGATATGGTTTGGCTGTGTCCCCACCCAAAATCTCATCTTGAATTGTAATCTTTATAATCTCCATGTGTCAAGGGAGAGACCAGGTGGAGGTAATTGAATCATGGGAGTGGTTTCCTCTGTGCTGTTCTTGTAATAGTGAGTGAGTTCTCACGAGATCTTATGGTTTTAAAAGGGGCTCTTCCTCCTTCGTGCAGCACTCTCTGTTGCCTGCTGCCAGGTATCATGTGCCTGTTTTGTCATGATTTTAAGTTTCCTGAAGCCTCCTGAGCCCTGCAGAACTGTGAGTCAATGAAACCTCTTTTCTTTATAAAAGTCTTGGGCAGTTCTTTGCAGCAGTATGAAAATGGACTAATACGTTAGTGAATGTGAATACCAGGAGGCAGGGATTGTTGGGGGCCGCTTTAGAAGGCTGCCTACCACAATAGCCATGTAACCTTGAAAATTTGCTTAAGCTGTTTTGCTCGGTTTCCTTACCTGTGAAACAGGAATACTAATAGAACCCACCCATTAGGGCTGCTGTGCTAAACATCCTAAGAATGTATATGCTAGTGATTAGCAAAGTGCTACACACAAAGCAAAATTCAGTACAGTAATACTGTGCTATTATACCTGTTATTTTTTAGCTATGTCATCTCTTGTAGGTCGATTCTTTCTTCATAAAGCGAGAATTGGATAATCTCTGAGTTTCCTTGTAAGCCCAAGGAATTCACTGATTTTGTAGACCTAGGACTCCACAGACTTCATTTTCAACAATCTAACCGTTTTTGGACCCCACATTAGCGTTTTTTTCCCCTTGCTCTTATAATACCTCATTAGGATCACATAGAAAAAAACCCTGATGTTTCTGAAGGAGTGATCCTATTAATGTTTGGGATAAATCAGCTGTTGCAGGGGCCCTGCCCTGAGAGCCAAAGTTTTATGAATTTTAGTCTGCACTCTTCCAGTTGAAACAAGTTCTTTAACCTCTCCCATCTCAGTTTGTATAATTCATGGAGGGTGAGTTGGATTGGATGAGATAGCATTCCTTCTGGCTTAAAAGTCTTTGGACCTAATTTCCATTTGCTGCATATATTGGTTTTTAATTCTCCTTTCCATGTGTTCCATATGTAGTTACTTAGGGCCAGTTTCCTCAGATTAGTATTCAGGCATTTTTAGAATATTCTCAATTTCACAAAGATTATAGGATATAATTATAGTCTATATGATTTTGGGAACTATTACAATGTAAAGAAAAATTATTGTGATAATCAGTAAGCCTCTAAGATATTCTTACAAAGGCCATTTTTAGAAAATCACAGAAAATGAAGTCAGGTGATGTTATTTGTATGCATCAGGTGAAAGAAGTACTCCCAAATGAGGAAAAATATTTTGGGACTTTTGGGTTGACTAGAATTCAAAATAAAAAAAACACGGATTATTTTCTGTAATGATTCAACTCATTGGACGTGTCTTGAGGTGTCAGTTATGCCTTCTTAGAAATAGCTCTAGACATTTACACGTTGTTACAATAGAATAAGGAAATGATGAATTAAAAAACAAACCAACCAGATCCCATGCATCCAGGGAGGTTCAGTCTCTTCCAAACAATAATTTTCTTAGGATGCTATTATTGTTTAATCATCTTTGAAATTCCTTTCCTGAAACTACCTGTAGAATCTGAGGCATATGCTTTTAACATGCTCACTGATGAAAACTCTCTATTGTCTATTTACTGAAATCAAATCCACAGTCAAAAATCATTTAGAAGTAAGAACAGTAGGTTAAAGGGCAGATCAAACTGGATAATACTTTTCAGTGTATAAAATAGGGAACAACAGCAAGGTGAGAGTGATTTTCTTACATTGAGAACTAGCTCCAAAAGTGGTTCAAAAGAGAACTCCTTAAATTGTTTAGAATGAGGAGTCTACATTAAAAACAAAAAAAACAAAAAAAACGCTTTCTGTGTCTTTTGTCATGTTAAAAAATGAGTCTAACAAACTTCCATGATACGGTTTACCAATGAAACAAACCTGCATATGTACCCCTGAACTTACAAGTTAAAAAAAATGAGTCTTGGCCGGGTGCGGTGGCTCACGCTTGTAATCCCAGCACTTTGGGAGGCCAAGGCAGGCGGATCACGAGGTCAGGAGATCGAGACCACGGTGAAACCCCGTCTCTACTAAAAATACAACAAAATTAGCCGGGCGTGGTGGCGGGCGCCTGTAGTCCCAGCTACTCGGAGAGGCTGAGGCAGGAGAATGGCGTGAACCCGGGAGGCAGAGCTTGCAGTGAGCCTAGATCGCGCCACCGCACTCCAGCCTGGGTGACAGAGCGAGACTCTGTCTCAAAAAAAAAAAAAAAAAAAAAATGTCTTAACAGTTTGCATGAAGTGTTACTTGATTTGAACCTGAAGCATCTTGGTAGTCAATTCAATTTCTGGTTCTACCACGTAGGAACTGTGTGACATTGGGAAAAACCCACTTTCACAGAGCTTCATTTTTACTTACAGTGGGAAATAATATGTCAGAGATGAGCTGAGTGTTAAGTGAGGATGTGTGAATATATCTCACAAACTTCAGTGGGTAATACCCATGATAGTTATTAATAATGCCATTTTATGCGTAATTTCTTATCTAAATTTAATTAAACTGTAAGCTCATAAAATATTCCTATCAAACATAGGAAAAATAAGGGTGACATTTTCAGGATAGTTACTGCCAATCAGGCACCCTACTAACCTCTTTATAATTTTTATTATAAGCTCTTCATAAATTATATTGAAATTTACTTGCATAATTTTAAATTTAATCATTATGAACACTCTGAGTTTCCATTGTATAGGTGAGAAAACTAAGGTTTAGAGAGTTTAACTTTGCCAGAGTTATAAAACTAGCAAATGATGGAGCTGAGGTTCGGGTCCAGACCTGAATGACTCCCAAACCAGTGTTTTAAAAGCCCTATGATACACTGCTTCCATTTCTGGCAACAATGTGAAGAGAAAAGGAATGTACAAGACTTTGTTATATTGCACCAGTAATTACCAGACTTAGTTGCATATCAGAATTACCCTGAACGTTTAAAAACCATTGCAACATCCAGGGCACATCAGAAATCAAATTCCTTGAGGGTTGAATCCAGATATTAGCCTTAAACAAGCAAAACAAAAAGCCGTTCAGGTGATTCCAACATGCAGCCAAGTTTGAGACTCCACGTGTTAAGGTCAGTCCCTGAGACTGACTAGGAGATTTGTGATGTCTGTGGGCTCGGGAGTAAGATGGTTCTAACTCTTGTTTGGCTGCTTAGGAGTTGTATGATTACGGACAGGTTACTGCCCTTCTCTAAACCTCAAACGATAGTGAAAACATGTATTTGTGGGTAAAATCAAATAACCCAAGAAATGTTCCAGCACACTGCCTGGACCTACCAAGTAGTGCCTGGTAGTAGTAATACTTTCTCAAGCTCATTCTCTGCACAGATTTTCGGTTGCTTCTCGAAACTAAACGTATGATCTTCTGCCCCTGAGTGAAAGCAAGAGGCTACTATTGGCTCCTAAAGTCTCTTTTGAATCATAATTTTATGCCATTTTTATTTGGGATGTGTATTTCTGTAAGTGGTTGACAATGTTTAGCAATAGAAACAATGAATTGCTTATCCTGGGAGTACCCCAAGCCACTTGATAATGAGAATAGTTATTTGACGATTTGATAGTTAATATTGGTGTTCTGGAAATGGCCATGTACATATGTTTATAGATGTGTGTTTTTTTGGGTAGATGTCATGCTTTCCCCTTATAGCTTGGTTACTTTTCTCACACAGGTGTAGGCAGGCAGCAGTGTCGTTTGAATTAGTCTTTTAAGTGAGTGTTTAATGAAAATGAGTAATTGCTTGCAGCTGCATGTATCTGTAGTGATTTATTTTTCTTTTAGTAGAGAACAAGGTAATTTGCCAGACAACTTTGGAAAGTGTGATCTTGGTTGTCCCCATCTACTTGAGAGTGACTGCCTCTTGCATCAAAATGCCATGAAACTTCCTTCTTCCCTCCAGAAGACACCCTCCTAGCTGGGAGATAGGAAGCTCATTTTATCTTAGAGAAGGTTTCCCCCTTCAATATAAAAGGTAATCAGTGTGGTTTCAAGTGAAGATTATAAACATGAATGGCTCCTTGAGGGTGTGGCACTATGGCCTGATCAACCCTAGATTTGTTTCCACTTTCCCCCTAATTAAGACTGAAGTTTGAACTGCTGGCATGGTTGAAAGTAGATTCTGAGATTTTTTCACTTAGAAACAGGATTTTCTAGACTCGATCTATGCAGAGACCTTGTAGGGGAAAGAACAGGATTGGCATCAAAGATTGGGGTTTAGAAGTCATAAGTCGGACCTAAGAGAGGCAACCAAGGAACCACAGAGTTGAGTGACTGGACCAAGACCCTTAACCAGTGGCAGGGCTGGGTTCTAAATGTGTATCTGAGTTCCTCCAAAGCATGTTCTTTACTTCACACAATTCCCTGAATATCCTCACCTGTGAGGAGGCAGAATCATCCTTTCATCCCTCAATGGCAATGAAAACCCACGTACACATCTTACACAATGGGTGTATTCTTGAAGAGTTGTGAGAAAAGTTGCTTTTGTAAATCAAATCACATGCCATGTTTACAAGGAATATTAATATTTAAAAGGAATTCAATCTTGAATCTTTTTTGAATTCTTGGTAAATACAGATGTTATTCAAAGTGAGGCTTCAGTGTAGTCATAATCATTAAAGTACTAGCAAATGTTATTCTAATATATTAGTCCATGATACCATAAGATGGATTAATTTTTATTACAAAGTACGATTCTTGATTTTTTTTGGTGAAGTTGTGTTTGATGAGGAAGTGCTATCAAATTACAAAAGGAGAATTGACCAGGCAGGAGAGTTGAGCTCTATCAAGCCAGCTACTTGTTTTATCCACTAGAGGGTAGCATTGGCATTGGAATGACACGTAGTCATTTACAGTTTTTCAGATTGAAAGAGCTGCCTATGAAATGCAGACTATTGCCAAATCTACAATATAGTAAATGATAAACAATTTGATATGACAGAAAACACCACATGATTGTAATTGGATTCTTCTGTATTACTGGGCAATGTACACCCCGAAGGACATTCTTAAGGCCCACTACCTGTGTCTTGTAGGGGGTGGTTACTTCGGGCCTCAAGCCAACCATGTACCATTTGGGACTATGACCTTTCCTTCTCACCTTTCCAGCTCAATTCGTGCTTCAATTCTCCATTTGCAAATTGTCAGCATGCTGGAGAATCTCAGTGTGAATTACCTTCCCTTTCCTTCAACCTGAAACCGTACTTACCATAGAAGTTGATTCTTTTAATGAGTCTCTTGAGGAATTCAACACTTGTGACAGGCATTTCTGCTTATCCTCACTAGAATGCTGTGAGGGACCTGAGGACTGCCATCCTCATGCCCTTTAACATAGAAAGACAAAGTCCTCATGTCATTTCACATCACCCTTCTGCTTGGTAGTGGAGCCAGGGCTGGATTCTGGTTGTGTTTTGTCTAACTCAACGTTGACTGAGTGGTTTCCAGTGCTTAGCAGGGACTTCCTCGGTGTATGAAACTTTTTTTTTTTTTGACGTAGCCCCTCATCCACCACATTGCTCCTAGCAGTAACTACAAAACCACCAGACTGCAGTAGTAGGTCCGTATACAGAACAAGATCTTTAAAAGAGGTTGTTTTTTCGAAGAAGTATTTTTGTTTGTTCAAAATATTAATCTGTGGGAGGCACTAACATTCAGACCACAGCAGGCAGCAAACAATGAGATTGTCTTGGAACTCACAGTTCTCCACCTGGCCTGGTAGCTGTACTACAAACATAGTATATTCTTAATCGCTTTATTTTCTTTTTTGTGTTTTTAGAATTTTTTGATAGATAATATTTGTACGTATTGAGATTCATGTGATATTTTGTTACATGTGGAGAGTGTTGTAATGATCAAGCCAGGGTATTAGGATATCCATCACCCCAAATATTTATCATTTCTATGTGTTGGGAACATTTCAAGTCCTTGCTTCTAGCTATTTTGAAATATACCATACGTCATTAACTATAGTCACTCTACTGTTGAATATAACTTTTTCTTCTACCTGTATGTTTGTACCCATTAACCAACTCTCTTCATTCCCCTATCCCCAACACAGATCCTTCCCAGGATCTGCTATCATTGTACTCTACCTCCATGAGATCAACTTTTTAAAGCTCCTACATGAAAACATGGGATATTTGTCTTTCTCTGCCTGGCTTATTTCACTTAATGCAATTATCTCCACTTCCATCCATGTTGCTGCAAATGACATGATTTCATTCTTTCTAATGGCCCAATAGTACTCCATTGTATATAGATAGATACCACATTTTCTTTATCCATTCATCTGGTAATACTTACGTTGATTTCATAGCTTTGCTATTGTGAGTAGTGCTGCAATAAACATGCGGGCCACAGGTATCCCTTTGAAATAATGATTTCCTTTCCTTTGGCTAAATACCCAGTAGTGGTATTTCTGGATCATAAGATAGTTCCATTTTTAGTTTTTTGGAGAAATCTTCATACTTTTTTTTTTTTTTATAGTGGCTGTACTATTTACATTCCTACTAACAGTGTCTAAGAGTTCCGTTTTCTCCACATCTTCACTGGCAACTGTTATTTTTTTGCCTTGTTTTTAATAGTAATTCTAACTGGGGTAAGATGATATTTCATTGTGGTTTTGATTTCATCTACCTGATGAGTAGTGATGTTGAGTATTTTTTCATACACCTGTTGACCCATTTACCTGTTGTATGTCTTCTTTTGAGAAATGTCTATGACATTTACTCACTTTTTTATGAGATTATTTGTTTTGCTGTTGAGTTTGTCTACTCTGATTATTAAGTCCCTTGTCAGATGAATAATTTGCAAATATTTTCTCCCATTCAACAGATGTGTTCACTCTATTGATTCCTAGTGTATGCAGAAGCTTTTCAGTTTATTTTTTATTTTTTAGAGACAGTCTTGCTCTGTCACCCAGGCTGCAGTGCAGTGGCATGAATGTAGTTCACTGCAGCCTCCAACTCCTGGGTTCAAGTGATCCTCCCTCCTCAGCCTCCCAAAGTGCTGAGCTGCTTTTCAATTTAATAAAGTCCCACTTGTCTATTTTGTTTCTGTTCCTGTGCTTTTGAGGTCTGAGCCATAATAAAATCTTCACCTAGACCAATGTTACCATGTTTTCCTTCCTTCCTTCCTTCTTCCTTGCTTTCTCCTTTTTTTTTTTTTTTTTTTTTGAGTTGGAGTCTCACTCTGTAGCCCAGGCTGGAGGGCAGTGATGCAATCTCCGCTCACTGCAACCTCCACCTCCCAGGTTCAAGCTATTCTCTTGCCTCAGCCTCCTGAGTAGGTGGGATTACAGATGCCTGCCACCATGCCAGGCTAATTTTTTTTGAACTTTTAGTAGAGATGGTTTCACCATGTTGGCCAGGCTGGTCTTGAACTCCTGACCTCAGGTGATCCTCCTGTCTTGGCCTCCCAAAGTACTGGGATTACAGGCATGAGCAACTGCACCTGGTCCCACTATGTTTTCTTCTAATAGATTTATAGTTTTGGGTTTTATATTTACTTTTAATCAATCTTCATTTGATTTTTACATATGGTGAGATAGGGATCCCGTTTCATTCTTCTGCATGTTGATGTTCAGTTTTCCCAGCAGCATTTATTGAAGAGAGTGTCCTTTTCCCGATATGTTCTTGGCACCTTTATAAAAAAAAAATCAGTTGGTTGTAACTATGTGAATTTATGTATGGGGCCTCTGTTTCTTTCCACTGGTCCATGTGTCTGTTTTTATACTAGTACCATGCAATTTTGGTTACTAGAGTCTTGTAACATATTTTGAAGTCAGGTGGTGTGATGCCTCCAGCTTTGTTCTTTCTATTCAGGATTGCTTTGGCTGTTCTGGCTCTTTTCAGCTTCCATATAAATTTTTGGATTGTTTTTTCTATTTATGTGAAAAATGACATTAGTATTTTGATAAGGATTGCATTGTATCTGTAGATTGCTTTTGGTAGTATGGTTATTTTAACAATATTCTTCTGACGCATGAGCATGGGATGTCTTTACATATTTGTGTTCAATTTTTTTCATCAGTGTTTTATACTTTTCCTTATAGAAGTCTTTCACCTTTTTAGTTAAATTGATTCGTAGGTATTATATTTTACTTCTATAGCTATTGTAAATGGGATTGTTTTCTTGATTGCTTCATCAGCTAGGTCACTAGTCATGTATAGAAATGCTATGATTTTTGTATGTTGATTTTGTTTCTTGCAACTTCACTGAATGTATATATCAAATTGAGGGTTTTTAATGGAGTTTTTAGTTTTTTCTAGATATAAGATTAAGTTATTCACAAAGAGAGCAACTTGACTTCCTCTGTTCCAGTTTGAATGCCTTTTATTTCTCTTACCTGATTGGTCTGGCTAGGACTTCCAATGTTGTGTGATATGGTTTGGCTGTATGTTCCCACCCAAATCTCACCTGGAATTATAATCTCCATAATCCCTACATGTCAAGGGCAGGACCAGGTAGAGGTAATGGGATCTTGGGGGCGGCTTCCTCCGTGCTAGTCTCATGATAGTGAGTTCTCATGAGATCTGATGGTTTCATAAGCATCTGGCATTTCCCCTGCTTGCGCTCACTCTGACCTGCCTCCCTATGAAGATGTGTGCTTCTCCTTTTCCTTATGCCATGATTGTAAGTTTCCTGAGGCCTCCCCAGCAATGCAGAACTATGAGTCAATTAAACCTCTTTTCTTTATAAATTACCCAGTCTCGGGCAGTTCTTCATAGCAGTGTGAGAATGCACTAATACATTAAGTAAAATTCTAGTGGTGAAAGTGAAACTCTTTCCTGTAGGAACTCTTTCTAGTTCTTAGGGGAAAGAATGTCAGCTTTTCCCCACTCAATATCATGTTCACCATGGGTTTGCCATATACAGCCTTTGTTATGTTGAGGGAAGTTCTTCTGTGCCTACTTTAAGAGGTTTTATCATGAGGAAATGCTGAATTTTATCAAATGCTTTTTAGAAATCTATTGAGAAGAGCATATGGTTTTTGTCCTTCATTCTGTTGATGTGATGTATCACATTTATTGATTTGTGCATGTTGAACCATCTTTGCATCCCTGGGATAAATCTTACCTGATCGTGGTGTTTCATCTTTTTGATATGCTGTTGGATTTGGTTTGCTAGTATTTTTTTTTTGAGGAATTTTGCATCTATGCTTATCAGGGATATTGGTCTGTAGTTTTCTTTGTTGTTGTTGTGTCTTCGTCTGGTTTTGGTATCAAGATAATGCTGGCCTTGTAGAATGAGTTGGGAAGAATTCCCTCCTTCTCAATTTAAGATGGTTTGAGAAGAATTGTGTTCTTTGCAAGTTGGGTAGAATTTGGCAGTGAAGCCATCTAGTCTGGGGCTTTTCTGTGTTGGGAGACTTTGCTACTGATTCAAACTCTTTACTCCTTATTGATTCTGTATAGGTATTCTATTCCTGATTCAATCTTAGTAGGTTGTATGTGTCCAAAAATTTACTTATTTCCTCTAGGTTTTCCACCTTTGTTGGCATATAGTTGTTTATAATTATCTCTGATCTTTTTTGTTTCTGTAGTACCAATTGTAATATTTCCTTTTTCATTTCTGATTACTTGTTTGGGTTTTCTCTAGTATTTTCCTTGGTTAGTCTAGCTATTGATTTTGTTTATCTTGTCAAAAACCAGCTTTTCATTTTATTGATTTTTTTATATTGTTTTTGGTCTCTTTTGTTTAGTTCTGCTCTAATTTTAAAATTTATTTCCTTCTACTTTTGTTTGGTTTTTCCTTCTCTTTTAGTTCCTTGAAGTGCATTGTTAGACGGCATATTTTAAATCTTTCTACTTTTTTGATGTAGGCATTTAGTGCTGTGTACTTCCCTCTATATCCCATAGGTTTTGGTATATTGTATTTCAAGACATTTTTTGATTTCCTCAGTTTCTTCATTGATCCAGTGGTCATACTGGAGCATGTTGTTTAATTTTCATATACTTGCAGTTTCCAAAGTTTCTCTTGTTACTGCTTTTAGCTTTATTCCATTGTGGTCTGAAAAGATACTTGATGTGACTTCTATTTTTAAAAATTTGTTGAGGCTTGTTTTGTGGCCTAACATATGGTCTCTCCTGGAGAATGTTCCATGTGTTGATAAGAAGAATGTGTATTCTGCAGCTGTTGGATGAAATGTTCTATAAATGTCTGTTAGGTCATTGAATTATTCATTTCCAGAATTTCTGTTTGATTCTTTTTTATGATGTATCTTTGGTAAATTTCTCATTCATACCCTGAACTGTTTTTCTGATTTCTTCATATTGTTTACCTGTGTTCTCTTGTATCTCATTGAGCTTCTTTAATTATCTTGAATTATTTTTCCAGGATTTTTGTAAGTTTTTTTCATTGTAATCTGTTGCTAGATAATTACTATATTTCTTTGGAGGTGTCATATTTTCTTATGATTTTTGTGTCCTCACATTGATATCTGGTGCATCTGGAGTAACAGTGCTTCTAATTTTTTGGATTTGCTTTCTTGGGAGGATTTCTCCTGAAGATGTATCTATGGTGTCAGTTGGTTAGGGCACTTTGGCTTTGATTCTGGGTGCATGCAATTGTCTAGTCTCTATATAATTTCTTTGCTTGTAAACAGTGTCAGTGGTGTCTGATTTCCTTAGTGGTTTAGGGTGCAGTCATTAGTAGAGGCTGTGGTGAAGATTTGCTGGGGATGAAGACACCAGCTGTGTCAATCCTCATCTGCAGTTGTGACAGTGGCAGGTGGGACATGCCTGTCCTTGGGCCGCAGGACAGTGCACTTGCCAGCACCGAGTGGTTCCAGGTAGGCTGATTCTTGGGCCTCCAGATGGCTTACTCAGGTGACAGCAGCAGCAGTAGCAGCAGCAGCAGCAGCGAGGGGCCAGGCAGGCTGGTGGGCCCTTGGGCCCCTGGACAGCAGGCATGGTATGAGTGATGGCAGTAGTAGTGGCAGGAAAACCCTCTGCCTCCCCAGCTGTCTGTACTGGTGTCGGTGGGGGCTGTGATGTGCTGGGTGGGCCAGTCCTCAGGCCCACAGGTGGTGCATGCAGGTGGGTTCCAGCTATGGTGATAGCTGCAGGCTGGGTGGGTCTATGCTTAGGCCGCTGTGAAGAGTACTCCGGTGCCAACAGTAGTGGATGGGGTGGGGCAATCCCCGGTCCCCTGAACAGCATGCTTGAGCACTAGGGGGCATGGAGCCAGGCTGGATGGGTCTGTCCTTGGGGCTCCCAGTGGTGCATATGGGCAAGGGCTGTGGCGGGCAGAGCTGGGTGATCCCCAGCCCCCCAGTGGAGTGCTCAGGTGATAGTGGCAGTGGCAGTGGTGGATGGAGAAGCCTGCCCCAGTGTGCATGCAAGTGGCTGCAGCCCTGCTGATGGGGAGAGCGAGGTTGCTGTTAGTGGCAGCAGCTGTAGGCAGGCAGTTGAGGAGCTTATGTTTTGGCCACAGGTGGGGCTGTGGGTGTGGGAGCTTGTCCTCAGTGCATGTGTAAACGCACAGCAGCACCATTGCTGGGGCTGGCAAGGTTGTTGCCCACAGCTTTTCAGCCCACTGGCAGCAGCCAGCAACGGTGGTGGCTATAGGTAAGAATCTGTCCTCAGGATGTGTGCAAATGTGTCAGCCCCACTGCCAGGAGTGATGGATTGCTGCCTGTGGCTCATGCTTCAGTCCTGGTGGCAGCAGCTAGTAAGGCTGCAGGTGGAGGATGTCAGGGGGCCCCAGAGATGTGGAGATGCAAGGGCTGTTGGGCCCTAGGGCAGGATGCAGGCGG
This sequence comes from Hylobates moloch, assembly GCF_009828535.3. Taxonomy (NCBI): domain Eukaryota; kingdom Metazoa; phylum Chordata; class Mammalia; order Primates; family Hylobatidae; genus Hylobates; species Hylobates moloch. Next base: position 85,135,384 of record NW_026652290.1, on the reverse strand, counting down.
GTGGGGGTTGGGCTCTCAAAATGGTATTCTGCTTAAGCTCCTTAGGTCTGGGGCAGGTGTGGGATCCAGCCTCAGCTTTGTTTCTGGAGGAAAACTTTGTGCTGTCTTCTTGGAGCTCCCTAAGTTAATCTCAGGGCCTGGAAGGTCGAGGGCTCTCCTGTCGCTGAGATCGCAGGAGTCTGTGGTGGGAATGTGGACCTTTTGGGGATCTTTCACTTACCTTTCCCTGCACTGGGCAGCCTCTCTGGCCTTCTCTCTCCTTCCTTATTTTAGGTGTTTGCTGTCACTTCTCTGTTAAATTCCAGTGCCTTCTCTTAGATGATCCATTTAAAGTGTGATTACTCATTTTGGTTCTTTGTGGAGGAGGTGAGATGTCTCTAGTAATCCATCTTGAAGCCCCTCCTTTTCCATTGTATTTCCTAACATCCAAGGGTCTCTATTTGCTTTTTGTTTAGAGAACTTCCTTTTGCTATTATTTTAGAGTATATCTGCTGGTAAACAACAAAAATCCTTTCCTTTTTTTCATCTGAGAGTATCTTGATTTTTTCCCCTTCATTCTTAAAGAATCTTTTTTCTGGGTATGGAATTCTGGGTTGAATTCTTTTCTTTCATCACTTTCTTTTGGCCTCCATGGTTTCTGATGAAAAATCTGCTGTCATTGACATTTCCTTTTTCCTAGAATTAAGGTGTTATTTTTCTCTTGCTGCTTTCAAGAGTTTTTGTCTCTAACTTCAGAAATTTAAGTGTGATGTGTCTTGGTATTGGACTCTTGGATTTAAGTTGCAATTCACTTAGTTTTTTGAATTGGTAAATTTTCATCTTTTGTTAAACTGGTGGAGTTATTGGCTATTGCTTCAATTTCACAAGTATTTGTTGGGCACTCCTTATGTTTGACACTGTACTAGACTACGGATGATGATGAAAATTTAAAATCATGGGTTGAGATATTAAGAACTGACAGGTGCTTTCCACAAGAAGAAAAGGTGAAATAATGCAGGGAACATTGGGTTGTCAGTGGGAGAGCGGGGATCTACTTCTTTTGGCTCTTCTCATACCTCTGTGACGTTGGGTAAACAGATGAATCTCTCAGGATCATGCTCTGTAATATGAGGGAGTTGGATGAAGTACTCAGTTTAGCTCTACACGACTTCAGAGGAGGAAAGAGGTAAGTTTGGTTTGGTCTGGGAAGGCTTTATAGAAGAGGCTGAATTGAAGATAGGCCTCACATGACTATTAATTGATACTCTCTTCTTCCACTTTCAGGACACCTTAAGATAAGCAAATCTGAATGAAAACACCCCAGAAGGGAGAATTATTGGGTCAGGACTAGGCTGGCACTGCTGGTAGCCAGTCTTTTCTGCATGTTTGCTGGGCCTGCTGCTTGTCCGCTCATTGCACCCCTACGTACCCTGCCCCCCATGCTCTTCTGTCTTTTTCCAGAATGGCTTCTTCCATCTTTCCTGCTTCTTCACATTCTGAAAATTCTGCAATACTTATCTTAGGGCCTTCTTCTATTACCCTGTTCTGTTTTAACTTTCTAATTATATTTCAAGCTTCTGGAGGGCACAGACCATATCTTCTACTTACTTGAAGTCCTAGAAGGGACTTAAAAGATCCCTGAGAGAAGTGCTCCCCTAGCTGATTATTGGTATCACCTGGGAGCTTTTTAAAGCTCCATCTTAACATAATCAAATTTTGCTTGTGTTTGGGGGTAGGGAAAAGAGTGGGTCAAGGCTGTGTGAGAATAAGCTATATTTTAGTTTTGTTTTTGTTCTTTAACACTTACTGTGCAAAACTAATATGGTATTCCCTTATGTGTATGGATTGGCACCTATTGTACACATCTTCCTGGTTCTTCCTTCAACATAGGACTCTATAGTTTCTACCACTTCCTGTGAACCTGAATTAAATTCTGCAAAGAGGGATAATGTTGTATTCTGAGAATGGACAGCAAGCCCAGCTCAGTGTCATGACATTCTTCTGTAGAACTTTCCTGTTTACACTTTTGAAATTGTGCTTTGATGGCTCTCCAATATCCTGCTGTGTACACTATGGGCTGGAGAATGAGGATCCTAAGTTTTACTGTGTTCTTTCTCCATAGAAGTTTACGAAGACAAAATAGGAACGACAGCTCAGCATATTATAATGTATGTTCAATATGTGCTTTGCTAAATAAATTTGAAAAGTATATAGGTATATTGAAAAAGACCATGTCCAACTGAAAATGCCCAGCTAATGAAAATAACATTTTTCTTCCTACTGAAAACTAAGGTATAACTTCAGCATTTGGTGTCAGAAGTTATTCAGAAAATACAAGTTAAACTTTTTAAAGGATTTTTATTCCTTTGTAAGTCTACTGGAAAATTAATCATACTAAATATAATGGAGCCAAAAAAGCATTCGCAAGAGCACAGATGCATGAATATGAAACATTACATTTTCCAGGCAGTGCATTTCCTTATCAGAGCAAACTCCTTCATGACTAAAGTGATCATTATTCAACAGTGATGGGTGACAAAGGCTCATATTTTCCTATGTTTTAATCTTCTCTTGGAGCTGACTATGGAAGCAGGAAATGTGGGGGTTGGAGTTGGGGGAGAAATGCCCCTGCCCCTTTGCTTTGTAGCACATGTGGCACAGGAGATGGGGCATTTCTGAAGGGCCTCTTTCCCTTTCTTCATGGAAGTATCTATACGCACTGAATTGAATATTAAGATATTGGCATGCTGCGTTTCAACCATCTGTCTAATAAAATAAATTGCCACATTGATTAGAATGTTTTGGTGCTGTGTGAGGAAGGAGGTGGGAACAAAAGCTCCAAAGTCCTTGTCTGCCACAGACTTTTCAGGATGGGCTAAATTTGTATGGTGCTCAGGAAGCTCCATTCTGGGGCTGGGCCAGCTGTGACACAGCTCCAGTGGGGGCAGCTCGTGTGGCAGCATTTCAGTGCCTTGCACCCCGAGGCAACCACTGCTACCTGTCTCCTTGGGAGATCTGCTCAACTTCTGTCTTCTCTTGCATAATGAATTTTAACATATATTTTTAATTGTCACAACCTGTTTCTTGTTCCATGCTGTTCCTTTTTATTTTTCAAAAGCATTCTATTGTTTTCAAAAATATTTTCTTATCTCTTGGAGCATAATAATTAATAGATCTTTGCAAGTATTATTCTCTTCCCTCAATTAGCTCTGCCTTCTTTTTGTATCCTGCCCCCACCCCCACTCTGTTTTGGTCTCTGTCTTCATTTTAGAAGCATTTCTCAAACATCTGGTGATCCTTGCCTATTCATTCTGAGAGGAGGGCATTGAAAAACTGTCTGGAAAGTCTCATCTGAGCGTGAGATTTTGCTGACTTGTGATTGTGACCTGGACATTTCATTGCAGAGGGGAGAATGCAAAATGTCAATATATTTAGGTTTTTCTCTGGAGTTGTAATTTGTCTTAGAATTCTCCAAGCTACTGGCTGTGGAGCACATGTCTGGCAGCTTTGCCTTCTGTGAGTTAACATGGGGAAAAGAATTAGAGAGTGCATATTCAGCATGTGGATTTTCACTAAATTCCCATGCCCTTAAAGGTATCTGATACCTCCAAGGAACTAGTGAGCCTAAGGAATTTGGCCTGCCATTGTAGATAAAGCCTTTTGAAAAAATTAGTTCACAGCAATTTTAGTGGGGCTGAGAAGAAGTGAAGATAAATGTATGTTCAAACTGTCATGTTTAATTGGAAGTCCAAGGTTGATTTTAAGATATATGGAAAATTCACCTTTTCTAAATAAAATTTCTATAAGAAGACTTGAGATACAGGAAACCATATAAACAGTTTGAATAGCAACTGATCTACTAGTGACTTTCTAGTACCAAAGAACTTTAAAGTAGTTAAGAGGGCTCAGAAAGATGAATTGCTGCAAAGACCTGGCCAGGGATATGTGGCAATGAGTTTTCGACTAAGGATATAATTTGGGATATGAAAGAAGTGGAGCACCTTTCTACTCTGTATCTGGCATGTAAGGTCTTAAGCTTATTTCTTTTTTTTTTGGGGGGTGGTTGTAAATGTGTATTTATTGAGTTGCAATATATTCTTTAGTTTAAAAAGCACTGCATGAGGGGAGGGGAGAGAAAAATAAATAAAAAGCACTGGGTGAAACACAGAATTGTACCACTTGCTAATTTGATTGGGAGCAGGTAAACTGAGTTAAGTGAAACACTTGGATAATGTATTCCTTTTTAGATAGTCATACATCAATCATTTTTCTATTTTCTGAACATAATTACAGTGTACCAGATATAGTGTAGTCATTCACAATTTATCTTTCTGTTACTTTATGTAAAGACACAAGGCAAGCATCAAATAATGTCTTAAATTTACAGGAGAAAATTTCAAGAAGTCCATTTTCTACTTTTGTCACCTTTGGCAGTCATAACTATGGGGCAGTAATTTTATCTGCTATTTTTAAGGTGAGGTAAATCTCAATGATGTTTTTCTTGTTCATATTGATGTTTTCTAATGGGTTCATAAAGTGTGTGAACAGGGATCTTTTCTTAGCTTTCTGCCGGGCCAAGGCCAGAAGGCCTTCATCCTATCCCCCTTCATGCATACCATGAATTGTGACCTTGGGCAAGTCAATTACCCTCTCAATGCTTCTGTCTCTTCCGGTGTGAAATGGGAATAATAAACATAATACTAAATCAGAGAAGTGCTACCCGGATTGAAGAGACTAATGCAAAATACCCAGCCCTGTGCTTGGCTTGCTCAATATAGTACGTTTATTATTATTTGGTAAATATCTTATTAGATATGAAAGTTACACTTAATATTTATAAACTTGTAAAATCTTTGCTGTGTTTTCTAGTAGAGATAATAACATTTACTGAGTATTTGCTTAGGGGCAGGCAGGGTTTGGGTTCTTTAGATACCTTTTCTCATTTGATTTTCAGTCACTCCATGAGGCAGGAATTACTACTGTCGTTATGTGTAGAGCGTAAACTGTCCAAGGTCACATGTTGTGGCAGAGCTGGGATGGGGTTCCCAGTCTATCTGGCTCAATACTGGACGCATACTCAACTGTGTGTCATCACTATGGATTGGCCCTCAGCCCTTTTCCTTCTCTATATGCTGTCCCCAAGTGAATTCATTCATTTCTGTGCCTTCCACTGTCAGTGATGATTCTGTAGTTACAGCCAGATCTTTCTCCTGTGCTACAGACCTATTATTTATAAATGCATACCCTTTAGATCTCAATTTGAACCCCTTTCCTAACTAACTGTCCCTCCTGAATTTTTTCTGTCACCAGGCTGGAGTGCAGTGGCGCCACCTCGGCTCACTGCAACCTCCGCCTCCCAGGCTCAAGCGATTCTCCCGCCTCAGCCTCCTGAGCAGTCAGGACCACAGGCGCCCACCACCACGCCTGGCCAATTTTTCCATTGTCAGTAGAGATGGGGTTTCACCATTTTGGCCAGGATGGTCTCTGTCTCTTGACCTCGTGATCCGCCCTCCTTGGCCTCCCAAAGTGCTGGAACTACAGGCGTGATCCACCATACCTGGCCCCCTCCTGAATTCTCTATTGCCACTTAATGGTCTATTGTCACTTAATGGTGTTACCAGAAACTTGGGAGTGACCCAGGATCCTGGGTCTGTCTTTCCTTTGTCTTCCACATCCAATTCATTGTCATCAGGTCCTGCCTCATTTCAACTTCAAATTA
>NW_026652290.1:85031931-85129286 GCF_009828535.3 Hylobates moloch | reverse complement strand
AGTGCAGTGGCGCGATCTTGGCTCACCACAACCTCCACCTCCCAGGCTCAAGCAATTCTCCTCGTCTTAAGCTTATTTCAAGTTGCATTGTATCCAAATTATTTTGTCTTTAGCTTTCCCAAGGCTGACCTCCTTAGAGGAGTGGAGGCAATACTTAATGCTTGTCAAAGCCCTTTCACACATGTTAGATCTTCAGGATTTTTTAATTCTAAAAGATAAATGTGTAACATATTTACCATTACTGCCACAATATTTTTCAAAATCACAAATACTAAATTGGTTACATATCAGAGTCTTATGTGATACTCTCTAACAACGGAATAGGTAGAAGTTGGAAAAATAGCTCCTTAAACAGAGGGTCATCGTCCTTTATTCTGGGGCTGTTATCCTCCATCCCTTGGGCTTTTAGTTAAACCCAGAGCAGAGTTCCCTGTTTGGTCTTTAAAAGGGTTGAGATTTCTTGATCCCAAAGAGCTAAGCTGTTCGATTTTATAATTTCAGTTTGTCTTTAGAGCAGACAGAATTGCATCTCAGAGGATTGTTTCTTTGAGGACATACTTGTTTCCTATGCATAGATTTGGACTTCCTTATAGCCGTGTCTTCGTGCTCTTGCTCTGTATAAATCCATGTGTATGTTTCAGCAGTGGCTGATGAGAGTGGAAGCTGAGACCTGTCATAGCTGGAAACATGTGCAGATCTCACTTGACCTCATGTAGCCTGAGTCTGATGCAGCTCAACACAGGCTGGACTGCTGATGTCTCAAATCTCGCATAATTCAGGAGTGAATAAGCCAGAACTGGAAAATACATTTCATGAACTCTTCTATACTTTGGGGCTCACTCTACAGAAGGTCATAGAGCAGACCTCAACCTGGTGGGGTTTCCCCCTGAAGGGGGGAGGCAGGTCTAAGGTCATGGAAGGAATAAACTTATTTTCCTAGGCCTTGGGATTAGGAACTTGTTTCATTGAAAAGCAGGATGTTTTAAAGAACTCGCTGGGGTATACGTGTGGTTAGGAAGCAGGTTCCTAACACATGGACTAGCTGGGAGGAGTGCTGTCATGGACCCTTGGGTCTTGGCAGGTTTTGAGTTCACCATATCTAAAAGCAATTTCAATTTTACTGCCCTATTTCCTTTTCTTTGATCCTCCGATTATCCCCAAAGCATCAATAGACTCTTGCTGACCTGTTCTATTCTAACTGGGACTTGAAGGAACGACTGTACCCAGGCTTCAGGTGAAGCAGTCTCAATGAGAGGAGCTGCCTGAGGGAAACCTGTGGAGGTGGCAGGGGGTCATGCATGCTGGGGTGAGCAGTGGCCCACAGAGAGGGGCCTGGAGCTAGGGGGCTCACTGAGGTGGGAGGTGACAATCAAGATGGCTTTGGAGAGCATGAGAGCATTTCCCAGGGAGTCCAGAATATTTGGGGATGGAAATCTGGTAAGGACTAAACTTATCCAGTAAGATGGGATAAGAATCTGAGATATTATAATTTGAGAGTTGGGGATTCGTGGAACGTGTTGACCGTGCTGGTTACATTGATGAAACACATTTGTAATTTTTATCTATTGCTTTTCGCTCTTTAATTAAAAATATGCCATATTCTTTTGATTTGTACTCTTAAATCCTTATTAACAGATGCAAATCATGATTCTTAATGACCTATTTCCTTTCCTTTTTGAATGAGATTCTGACAATGTCATCCTTTGTCTTTTGTCTGATCACACTTGTGTTGCCTCTCACCAGTCACAAATCCTCAACCCATGGCTCCAAATTCCCCATCACCTTTGAAGTAGCTGTTGTTGCTCTTTCATTCTCATCCTAATCCTCTCCTCTTGAACGGGTAGTATATTCTTCCCTTTCCTAAAATGGTGTTGTTTTATATCATACAGTTAACAGAAACTGTATGATATAAAATACAGTTCTTGTGCTATCTCTACTCTTCCCTAATTCTCAAGAGTTTTCTTGATGCTTCAGGAAGTCGCAGAAGCTCCGCTGACCCTGTGACTTTAATTAGAATATCAGGACTTGCTGATTCTTGTCAAATGTATCTGCTGGATCTCTGGTCAGTTGCTATTACCCTTCTCTGCTTCCCAGTGTGTTTTCTTCTGCTCTGGAATCTTACCGTCAGCACTTCATCCCTAGGCTCAAGAAAGCAGAAAGAAACTCATCTCATAAAACGTCTGGAGAACCCCAGCCTAATCACTCCATTTCCTTTTTGTAGGTATAAACTTTTGCAATAGTTTTTCACGTATAATTCTCCTGGTTTTCCTTTTCTCTTTCTCTATTTCTCTCTCTCTAGTTGTCAAATCTTTGGTTCCTGGAACAGTGCCTAGCATATAGTAAGTGCTCAACAAATATGTATGGGATGAATAAATAAGCCTAAACTGAACCAGAATCTTAGTCCCAATTTTAATTTCTCAAGAAAGAAGGAGATCTAACTTGATAAAAATTTAAGAATAGATCAGAATTCTGGAACTCCTCTTGTTAAGTTTTATTCTGTTGCCTGCCCTGAGGAACTCCACGTGTCTCCAATGTGTCCAGAATGTTGTTCTCCAAAGCCTGCCTCTTTCACTTAGAGTGATTTCCCCGTAACTATTCACTACTCTGTCAGGAGCTGTGTGAGTGCTTTGCAGGTCCTATGTAGCGAGATTCCCACAACAAACTTAGGAGGAGTTGATATTCTCCTTTACAAAATAGACTTGGGTACAGAAAGAGTAAAGCTTTGGCCAAGAATCTACATCTGGGAGTTTTGTTAGGATCTGGGATTTAAATGTAGGTAGAGTAAAGCCATACCCTCATGGTATGCTGCCATCTCTTCCTGCCCTAGGTTCCAGAACATTCTTGATTTCTTCTCTCTTCTTCAGAAAGCCATCTCTTTCCTTAGTGTTAACATTAGAAAAACTATCTGGTTTATGCAGTGAGAATATACTTATGAATAATTTATTGTTTTCCGCATTGAGGATGTGACGCTGGCATTCTAACCATTGCGATGCCTTTTGTTTTGTGACTATGGTCTGATAACTTACTATTTTGTACATTTACAAACATTTATGTACACATTTATAAATATTTATGCTTATAAATAGTTCTTACTAAAAAGATGGCTTTTATATAGACTGTTATGTTGGTTTGTCATTTCTTCTGCTCTTGCCGCACCACTCGCTATTGCATTTATTGAACAGCTATTAAGAGCCTGACACTATGCTAGACACTGGGATTACAAAGATTCTCAAACATGGGTGTACAAGTCCCTCCCCAGTTTAAGTTTCTTTAATGTCTCTTCATTCTCTTAAGATAAATTGCAGACACCTAAACATGACTTTTAATGATGTGGCTGCTGCCCCCTCTCTCATTTCATCTCATTCCCTATTTCCTTTCCCCATTTCTCATTTTCTCTCTTCTTATTCTCTACTGTCAACTCACCTCCCACTGCCCAAATAAATGACCTCTCCTGAACTTCTTGCAGTCATTCCGGTCTCTCTAGGTTTAGCGCTCACCATTCCTCTGCTTGGAACACTATCCTCTACGTTGTCAAAATTGAGTTTAGTTTTCAGCTTAGATAGTGTTTTCTGCAAGAAGCTTTTCTTATCTCACAGTCTGGGTGAGGCGGCACTTCTCAAGACTCCTGCACATCCTGTGCTTTCCCGATTACAGACAGGCAGGGATCCACTTTCTCTTTTTCATCATTTTATGACCCCAGCCAGCATTGCACCATTCCAAGCAGAGACAATGGCGAGTGGGGTGGTGAGAGGCTGGAAGAGGAGGGTGTGTTTGGGAAACTGCAAGCATTTTGATTTTGACTTTTGATGCCCCCCCTTTTATATCAGAGGAAAGCATACCACTTCCTTTCAATTAACTGTTAGTATTAGCTTGATTTATCTTGCTGGAGTTTTTGTTTTCCTTTTCTAGAAGGGTAACAACTCAGGAGCCCTTCTTCTCCTTTGAGGTCAAAGTACACTAAAATCCTCTAGAAAGCAGATGGAGTTAGTGACAGAACATAACTTATTTTTTGCAAAACTCACTGCTTTATCACAGAGATTGGAAGCTTGTCAACTTCAAAATCCCTTTGTTGAAAGTTATGTGTTCCCCAAAAGAAAAAGAAGCCACCCTGGAATCCTGCGGATTAATCACGGGGAGAATGAAGCTATCATTGAGTCCCTGTATGTGTCCGGATGGAGGTTCCAGCTGTTTTAGAAGCCACCAACTGATTGTTATCTCAGCCCTGGATGTTAGAGGCAGGATCAGAAAGTGTAAATTCCAGACAAGGACTTCGGGACCCTGGAACAGTGATAATCCCTTCCCCGTATTGGTTCTCTAGCAGGAGAGGATACAGGGAGCCATTTTTTTTTCCCCTCTGTACAACTGACCCAGAAATGTTTGGCTGTACTTCATACAAAATACAATAAAGAGTTATTTTCTGGCCACCTGCCACTGGAGCCCCCGTTTTTCCCTAGAAGCCCAGAAGGAGCCCAGGTGATGGCCGTCAACCCTGAAAGCCGGGCACCAGGATACGCAGTTTGCAAACTTGCCCGCGTCTCACTTCTGGTGAGAGGGGACATGCCTTGGGTCTTGGACACACAGGATGATCCCCCTGCAGAGGGGACCAGGGATGGGGCTTTTTGTTACACTTGCAGCATGTAAAACGAATGACAAATTTATTGTCAAATAATGTTTATCCCTCTAATTAAAAAACAAAATGACTAATTGTGATATCTTTAGAAAACAGTTACACCAAAACATGCAAATAAATAATAGTATGTAATCTTTTTTAACTTTAATATGTCATGACTACCTTCATACACCATTTAATATTCTTCTACTATATCTTCATTTCAATAAATATGTAGTATTCCATTATGTGGTTATAACATAATGTATTTAACCAGTTATTTTTGGACACTGATTTTCCCAGTTTTTCAGTGTTAAAAATGGTGATTTATGAAATAGCCATAGAGCTCCATCTTTGTGAAATCCACGATTATTTGTGGATTTCGGATGATAACTTTCTCATGAATTCCTGATGCGTATGCGTATCAGCATGTGAGAGTGCTTATTTTTTTCCATTTTGAACCCTGCTTATTATAACTTTAAAATATTTGCTCATTTGATGGGAGAAAAATATAAACCCTCATTTTTGAGTGCAGGAAAAGCTTTCTTTTACTAAGAGACTCCAATCCAAGTAAGGATAAAGTTAACATGTTTACCTGGCTCTTACGCATACTCACTGCAGTACATTTGAAAAATGGCCACAATTATTTTTTTCTTCCCTATATCCAACATTTTTGTAGTGTGATTTTGCAGTATCCTCCTTCAAGGGGTGAAGTCTATTTCCTCAATACGTGAGGCTAGACCTGTGTCTTGCTTTGACCTATGGATTACAGCAAACAACAACAAAAAAATGGTTTACTGTGTCTGAGCTAGGCTCTATTTGCTTTCTTGGAACCTCATGATCATACCGTGTAAATAAATCTGGACTGCCTAGGGGATGGTGAGAGATGCATGGCCCAAGTATTCTATCACCCAGTTGTTACCCATTCGACTCCCAGAAGCAGAGTTACATAGCTGATCTGATTTTTCAATTAAAATATCCAAGCTCACAAATATGTGAGTGAGCTCAGCTGAGATCAGAAGAGCTACTCATGTAAACACAGCCTAAATTGGTGACTGTAGATTCATGAGAAAAATCAGTGATTATTTTAAGTAAATTTTAAGACCATTTATTATCCAACAAAAACGAACAGAAATACTCATAATACCTGTTTAGGTGGAGAAGATATATTCATATTTACTGAAAGATTTTCTTAATTAAAAACAGGAAGAATGTTTCAATAACAAAGATCAAATCATTACACGCATAGTATTATAATTTATAAAGTGATAAAAATGAAAATACATCTTGAATTCTATTGGTTATTAAGTTTATGAATTGATGTTTCCTGTAAATACCTTCTAGAATTGTTACAGATGAGGAATTCTGAGAGACTGTAGTTTAGTAGAAAGGATCCCTCGGATGAGAACATGACTATGGAGGGTTTAGTTTTAATTCTGCAACCAGAAATCCATGTGAGTGGAGACAAGGTATTTTATTTCTCTGGATTTCAGTTTGCACAACTGCAATATAAAGAACTTGTAATAACAACAATAGCTAAGATTTATTGACTGTTTATTATGTGACAGGCACTGCTTTATGGACTTTCACATATCTTATTTCTTACAGTTGTGCTTCGACTTCTATCTAAAAGTATAATAATAGTGCCTTCTTTGTTGTGAGGCTTCGGATTGCTGTAATTAGTCTCTGGGGTTTAATAACCCTAACAATCTAAGACTAATCATTTTTCCTTTATAAGGCAATGCAATTAATCAGAATACTTATTTTGTTTTCATCTAGCAAATTGATTGCTATGTAATTATGAAGAAGATTTTTTTCTCTCCAAGAGATCCTTGTTGCATTGCGGATCTTTCAGGACAGAATTTCTTAAGTTCATGCCAATAAGTCTTATAATATATTTAAGGGAAGACATGAAGATAAATAGTAGATCAGCAGTGTATGGATAAGTGGAAGGTCAAGGCAATTTCTAGGCTGGGTTTTGAGAACAGTCAAAATGTTCAGGAAAAATCTAATAAATTAAAGTCCTACACATGGTAAAAGTACTGACTATTTTGAGTGACTTTCATATCAACAGATGCTAAAGTAGGGGCAATTTTACACCAGAAGAAGCCTGTCAATTGCTGTGCTTCTTGCAGAACACAAACCTAGCCATAAAGAAAAAATTTGATTTATGGACTCGGTTATGAAGTTAAAAATTTCTTTATCAACAGATGCCATTAATCGAGTAATAAGGCCAACCATAGAAAAAATTTGCACTACCTGCAGGTACTAGTATTCACAACACATAGAAAGCTCCCACAAGTCAAAAGAAAAAAACATGTGAATAGAAAAATGGGCAACTAAGACTTGATCAGGCACTGATAAAAATGAATATCTAAATAACGAATACATTTTTAAAAGGTACTTGAACTCATTAGTTATCATGGAAATTATATTAAATCACAATAACCAGAATGGCTAAAATGAAAAAAGACAATACCAGATGTTTGCAAAGATACAGGGTCACTGGAACTGTTATACACTGTTGATGGAAGTGTAACTTAGTACACCACCTTTGGAAAGCTGCTACACTTGGTAAAGGTTAAGGTGTGCACACCCTCTCACCCAGCTATTCTACTCTTAGTTATATGCCCAACAGGAAATGAGTACCTTGTGTTCACCAAAAGACATAAGGGTATTTTTAGTAATACTATTTGTAATAGAACAAAACTGGAAATACACAAGTAGGTAAAGAGCAGCATAGTCATACGATGAAATACTATATGCTAATAAGAGAATAGATTACAGCTACAGACAACATGGATGAATCTTGCAAACATGTTAAGTAAAAGCATCCATGCACAAGAGAGTACATGCTTCATTATTCCATATTTAAAGTGCAAAAGCAAGCAAATCTAATGATGGTGTTAAAAATCAGGGGAATGGTTATTTTGGGGAAGAGAGTAATGGCTGTGAGAGGCAAGTATTTATCTTAGAAATTTTAATAACTAGGAGAGGGCATGAATAGAGTTCTAAGATCTCATGTTCTCTCTTCCTTTCTAAATGGGAATTATACAGGTGTGTTCACTCAATAGTTTTTGAGCTATTTGTGATATATGGATACTTCATTATACTTCAATAATTTTTTTCTAAACACTCTGCCAAAAGGCTCCTACAACTGATAAATGACTTCAGTCAAGTTTGAGGATACAGAAATCAATGTACAAAAATTAGTAGTATTTCTATATACCAATTAACATTCAAGCTGAGAGCCAAATCAAGAATACAATCTCATCTGCAATAGCCACCAAGAAGAAACAAACAAAAATCCTAGGACTACATGTAACCAAGGTGAAAGATCTCTACAAGGAGAACTGCAAAACACTACTAAAAAAAAAAAAAGATGATGCAAACAGAAAAACATTTCGTGCTCATGGATTGGAAGAATCGGTTATCATTAAAATGGCCATACTGCCCAAAGCAATCTACAGATTCAGTGCTACTCCTATGAAGCTACCAACATCATTTTTCACAAAATTAGAAAAATGTATTCTAAAATTTATATGGAACCAGAAGCCTGAATAGCCAAAGCAACCTTAAGCAAAAAGAACCTTAAGCAAAAAGCTGGAGGCATCACATTACCGGACTTCAAATTATACAAGGCTACAGCATGGTACTGGTACAAAAAACAGACAGATAGATGAATGAAACAGAATAGAGAACTCAGAAATAAAGCTGCATTCCTACAGCCATCTGATCTTTGACAAAGTTGACAAAAATAAGCAACAGGGAAAGAACTCCCTATTCAATAAATAGTGCTGGGATAGCTGGTTAGCTATATGCAGAAGAATGAAACTGTACCCTTACCTTTCACCATATATAAAAATTAAGATAGATTAAAGATTTAAATGTAAGACCTCAAACTACAAATCCTAGAAGAAAACCTAGGAAACACCATTCTGTACATTGGCCTTGGGACAGAATTTATGGCTAAGTCCTTAAAAGCAGTTGCAACAAAAAAATTGACAAGTGGGACCTAATTAAACTAAAGAGCTTCTGCACAGCAAAAGAAATTATGAACAGAGTAAAGACAACCTACAGAATGGGAGACAATATTTGCAAACTATTCATGTGACAAAGGTCTAACATACAGAATTTATCAGGATCTTAAGCGATTGGACATGAAAAAATCAAATAACCCCATTCTAAAATGAGCAAAAAACTTGAGCAATTCTCAAAAGAAGACATACAAGTCTTCTTGCCCCTCCCAGCCATTACCCTACTCCCCAAAATAACAACTCCCCTGACTTTTAAAATCATAGACCAGATTTGTTTGCTTCTGCACTTTATATGTGGCGTCATGAAGCACGAATTCTGTTGTACCTGGATGTTTTTACTCAAATATAAAAAAGCTCAGCATCACTACTTATTAGGAATACCAGTCAAACCATCTCACACCAGTCATAATGGCTACTATTAAAAAGTCAAACTGAAGCTGGTGAGATTATGGAGAAAAGGAAACACTTATGCACTGTTGATGAGAATGTAAATTAGTTCAGCCACTGTGGAAAGCAGTTTGGAGATTTCTCAGAGAACTTAAAACAGTTACCATTCGACCCAGCAATCCCACTACTGGTTATATATCCAAAAGAAAATAAATCGTTCTACCAAAAACTGGTAAGTTCATTGCAGCACTATTCACAATAGCAAAGACATGGAATCAACCTAGGTGTCCATCAACATTGGATTGGATAAAGAAAATGTGGTGTATATACACCATGGAATATTATGCAGCCGTATAAAAGAACAACTAAATCTTATCCTTTGGAACAAAATGGAGCTAGAGACCAACATCCTAAGTGGATAAACATAGGAACAGAAAACCAAATACCCCATTATTTTCACCTATAAGTGGGAGTAAACAATGGTTATTCATGGACATAAAGATGGCAACAATAGACATTGGGGACTACTGGTGGAGGAAGGGTTGAAAAACTACTGGGTACTGTGTGTGAATAACCATACTCAAAACCTTAGCATCACACAATATACCCAGGTAACAAACCTGCACATATATCCCTTGAAACTAAAAAGTTGAAATAAAAAATTTTATTTCTTAAGTAATCTAACCTGGGAGCTGTGAGAAAGCTTCCCATAGCACCACCATGGAGTTGCAGATAACAGTGGCACCTAGATACAGCAAAAATAGAGCATGCTGCTTCATGAGAATGAAGAGCATGTGGATGTTCAGTGCTAAGACTTCAGAGGCCTTAAGTTCAAGTGACCCAGGAAAAGCCGGGCCAAGGCACTTTTGCTGTGGTTGATGCTGCTGCACGCTGGCAAATATCACAGCCAGGGGATTCCTGGGGAGCTATAGAACTGAAGGTGTGTAAATCCTGTGAACACCGACAGCAACAGTGAGATCTGAATGAATTAGCATAAATCAAAGGAAGAAGGCAAAGAATCTGAGTAGGAGACCTGGGTTCAACATCCAAATACGTGAAGCAAGTAAAAGGGCATCAATAGGAATACAGATTTGCGCACAGGCAGGAGTTCCTTTACCAGGGAAACAGGTGGTGGACAGGGCTCAGACCAGGGGGTTAGGGAGAACACATCCCTATGTAAGATAGACGCTGTGGCTTGCCTGTTGATCCAAGGACAACAGCTCTCTGCCCAGGTAGGTGCAAAAAGTTTCCTTCTTGGTGTGGACAAGGCTATTTTACTTCTCAAAGTGAAGCAAGAATCACCAGGGACCTGGTGGTTGAAGCACAGAAAGAGGGTAAGGGCCCCTGGGGAGAATTCACAGTTCTAATGGTTTTAGTGATTCAGGAAGGAAGGATGGTTATTTCTTAGAATTCTGTTAGTGGTAAGGGAAAACTTACTGCTGTGTGGGTGCTGTGCAAGATAATTAGAACCAAAATCATTTAATTGGAAGATATCCTACCTTTGCTGCTATGGCTTCTAGTCTAAGAACAAACAACAGTTGGTCCTCAAATGTGAATCGTGATATGGCCTGGATCTGTCTTACTAAGCATGAACCAAGCATGTGTTAGGAAATGGCAAGTAAAATACTAATGCTTAAATAATACCTCATTTTATGCAGCATTGGTATTCTTTTCAGAGAACTTTCACAAATCTGATCCTATCTGAAACTCAAAACATCAGAGGGAAGCAAGGCCTGTATTCCTACCCACCTTAAGAGATGAGTCAGCTGAACCTCAAAGAAGAAACCATGATCTAAAGACAGGCACAAAACTGGTGAGCTCAGGTCTCACATTCCTGGTTTAATGCTTTCTTGCTTAAGCTGTGATGTATGCTGGATGTGGGAAGCTAACTAAAGGAGGCATGGAATATTGAAGATTTTGTTTTTTTTTAAAGGAGATTTTACGTCACTGATGCAGGACTTAAATGATAGGCTGACACCTGGGCTCAATTATTTTTTAGAGCTCTGTTTTCTAGGAACAAGCAAAAACTGGATTTCCTCCGTTCCTAACACTGGTTGTATTTCCACTGATAAAAGCTCAGAGCCCCTTGCTGAAAACCCATCACGCAGAATAGTGCTTCTGAAACATTCATGTGCATAAGAATCACCTGGAGGGGTGGTGGTGTTAAAATGCACATTATGATTCGTTAGCTCTGGCATGACGATCAAGACTCCGTACTTCTTTCTAGTAAGCTCTCGGATGATGCCAATGCTGCAGGTTTGTTTGAAGAATACATGTGGAGTAGCATCTTAGTTCAGGCTGCTATTACAAAGTACTTTAGGCTGGGTAATTTATAAGTGACATAAATTTATTGTTCATAGTTCTGATGGCTGGGAAATCCAAGAACAAAGTGCCAGCAGATTGTTTGGTAAGGCTTTGTTCCCTGCTTCCAAGATGGTACCTTGTAGTGGGTTGTTACAAGATGGAAAGGGTGGAATGTTCCCTTCAATCTCCTTTGTAAGTACATTAATACCGTAATCTAATTACCTCCCAAAGGCCTTTACACATAATACTACTGCATTTGGGGTTAAGTTTCAACATACAAATTTGGTGGGTTTAGGGGCATGGCACAAGTGCTCAGACTATAGCACTCTGTTTCCGGGCCTCCCAAATTTGTCTTTCTCACATGCAAAATACATTCATTTAATCACAATAGCCCCCAAATCTTAACTTGTTCCAGCATCAGCTCAAAAATTTAAAATTTGGCATCTCATCTAAATCTCATCTAAACAGACATGGATAAAACTCAAGTTACAATTTATCCTGAGACAAATAGCTCTCCAGCTGTGAACTTGTAAAATTAAACATGTGATGTGCTTGCAAAATATAATGGTAGGACAGGCACAGAATAGACATTCCTATTTCAAAAGGGAGAAATAGGAAAGAAGAAAGGGATACTCAGTCTTGACGAAATCCAAAACTCAGCGGGGCAAAACATTAGATCTCATGGCTCCAGAATGATCTTCTTTGACTTGAAGTTCTGCATTTCAGACACACTGGTGTGGGAATTGGGCCCCCAAGGCTCTACCTCCTGGTTTTTCTGGGCATAGTCCAAGTTGCAGCTTTCAAGCTTGGAGTCTCTTACCTGTGGCTCTCCCAGGCTGGCGTTTCATACCAGCAGCTCTTTCAGTGTGGGACCCCTTCACCCGAAAACAGCCACCAGGGTTGGGGGAGGTTGGTTTTTGCCTCCATGGTCCCGCTAGGCATCGCTCCAGTAGGTGCTTTCTATGGGGCCTCTGCCTCTGTAGCAGCTCTCTGCTTGAGCCCCGAGGTTGTCCAGGGCATCATTTTGACATCTAGGTGGAGAGATCCAAGCCCCCATAGCTGATGCATTTTGGCCCCTGGTGGAGATGGCACTGTATAGATGCTGCCAAGGTTTACTGTCCCCGGAAGGGGTGGCCCGAGCTGCACCTGGGCCAACTTGAGGTACAAGCTGGGTAACCAAGGAGTGCTGCACTGGAATTTGGGGAGTGGAACCTTGAAATTATTTTTCCCAAGGCCCTGGAATTCTGGGCCCTTGATGGGTAGAGCAGCCTCTAAAGATCTCCAAAATGCTTTCTGGGCCATTTTTCCATGTCTTGATGAAGAGTACCAGGCTTCTGTCCATCCATAGTAATAGCCTTATCACACAGCTGCATGGCCACACCCTTGATGATCTTTCCTGAATGCACTTTTACATTGTTTGCAACATGGCCAAGCTGAGAATTTTCCAAATCTTTAAGTTTTATTTCCCTTTGGATTATAAACTGATTTGTTTCTCCCTTCTCACCTTTTACTATAAGCAATCAAGAGAAGCCATGACCCTCAATATATAGAGTATAGAGTACCCTCAATACTTTGCTTGGAAATTTCTTCTACCAAATATTCTAGTTCATCACTTGCAAGTTCTGCCTTCTATAGAACATTAGTACATGAATACAATTCAACCAAGTTATTTGCCACTCTACAAGGATTGCCTTTTTTCTAGTTTCCAATAACATGTTCCCAATTTCTGTCTGAGACCTCATCAGAATGGCCTTTACCATCCATATTTGTAAAATATTCTTATCACAACCACTTGAGTAATCCCTAAGAAGATTGAGGATTTCTTTACAGCTCTCCTCTTCTTGTGAGTCCTCAAGAATTGTCCTTAGTCTTCCATTCTTGGCAGTGGACTTCAAAACTCTTCTAGCATCTACTCATTACCCAGTTCCAAAGCCACCTCCACATTTTTAAGTATTTGCTACAGCAGCACCCCACTCTTAGTTCCAATTTCTTAGTCTATTTGGGTTGCTATAACAAAATACCATAGAGTGGGTAGTTTATAAATGACATAAACTTATTACTCACAGTTCTGGAGGCTAGAAAGTCTAAGAACAAGGTGGTAGCAGATTCGGTGTCTGATAAAGGCTCACTCTCATTCTAAGATGCCACTTTGTTGCTGAATCTTCACCTGGTGGGAGGGGTGGAAAGGGTTAGGGTGCACCTTTCAACCTCTTTCATAAGGGCATTAAATTTCATTTACGAGGACAGAGCCCTCGTGACCTAATCACGTCCCAAAGGCCCAGCTCTTAATACTCTTGCACTGGGGATTAAGTTTCAACATACGAATCTGAGAGTGGGGCACCAACATTCAAACCATAGCACGTGGGTAGTAAGGACAGCCTATGTTCTTGTGATCACTGAAGATTGAGAGCTTTAGTGTGATGTCTTAGGGATAAAGGCTTTCAGGAACTGCTATGTTTATCTGACTAGAAATAGGCCAAGGTCTCCACATAAAGCTACATTTAAGTATATTTAGAAAAATCTGAGCTCTGGATCCACATTTTTAAAAGTGTTTAGAAAATTTGATTTTACTTTATTTTTCCCTGACTCATAGGAAGGAAAATTAATGAGCTGGATGCTTCATGCATTCATTCATAGAATGCCTATTGTGTGGCAGTGACAATTTTTGACGGTGGAGATAGATCAAATAACAAAGTGGGAAATGTCCTTGCCCTCATGAAGTTTACAGTCTAGTGCAATGGAAAGTAGGCCTGAGTTAGATAAATTGTGAATATGTAGTGCATAAGATAGCAATGAGTGATATGCAGAAAAATATTTTTGAGAAAGGAGAGAAGGGAGATTTGGCAGAGGATGTGGATTTTTAAGTAGAAAGGTTCATTGAGAAAATGACATTGGAACAAAGAAAAGAAGGAGGTGAGACAGTACACTGTAGGGTTGTCTGATGGAGGAACATTCCAGGCAGAGGGGACCACAGATACAAAACCCCTGAGATGGGAACATGCATAGCATGTTTAGACTAGCAAAAGGGCTGATGGCGTTAGAGCAAAGGGGTGTGGGGGTAAGGATGAGATGAAGATGGGAAGAAAGTAGGACAGCTTAGATGTAGCCTCCTAGCCCATTGTGTGGACTTTGATGTTTGCTCTGAATAATGTGGAATGTCCTTGGATTGTTTTGAGCAGAGGGGAAAGAATGATAGGCTTTCACTTATGTTTTAAAAGAATTCTAGCACTTGTGCAAAAAATATAGAAGATAAAAGTGGAAGCAATGATACCAGGTAGAGGACTATTTGTCAGCTAGGTGAGAGATGAGGCTGGCTTGGGCCATGGAGGTTGCTTCTCTGGTGATGGCGGATATCTTTAGACAGATGTGATTTTTCTGTGTGTCTTGCTGGGTTGATGGGAAACTAGGATTTATTAATCTGGTTGCTTGACCCAGGAACTCCTGGCAGTTGGTTGTCAGTTATGAGTGGGTTTTTTTTTTTTTTTTTTTAAAGCATACCACTTCATTTTGTCTTTGCTGCTGTATTATCACTTAAAAAATTATAAAATGTTGAAAGTGATGGTATTCGAGGTTAAATTTTACTAATACAGACTTCACAACAATTTAGCAGCTTGTATTCCATTTTTAAGTTTTATATCACAGATGGGCGTCTTCCCATTAAAAAATAAATCAGGAGTGGCAGCATCGTCAATGTTATTTTTCTTATAATTCTAACTAAAGATAGAAACGCTTCTGAGAATTCACTATTCCAGGAATGGCAAACACGCAGCAAATATTGTCACTCTACCATTTTCTCAACAATGGCAGACATTGCTAGATGATCACAGCATTCTTTTCACTGAGTCCCGATGAAACATGGGACACTTTATCAAAAAAACCACTGAAAGATTAGAGTTGGCGTGAGTTAAAACCTATTTGCCATTCCTGTGAGTAATCACTCTTCCTGACAGCTTAATAGGATTGGAGAGGAAGCCTTATTGCACAGTGGTGTAGCTGGAGTCAGACTTCATCTTTGTCTTGTCAAAATGCTGTCTTGTCACTTGATAGCTCTTCAATCTTGGACCAATGACTTAACATTTCTGAGCCCTCATCTCCTCATCTATAAGATGGGAGAAAATAATACCTATCTTATAAGAAACACGAGATTTAAATAAAATGATACCTGCAAAGTACTTAACACAATGTCTCACTTAAACACTTAATCTCAAATGATACAATTGGAGTTTAATTAATAGACTTTAAAAGACTAATTTCTTGAGACCAGAAAATTTACAAAAGTATTCTAGCTTTGTGACCTAGCCTTTTTGATTAAAAAAAAAAAAAAAAACTTTTTATCTTGCAAGTATGTCCATATCTTTTCAAGGAGAAGAAAGCTTCTTTGCAAATACTCCCAAGCCCACACAGGTATTATTGAAGCCCTTCATCCTGATAGATTCCACTGGGTTTAGGGGTTGGATGGGTTCAGTGTGCAGGAATAGGAGAGTTGTGAGACACATTGGTATAGCAGGAAAGCCACGGCTGGAGGAACAGACTTTGGTCATGTGGTCTTATGTCTTCCATTTTATATTGAAACTATATATGGACATTCCCAAAGGGACAAGACGCATTGGTGAGGTGGTACCCAGTGACATGTCTTCTATTTTCAGTTTCACTATGAATGATGCAGGTTTTTGTCTTCTATATTGCTTTTAGAGTGATTACTTGTGACACTATTCCTTTTTTTTTTTCTTTTGAGACAGAGTCTCACTCTTTGGCCCAGGCTGGAATGCAGTGGCATGATCTTGGCTCACTGCAACCTCTGCCTCCTGGGTTCAAGAGATGCTTCTGCCTCAGCCTCCAAAGTAGCTGGGACTACAGGCATGCACCACCATGCCTGGCTAATTTCTGTATTTCTAGTAGAGATGGGGTTTCACCATGTTGGCCAGGCTGGTCTTGAACTCCTGACCTTGTCATCCACCTGCCTCGGCCTCCTAAAGTGCTGGGATTACAGGCGTGAGCCACCGCTCCCAGCCGGAAGATTTTCTTTTTGCATTTGTTTTCTACAACTTCACTATGTTGTGTTGAGGTGTGGATTCAGTGTTATGTATTCTTCTTGGGATCCACTGTGATTTCTGAATCTTAGGATTCATGTCTTTTATCTATACTAGGCCGTTGTAAGCTGTTACTTCCTTGAAACGGCCTCTCATCATCTAGTCCCTCCTTCTGGAACTCCTAGACATAAATTCAAACTATATAGTATTCATTTCTCTTCCATGCTTTTTAATTTTCTTTTTTATATTTCCAATGACTTATTTAATTTTAAACTTTCTCAGATCTATCTTCTAGTTCATTAAGTCTTTCTTAAATTATGTTTATTTTATATATTTCAGATGACATAATAACTGAAGTTCTGCTCCTGAATTTTATTGTTCGTTACTTTTATGGTTTTATTCTTTCCTTAGGATTTAGATTCTTCGTTAAGTGTATTTAATAATTTTATATATGTATTTTTTATTCTTTCAGATTGTCATACTAGTAGCCAAAGTTTTGGGAATATTGTAACTCTAACTCACAATAGATTGTTTCTTTGTGTGTTTTGTAATTTTAAATCACAGTGTGGATTTGCAGATGGGAAGTCATAGCTCAGGTTGAGACCAGGTCCTTTCACAACAGGTTTTCCTTGTGTTCTTGACAACCATTGTAGGGACTTCGTGAGTGTGATTGATTTCTATGAGTTTGTTGATTTGGAGATTCCAGGGCAATGCAAACTTGAATTACAAACCCAATGGAAGTACAGGCCTGGGATTTAAACTCTCAGAGATAATTTTGTTTATTTTTATCCAGAATCTAGCAGAGAGATGTTTCCCTTGTTGGTGGGAATTTATTTTCTAGTCAAAACTTACACTAAAATTGTAGCCCTTCCTGGGTCCTAACCTAACCCCACCTCTTTACACTGGACCGTGGACTCCTCTATTTCTGCATGGACCTTGGAATTATATCCTTCAGCTACCTCCATCTCTCACCTAACTCTTCCAGGGATGCCATAGCATCAGCAAAACGTATTTTTTCAATGCTGCCTTCATTTCTGACATTTGGGCATTTGCCATCTTTCTTGTCAGCTTAGCTATGCATCTTAGAGTGTTTTTATGTTACATCTAGCATTTCTAGGTGTTTGTAGTGGGAAGGTTTTCAAGCTCTCTTATTCTGCTATCATTTTACAACCAGAAGCTCTGGACTGCCATGCATTTGTTGAATACTAATTAATGCCAGATACTGAGCTTAGTAGTAGGGACACAAAGATCTGTGAGACATACTGTCTGCTCACAAGATAATAGTCTAGTGGGGAAGGTAGCCATGTAATTTTTGGGTAACACAATTGGTACAAAAAAGATACATATACAGTACTTTCAAAACAAAATAGAGGCCACTCAAGTTTATGGGTGAGATCAGGTCAGAGAAGGCTTCCTAGAAGAAGAGATACTTAATCTGGTCCTGAAATATAAATAAGAGTACATCAGGTAAAGGTAGTAGAGAAGGGAGGAAAGTGCATGGTAAGTTTGAGAGAACTACAAGCACTTCAGAGCTACTGGAGTAGAGTTCAAAGAACTGACCACATCTTGTTTCTAGACCCACCAACAGATTTCTGATTGAGCTCTTCTGATACCTTAATAAGAAGACAAACACAATGCAATATAGATATAGCATTCTAGTTATAGGAAAGATATGGTTACCTGAGCCCTCTGGGGAGCAGATGTCAAGAAAGAATTAGAAGTGTAAGAGATTTCTTGGGAGCAATGTCCATAAAATACCAAGTAGGGAGAGAGCAGGATAAGGCAGGGAGAGCTGTCAGTCTGCAACACAGGTCTCACATTTGTGAAAGGAGAAGGGAAGAAAGGAAGATTGGGTAGGAAGAGTCTTAGATTCTGGTGCAACTTTGAGAAAATATTTGCCAAACTAATGGGGAGCTCTAATGCGTTGCCCACAGAGGAGTTCGCGTTGGGCAGAAATGACCAGGTCACAGTATTCCTGCTGAGTGCTGTGCTCAGTAATTAGCTGGGGCTGCCGGGTAGAAGCACAGCCTTAGAGCAAATGCTGCAGCAGATCTCAAAGGTCTAACCACACTCCTGGTGGTGAGTCTTCTCTTGAATCTCCATGGCTACCACACCCCCAACTTGGAAATTTTGTAATCTGGCCTTCTGGTTTATATACAAGTTTCATGTGAACTTAATTAGGTACCTATCACTAAGAATCTGTTCATTTCTGAGTTTCCAGTACCTAGGGCTGTAAGGTTGAAGATAAGAGCCATATCATGACAGATTTTTCCAATTAATATCTAGTGGGTTTTGGACTTAGCATCCTTTAAGCCTGCCCGTTGATGGCAAAAACCTCTCTGCCTCATTGTGTGTCATATGCCTGCCTTTTTTTTTTTTTTTTGGTCCTAAATTCATTCCTTTCTACTATATAGTTTTATCCTGTTGATCCAGATAACATTTTCACTCCAGATACACTTGTTGACCTCTGTTCATCTAGACTGGAGAAGGTGGCTAAAAATAGTATTGTTAAAAATACTGTGAGAATGATTATTCATAAAGGGATTTGAGTGATTTTGTGAAAATATACATTAATATCATAATGAAACTAGAAGATTACTGTCATACCTTTCCTCTCAGGAAATGCTTAATTACTGAAAAATTTCTTAACACATGTCATGGAAAAATTGGTCACATAATTTGAACTTTGGAAATTGCATGGTGTTTAAAAAAAAATAAGAGAGAATGAGAATGAATCATTGAGTCATTTATGTTCCCTCTGTGCACTAACCACTTCATCAAACAGCTAAGTTCACACACATATTCCTTGAAATTTGAGGGCCATAAAAGTCAAAGGAATGCATCTCTGCCTTTAAAGTTTTCATTTTCCTTCCTTCTCTGGGGCACAGAGTGAATGGGATTAAAGGTGAAGCTCCTTGAGTCACACACATTTTGATGTTTCTGTTGCCTTTGCACAGAATCTCACATCCTAACATGTTTTGTCTCTGGCATTCTTAGTATGTCCTTTACATTGCAGAACAGCATTTATAGTGTCAAGCTTTTTTGTTTTTCTTTTCCAAAGAGAAGTTTAGTTTTATCAAACTGCATTAAATGTTCTGTGCCTTCACTTTGACTCAAGTAGCATATTCTTGAGAAATGTGATATTTTACAGCAACTGATTTAGGCACACATGAATCAAAACCACCTCTTCCTTGAGAACTGAGTCAACCTCTCAGGTACCTAAGCAAGCGGGTTTAACATGAATTTATAGTTTCCATGTGAGAACGGTAAGGAAAAACGGAAGGATGTAAAAGGATATTGGGAGAGGAAGGTCAGAGAAGTTGTTCATCTGTAAAGTTTTCCACTGGGGATAAAGAAATGGTTCCAGAACTGCAAACAGGTCTCCCAAAATTATCTGACATTTTCCTTTACAATTAAAGGCTGGAGATTTTCCTGAGGAGCTAAGGGGTTGAAGGCCCGGTTAGAAATTTAAGGCTCTGTGCCTAGATAGATGCAAAAGATCTAACTCCAGATAAACTCCTCCACGTATTTCTTCCTTGTTGACCTCTCAAAGTGTCCTATGATTACACGCCACCTGTGTTTCCAAGGCTCCTGGACATATCTACAAATTGAAATTAGTGTATATTTGTATATGAAGGTTGACAGCTAAGTAAGAAAAATATTCTGTGGCATCTAATTACAGAAAACTAATAAACATGCAAAAATCAAAGAAGAACGTAACAAAACAAAAAACCACCAGTGCCTGAACCTCGGGATGTGCATATGCAGATTAGGTCTCTAACCAGGCTAAATGTTAACTGCTCTTGCTTTATAATTGTTCTGCTGCAAGTGTTTATATAATTACTCCATTCTTTTGCTCAGGGTGTTTTTGTTAGATAATTCAACTAAATGTTAAGACATCAAATGAGTAAGTAGAACTGCAATTCACTGGGGATGATGCCAGCACTGAGTATCATTATTAAGGTTATAGGTTTTAGCAAAAATTGAATTAAATGCTGATTATATCTAAATACTCCAGTGGGAAGGTCTTTGAAGAGACTTTTAAAATTCGACATGTGGTATGTTTTCGTTGCTTTTAAAAACAATATGTTCAAATGGGTGACTCAAGGCTAAAGGATATCACCATAGATTTAAGTTTTTTTTTTTTTTCTGGAGAGAGGTGGGTTGAAAGGAGAGACAAAGTTTGTATTTCACCACTGATTTAGATTCAAGAAAAAAAAAATAACAGCAATACAATTTTAGAATAAGATTTATATAATAAACTGAGGATATGTTTATTATCTCACTAATTTTGGCAGTTCTTGAGAATGGGATTTGTCCAATGTAGAGAGAACTGGGAAATTTTCAGTCAAATTATTTTTCTGAAACTCCTAAAAATCAGGTGAAACTGTCAATATGTAAATAAACGTAGATGTAAAACTTTTAAAATGTGGGGATGAAGGTGGAAGACTAAAGTATAAATGTTATAAGTTGTGACAAAGTAGAAATAATGCAACTGAAAAGTGCAAGTGAGAAAGAGAAAGAAAGAAGAAAATAAGCCTATTGATTGTTGTATAACTTGTAGGTAAGGAAAATACAACAGCAAAAACTGATAAAGCAGGTAGTCAAAGGCAGAAACAAACGATCAAACCAAGAACTCCAGGAGATTACTGGTGTTCAAAAAATGTAAGTACAATAGTAGCTACCAGACCAAAATAGAAGCTTTTCTAAATATAAAAAAAATTAAGGAACAAAAAATACACATATGGAGAAAAGTATCAAAAAATAAAATATATAATATTATGCCACAGTTAAGCCCAAACTACAGGGTTTTACCCATCAACTAAAAGAAGACTTTCAATTTTGCTCATAAAGAATGATCTAACTATATATGTATGTGTATATGTATATGTGTGTATATATATATAACTATATGATCTATATATATACACACACACATACATGCACATCATATACAGCAGATAGACCTAGACCTAAAAGTGATCCAAAAAAGCTAAAAATGGATAAAAAAAGGTATATCAGGCAAATGGAAAAATAAGGGAGTCGGGGTAGCAATCCTGATACCAGATATAAATTCAAGCCAAAAATCTTAAACATGATAAAGACAGGCACTTTTTACACAGGAAAACCATACTTTACAACGTAGACACATCTTTATGAACAGTTATACGTCAAATAACATAGTAATCATCTTTATAAAGCCAAACTACAGGAGATGCTAGGAGACATAAAAGAAATCACATTGGCTGGGCATGGTGGCTCACGCCTGTAATCCCAGCACTTTGGGAGGCTGAGGTGGGCGGATCACGAAGTCAGGAGTTCGAGACCAGCCTGGCCAACATGGTGAAACCCTGTCTCTACTAAAAATACAAAAATTAGCCAGGTGTAGTGGCAGGTGCCTGCAGTCCCAGCTACTTGGGAGGCTGAGGCAGGAGAATTGCTTGAGGAGGTTGCAGTGAATTGAGATTGTGCCACTGTACTCCAGCCTTGGTGACAGAGCAAGATTCCATCTCCAGGGAGAGGGGGGAATAAAGAAATCACATTAATGAGAGACATTCATACAGCTTTCTTAATACAGGAAAGATGAAGTAGGCAAGAAATAGGAGATTGAAAACCTAAACAACATAATCACTACAGGGGATCTTATAGATATACTGTATGTCAAACTCTACACCCTGTCAATAGAGAATACATCTTCTCAAGAGCTCATGCAACATCCACATAATTTGATTATATATTACTACACACACACAGTAAGTTTAGTGGCATACTGGTAAACAAGTAGTTTGGGTTGGGGTTGGGGGGGATCTGATTTATATCATTTACTGATTTCTTTGATGTAAATCCTTCAGTGGTCAATTAGCGCATAAATTGATAAATCAACCAGTGAAAATAGACTCAATAGTAGAACTAAAGTTCATATGGAAATTTGATATATAATAAAAGACAAAGATAGACTTTTTAAAATTTAAAGCTGGGACAACCCAGGAGCCATTTAGAAAAAGGTAACATTAATTCATAGCTTATATATACACAAAATTAACTCAAAATACATCATAGATCTAATGCAAAAATGAAACCATATGATACCATAAAAAGAGTAAATTGCTTTTTCATTTTGGTGTAGGAAAAGGCTTTCTAATTATGCATCAAAATCTATAGGCAGTAAAAAAGATTGATAATTTTGACTACATAACATTAAATGTTTTTACACATCAAAAATCATGATAACTGAAAAACTGGGAGAAAATATTTGCAACATATAGAGTAAGGCCTAATAGTTCTTACATATAAAGAAATCTTGAGGAACCAAGGGCCAAAACCCCAGCATAAATTGAGAAAGAGGGATAATCAGACAATTCAAAAAGTAAGATGTAAAATCAGCTTTTAAACATATGAAAAATGTTTACATTAAGAAATATAAATTAGTTCATTTTTTTTTTTTTTTTTTTTTTAACTGAGTCTCACTCTGTCTCCCAGGCTGGAGTGCAGTCGTGCTATCTTGGCTCACTGCAAGCTCCACCTCCCAGGTTCACGCCACGCCATTCTCCTGCTTCAGCCTCCCGAGCAGCTGGGACCACAGGCACCCGCCACCACGCGCAGCTAATTTTTTGTATTTTGAGTAGAGACTGAGTTTCACTACGTTAGCCAGGATGGTCTCGATCTCCTGACCATGTGATCTGCCCACCTCAGCCTCCCAAAGTGCTGGGATTATAGGCATGAGCCACCGTGCCCGGCCAACACATTTTTAACGCTATGAAAATATTAGCAACAATCTAAATGTTCATCCATGGTAGAGGGTGCTAATGGCTTGAATGTGTCCTCCCAAATTTCATCTCTTGGAAACTTAATCCTCAAATTCATATGTTTATGGTATTTGGACATGGGGCCTTTGGGAAGTAATTGAGATTAGATAAGGTCATCAGGCTGAGGACTTCATAATGGGACTGATGACTTTATAAGAAGAGGAAGAGAAACCTGAGCTGACACCACATTCTTGCCTTCTGGTTATATGATGCGCTCTGCCATGTTACAATGTAGCAAGAAGGCCCTCACCAGATGCTGAGCAGATGCTGGTGCCATACTCTTAGACTTTCCAGCCTCCAGAATGATAAGCTAAGCAAACCTCTATTCTTAATACATTAGTCTGTAGTATTCAGGTATAGCAACAGAAAACAGACAAAGACAGAAAGGTTGAAGAAACTACAGCACCTCCATACGATGGAGTTCTGTGCATCTGTAAAAAGGACGAGGAAGGTCTCTATGAGCTGACACAGAATTTTCCAGGATATGTTGGTTAGGTGAATAAAGCAAAAACAAAAAGCATCTGTAATAAGCTATCCTTCATGTGAGGAAGAATAGAATATAGGAAAATACATATATATATCTGTTCATTTGTACAAAATGCATGTGGGAAGGTTGAATCAGAAACAACGACAGGCTCAATTTAAAACTCATTTCGTGAACTCTGGTTGAGATATACTTCTAATAAAGATATATCTGGCCAATGACAGTTTTACCTTTTAATCAGATGCTAAATTTCCAAGGGTAAGAGATAGAATAATTCATTCAACTGCCTGTTGTGTAGCTGGTTCTATTTGTTACCTTTGTTAAATATTTGATAGAGCTTCCAACCCTTACAATCAGTGCAACTGAGGAAAAAGATTGTAGATGGATGCAAAACGCTGATGACCTCCCCCTTGAAACCAATGGCATATGTAGTTTGAGTTACCTGTAAACAAGGCTTCCTGTCCCTGTGTGGACCCTCAGAACTTAGAGTGGAGTATCTCCAGTGTTTTGTGGATCATTATCAAGAGCCTGTGGAAATGCAAATAAAGCCAGTCTCATTATTACAATTTGGGCTATATGTTACCAGGGAAAACAGTAAGAGAAAGGCAGAAATAACAGAACCGAGAGGTGAAGTTCTAATATGGTGTAGCTGCATCTGGGCTTATATGTTATAAATAGGAATAGGAAAAAAATAACATTGTAGAGAGGCAGCCAGGTATGGGAAAAGAATAGGAGGTTTGCCTCAGACCCAAATTTAAATCCTGATTCAGATACTTATTAGATGTAACTTTTGTAAGCTGTGTAACTTCTCAGAGTCTGTTTCCTTTTCTGTAAGGTGGGGATAAGATCACCCCTTTTTTGAGCTGTCACGAGAATTGGAAAAGGAACTGTATATCTGGCATACACCAGGTTTATAAAAGGTGGTGCATCCCTCCCTCTGATACTTGTAGTTTTCTATGTTTTCATTTTTGTATTGTTTTTCTCTTTTGTTTCAGATCTCATTGTCTTGGCTGTGTAATTATTAGAGTTGCCCAGAGTTGACTGCTGACTGGTGTTTTTGCTTGTTTCTTCCACAGAGGTCTCTCTGCCTATGGTTTTAACTATGATTTTCTTTCCCCGAGAGGAAACAATACCAGTATGAATTTATGAACTGTTTATATTAACACCAAAGAAGAATGTTGCAAAACTACTTTGATTTCCAACTATGGATCGTTAATCTCACTATCTTTAAAGGCCTCTTATGTGTAAGGTATTACCTACTAGTTTTTTGAAGAAGAATTCTGGTTGTAAAAAGTTTATAATCAAAGCAGAATGATACAGGCCAAATATAGATGCATTGACCATGTTAGGGGGCATTAGAAAATGGAGCCATTAATTAGGATCAGGGAAATCTTTTTTAAAAAAGAAGCATTTAAAGTGGATCTTGAAGGAGAAAAATTTCAAGAGGAAAATTGTTTGAGAAATTGATTATTTGGTGTTATAGCTTAATTTTATTCAAAGCACGTGAAAGGGGGAGAGCAGAAATCAAAGAGCTCTAAGTGAATAAGCCTTAACAGGTTCCTCATTTTTATGTTTATGTTGGGCAGAAGATTGTTACAGAGGAGAGAGTTGTGAGAAAAGGCATTTTTCCCCCACTGAGTCATTTGCAAGTCATAGAAAGAACCAAAATCAGGAAATTACCTCTTCTTTTTTTGAAGCTAAGGTCTTGGTTTAATGGAAGCCACTCACTAGAGAGAGAAGAAATAGTCTCAATTAAGTTAATCTCCCATCTTGTTATGTAGAAATAGCAGAGCATTGAAACCAAGCTGCAGACAGGAGCCTTGTGTCTAGTAATTTGATGTGGCTCTGATGGAAGTAGTATACCAATTTAGAGATGCAAGTCCAGGTTGCTCTGTGTTATGGGAGAAGTTTGTGAAATGATGGCCGTATTATCGGTGGTCACAGCTGATTTGTGTAAGAAGACTTTGTAGTTTATCGATGTGTAGGATGCTTTGAACAGATTAGTTATCCAGTTTTTATTTGTGGCATGA
Organism: Hylobates moloch; assembly: GCF_009828535.3. NCBI lineage: Eukaryota > Metazoa > Chordata > Mammalia > Primates > Hylobatidae > Hylobates > Hylobates moloch. The sequence continues at coordinate 85,103,599 of NW_026652290.1, read as the reverse complement.
AGGATGTGGCCTCCAGAGTCAGGAAATCAAGACTCACAGCTGTGTGACTTGATCTTTGGGAACCTCAGTTTCTTTATGAATAAAATGAACTGATGTTAATACTAACTAGGGTTGGTGAAGAGAGCAAAAGTACAACTACAGACAAACAGGGCTTAAAACTGTTTAGGACTTTCATGTCAGTTACCATTCAAGGGAGCATTAGTGAATCAACCAATAAACTACCTGGCCTATGGCATAGTTTACCATGGAATGAAAAAGCATTCTGCAAAGAAAACAAGGGAATTATTGAGTTCTTAACTTGTATGGTTCAAATAAACTCTCCATATAGCCTATATAGAGGCTCTCTCTGGTCGCCAGAACAGTGTTTTTCAAACTGTAGGTTTTAACTTGTTACTGGGTCATGGAATCAGTTTAGAGTTGGCACCGGGATTTTTTTTAAATTAATGAATCAGAAAAAGAATATAATACAATATAAAATATCAAACCACCTTGTACAGTAAAAGTACTAACTTACTAATAAAAATGTTATTCTATGCCTATACTCATACATATACACACATATATGCTTTAACAAAGATGAGTTAGAAATGGCAAATGTATTTTTAAAATGGCTTGCAGTCAGTCAGCATCTGAAAAAGTTTGTTCTAGAGTGTCACTGATGAATTGTATTCTCAAATATTTCCTTCTTTTACATTTTTCATAAGCTTTACTTTCTATATTCTCAACTGTCCACCTGACATATTCGCTAGGTTGTTTAGCCTTTTTCTCAAACTGATATTCCTAAAGCTGAACCTTCTCTACCTTCAGATCATTTTATCCTGCAAATTTTTTATTTTTACGTATTCATTATACACTCAGTTACTTTTGGTCAAGCCCTTAGTGGTTTCAACCTTGCCTTACTCTTTACTCTCTTTCCCATCTTTAATCGGTGAGTATAGTTTATGTAATTGACCTTAATTAAGTGCCTAGTATTAGTCACTATGCCATATGCTTTATATATGTTGTTTCATGGAATTCTTACCATATCCTTGAAATGAGGCTGAAAGGTGTTGAGTAACCAACCAGATGTTACACGCATTGTATTTATGTAGATCAGTTCTTTCAGCTCAGTCAGCTTAGGTCTATCTGGCTCGAAACCTTAATGCTTTGTTACATCCTGCCACCTTCCCAAACGCCCTCTTTAAAATTTCTTCAGGAGCTCAGCATGATATTAGAGCAGTTATAATCCAGAATTATAATCACTACATGGTCCTGGGTTGTAATCAAAGCTACATTGCTGGAAAGGACTTCAGAGCTCTAAACTGTTATTTTGAAAAAGACATAATTAAGACTTAGATAGGTTAAGTGACTTCTCTGAAGCCATAGGCTAATTAGAGGCAGAGCTCTGGCCAGAATTCAGGTCTTGGTTTTAGTGTAGTGATGTTTTCATCTTTTCTACTAGCCTCAGGAGCTAGAACAAAGGGTGGAAAAATAAAAAACAGGATCCACAGAACAAAGAGCTATTGAATACCCCAAGGTGTCAGAGGCTTTAGAAGAAATTGATTCCTTATTAAGTCCTTAGGATCAGAAATCTTTTGAGATTTTCTTCTGAATCATCATGGGTCAATATTCTTCTAAAAGCTCTTTACTGGCCAATGTTCTATATGTTGCTTACATGAAATTCCTTCAAGGAAAGAGAATAAAGTTAAGAGAGAGGCTGCAATCCTATAACTGGGTCTTCTAATAAGTTGAGGGATTCCAAGTTTTAGGGAAATAGACTTACTGATTCTTAATTTTATCTTTCCTTTGGACTCCAGCTGACCAAGTAAAAGTAGAATTCAAGGTAGGCTCAGAATTGTGGAGGCAGTGAGTGAATTCTTCATTCCTGCTCTTCATCCTTCCACTTCAACCCTTAATACACTGGGTTATCCCAACCTTGGTCTGCTCGCTTGTTCACTCATTTCAACTTTTGGGAGCTGCACAACGATCTTTGTTTCGAGTTTGGCTTAAAGATAAGGTTTCCTTTACCTCCATGTCTACCACCCCATTCCCAATAAAACTGCTTTTGCAGTGCATTTACTTCCTTTGTTGAGAGGTAGGTTCTTAGTTCAAGTTTCTGGCAGTTTTCAGGCAATACTTGGTAAAGATGGCACAGTGGTTAAATGATCTCTTTTTTTTTTTTTTGAGACAGAGTCTCACTCTGTCACCAAGGCTGCAGTGCAATGGCGTGATCTCAGCTCACTGCAAACTCCACCTCCCGGGTTCAAAGGATTTTCCTGCCTCAGCCTCCCAAGTAGCTGGGAAAATGATCCCTTTAACATTGGGCTTCTAGATTTTTGGAGTACACAGTGGTGTCTTAAAAATATGCATCTTTATTTGAACATATTCTCTTTATGACACACCATTTCAAAATGCAAAAGTTTTGAATTTTTGATAAGACTTACCTGAGTTTTTAGATTAAAGGCATATATTCTAAAGAAATGACTTAATAAACACTCTCCTACATTCATATAGGCCCACGATAAAAGCATAAAGTTATTTTGTTCATTGTAGTTTAAAATAATTGATCATTTCAGATGGACCACAACATATGTCACACTATAATTTTATTTATCAGGTGAGAGGTCTATTAATATCCCGAATTCAATGTTTGTTTTTATTTAGAAGGAAAATATATTCCAAAATAAGCAAATTGAACGCCCCTCTGCACCATGCATGCCATGGTCTTTCCTACCTTTGTGTCTGCATTTGTGCTCATCTTTGCCAGCTTCCATCTGGAATTCCCACCCAGCCAGTTCCTCTTCTGTAAACTCTGCTCAGTTAAACAGGACGTTCCTGAAGCTGCCAGACAGCCTTTGTCAAATCTTAGGAGCAGAAGTCCTATAAGGTGTTCTTCTGAGTCATCATGGTTAATATGATTTTAAGATACCTTTACTGGTCAAATGCTGTGTGAGTTATTTGAATATAATTCCCTGAAGAAAAGAATAAAATTGTTACAATTCCCAGCTGCACCATGAAAATTTATTTTACTACATTAGCCCACACATATAGTTCAGCATTCTTAGAATTATTACACTTAAGTCCACACAGTTTAGTATTTAATTTTTCTCTAATTGTTTTGAATGTTATTTTGGATCCACATTTAAAGAAAATCTATTAAGCACCTGCTATGTAAGGCACAATTTGGCACTTTGGGAGATTTTTTAAAATGGAGAAATTGTCACTGACTTCAAATCATTGACCCAACCATTCATTAGACAACCATTTATTGAACATTTTCTGTGTGATAGGCCCTGTGTTAGTGTATTAGTCTGGGTTCTCTAGAGGGAGAAAGATGGAGGCCAAAAGACTTGAGCAGTCTAGTCTTTTCACGTTCTTCTGCCTGCTTTTATTCTGGCCATGCTGGCAGCTGATTAGATAGTGCCCACCCAGATTGAGGTGGGCCTGCCTTTCCCAGTCCACTGACTCAAATGTTAATCTTCTTTGGCAACATCCTCAAAGACATACCCAGGAACAGTACTTTGTATCCTTCAATTCAATCAAATTGACACTCAATATTAACCATCACAAGTCCACCCCCTGTCAACTTGAACCCATATACATCTCCTGAGATCATACATAGTCTTCAAATAAAGACAATAAGGTCATAACCACGCCTAACATAATACAACTATCCTTCCTACCACCAGAAATGCACCAACCCCCAACCCAAATGCTATTACATGAGTTAACAACACTTGAATGCTGATATGCAGTCAATCTTATGCCACATGTTGAAAGAAAAAGGAAATAAAATAAAGATACTTTCTTAGTATAAGTGTATACATGCACAAACATGTTCTTAACAAAATAAGGAGGGGATACTCATGACAATTACAGTCCTGGTTTCTGCAACTGGTCATGTGGTTGAAGCTGATGTTGTTGACTACCTTCTTCTTCTACCCATTCTGTATTCCCTTTGCCTTGAGCAAGCACCTCAGCAGGTCATGGTTTTATACCTGGTGGAGTGACCCAAACCTTCATTCCTGAAGGGTCTGGGCCATTTGTAGTCCTGCCTGGATTGGGCTGTTGTAGTTTCCCATTGACCTTAATCACAGGGCATGGCAGTTTAAGAGACACCATAAGGGATCTTCTGTATTCCATGCATACTCTTCCTTATCTCTGTTGTGGAGTAATAGACTGGTTTCATCTTGGTAGTCTGGGTCCACCCAGCCAACACTAACTCCCTTAGCCTATTGACTTAGAGGTAGGAGGAGCCCAAAGTGGCCAGGTGGCAATCTTAACTTCCAGTTTAATGGAATCATTGTCGTGTCTCCTGGTGGCAGCGTTAGTCCCTCTGGGACTAAGACCTCTAGGCCAGCAGAACATAATGTCATGGGAAAGGGAAGCAAAAATTTTGTTAGTGGGTCACTAGGGGTGTTGGGGAGTGGTGCCACTTCCACCTTTCGATTCCTGGACCTGCGAATCCTGGCTATAGGAGAAATAGTACCATATACTGGACAACAATTCAGAGCATACACAGCCTTCTGGACAACTTTGCCCCAGCCCTGCAAAGTATTGTCACCTAATTGGCATTGTAATTGTGACTTCAAGAGACCATTCCACTGTTCTATCAATCTAGCGGCTTCAGGATGATGGGGAACATGGTAAGACCAGTGAATTCCATGAGTGTGAGCCCACTGCCACACTACTTTAGCCGTAAAGTGAGTGCCTTGCTCAGAGGCAATGCTATGTGGAATACCACGATGGTGGATAAAGCATTCTGTGAGTCCATGGATGGTAGTCTTTATAAAAGCATTGTGTGCACGATAGGTAAACCTATATCTGGAGTAAATGTCTATTCCAGTGAGGGCAAACTGCTGCCCTTTCCTTGATGGAAGAGATCCAGTATAATCAACCTGCCACCAAGTAGCTGGCTGATCACCCTGAGGAATGGTGCCATATCTGAGAGCTCAGTGTTGGTCTCTGCTGCTGGCAAATGGAGCACTCAGCAGTGGCTGTAGCCAGGTCAGCCTTGGTGAGTAGAAGTCCGTGTTGCTGAGCCCATGCATAACATCCATTGCTGCCACCATGGCCACTTTGTTCATGGGCCCATTGGGCAGTGACAGGGGTGGCTGGGGAAACAGGCTGAGTGGTGTCCACAGAATAAGTCATCTTATCCACTTGATTATTAAAATTCTCCTTTGCTGAGGTCACTGTTTAGTGAGCACTCACATGACACACAAATATCTTCATGGTTTTTGACCACTTGGAGAGGTCCATCCACATATCTCTTCCCCAAATTACTTTGTCATCAATTTTCCAATCATGCCTCTTCCAAATCCTTGACCATCCAGCCAAACCATTGGCTACAGCCCATGAATCAGTATATAATTGCACACCTGGCCATTTCTCCTTCTATGCAAAGTGCACAGCTAGATGAACTGCTTGAAGTTCTGCCCACTGGGAAGATTTCCCCTCACCACTGTCCTTCAAGGATGTCCTAGAAAGGGGCTGTAGTGCTGCAGCTGTCCACTTTCAGATCGTGCCTGCATGTTGTGCAGAGTCATCCGTAAGCCAGGCCCTTGTCTTCTCTTCCCTTGTCAATTTATTATAGGAACTGCCCATGAGGCCGTCAGTGCAGGTTGGGGGAGAGAAGGCAGGGTGGCAGGAGTGGGAACCAGGGGCATTTGAGCCAGCCACTTCCTTATGTAACTTACTTGTGCCCTCAGGACACCTGCTGGAGCTCGACCACATATATACCATTTCCATTTGATAATGAAATGTTGCTGTGCATGACCCACTTTATGGCTAATGGGTCAGAAAGCACCCAGTTCATGATAGGCAGTTCTGGTCCCCTTGTGACTTGACCCATAATCAAACGTTCAGTTTCTACCAAAGCCCAGTAACAGGCCAAGAGCTGTTTTTCAAAAGGAGAGCAGTTACCTGCAGAAAATAGCAGGGCCTTGCTCCAAAATCCTAGAGGCCTCCACTGTGATTCACCTATGGTGGGCTGCCAAAGGCTCCAAACAGCATCCCTGTCTGCCACTGACACCTCAAGCACTATTGGATCTGCTAGGTCATATGGCCCAAGTGGCAGAGCAGCCTGGACCTGTTGCAGAGCCTTCTCCTGTTCTAGACCCCAATTAAAACTGGCAGCCTTTCCAGTCACTCGATAAATGCGCTGGAGTAACACACTCAGATGAAGAATGTGTTGCCTCCGAAATCCAAATAGGACAACTAGGTATTGTGCCTCTTTTCTTGGTTGTAGGAGGGGCCAAATGCAGCAACTTACCCTTGCCTTTAGAAGGAATATGTCAACAGGCCCCACACCACTGAACCCCTAGAGATTGTACTGAGGCAGAAGGTGCCTGAATTTTAGTTGGATTATTTCCCATCCTCTGGCACACAAATGTCTCACCAATAAGTCCAGTGTGTTTGCTACTTCTCTGTCACTGGATCCAATCAGTATAGGGTTATCAGTGTAATGGACCAGTGTGATATCTTGTGAAAGGGAAAAGCGATCAAGGTCTCTCTGAAGATTAAACACCAAGCTGGAGAGTTGATACACTCCTGAGGGAGGGCATTAATGGTACATTGCTGGCCTTGCCAGCTCAAGGCAAATTGATTTTGGTGGGCCTTATGGACAGGAATGGAGAAAAAGCCATTTGCCAAATCAATGGCTGCATACCAGGTACCAGGAGGTGTTAATTTGCTCAAGCAATGAAACCACGTCTGGTACAGCAGCTGCAATTGGAGATACCACTTGGTTAAGCTTACAGTAATCCACTGTCATTCTCCAAGATCCACCTGTCTTCTGCACAGGCCGAATAGAGTCGAACAGGGATGTGGTAGGAATCATCATCCCTGCATCTTTTAAGTCCTTGATGGCAGCACTAATCATCCCCTCCAGGGATGTGACATTGTTTTTGATTTACTATTTTTCTAGGTAGAAGCACCTCTAATGGCTTCCATTTGGCCTTTCCCACCATAATAGCCCTCACCCCACCAGTCGGGGAGCCAATATGGGGGTTCTGCTAGCTGTTAAGTATGTCTATGTTAATTATGCATTCTGGCACTGGGGAAATGACCACAGTATGAGTCTGGGGACCCATTGGACCCCCTCTAAGTCAGACCTGAGCTAAAACTCCATTAATTACCTGACCTCCATAAGCTGCTACTTTAACTGGAGGACCACAATGATGTTTTGGGTTCCATAGAATCAATGTCTGCTCAGGGCCAATGTCCAGTAGTCCCCGAAAGGTCTATCATTTCCCTTTCCCCAATGCACAGTTACCCTGGTAAAAAGGCCAGAGGTCTCCTTGGGAAAGGATGGGAGAAAGATTAACAGCATAAATTGTCAATGGTGTAGTGTGGTCCTTCCTCAAGGGGACCTGGCCTCCCTTTCATTCAACGGGTTCTGGGTCTGTAGACTGGCTTAAGTCTAGAAATAGATTGAGGGGCTATGATTCTGTTTTTTATAACTCAAACTAATCTTTTGTCCATTCGACCTAGAAGTTTTCTGCTTATGTAAATTAAGTAGGAATACAGTATACTTTCTATCAGTTTTACTTCTAGGAACACTGTGATTAATTAGCAAATGCCAGAGCTCTGCCCAAGTCAGGCTCTTCTGATTGCTGCTTTACCGCTGCTGTCCATTATGGTACCTATGCCCACATTGCCTTTGATGGTTGAGTGCTGCCACTTGGCCCCTGCCACCTCAGGATCCAATTATTCCCATTGCATTTAAAGGTTGTAGTTGAGTGACTGCAATTCCTACTGTAAGCTGTGGCATGCAGAGATGAACAATCACAGGGCTTTTCAAGGATGCAGGTGCTGCCTTCGCAAATCTATTTCAAAGTATTGGTCAAGGGTATATCTTCTGGACCCCCTCCCAGCTGGGATGAATAGGTCTAAAGTGATTGATCCACTCCAGCATCCCAATCTCCCTAAGCCTTTGGATCCCTTCCTCTACATTAAACCAAGGGAGATCAGGCATTTCCAGCTCACTCACAGTGGACCATCTTTTAATACATATTTCAGCTAACTAAACAAACTATTAGAACCTTTTTTAACTCCTCAACCTGCAACATTAAATGCAGAATCCCTGCTTGGTCGCTTTAAGTTGATAAATTTAGCCTGGTCAAACTCCATGTTCCTTCCATGGTTAACCCATATCCTTAATCCATATCCATTTCCATGCCTGTTCTCCAGATTTTTGCTTATGTAAATTAGAAAACTCAAGCAGTTCTTTAGGAGTGTGGTGCACCTCCTTGTGGGTCACATTCTGAATCTCAGCTCTAGGGAAGGGGCCCACTGGGACTTTAGTCCAGTTATAGGTCTAGAAGCAAACAGGGGTGTTGGAGATGGGTCTTGAGGAGCCTCCACATTGTCTTTCCTGGCAGCTGCCTCATGGGAGGCCATCACTGTTTCCTCAGGCAGTGCAGGGTTTATCTTCTAAGACAAAGGTCAAAAGGCTGATGGCAGCATGGGTCCGGGAGGGCATGTTGCCACTACTTGGGATGGGGAAGCTGTTCCTTGCAAAAAAAAATTGCATCAGAGTTTATAAGCTAAGTGTCCCTATTTTGATCAGGCCCCTCCCACACATCCCTATTCCAAATTGCAAGGTCCTATTCTTTTCCAATCAATACCCTCACTTTAACAGTAGATACCTGGTGAGGCTGTGCACATACTTTGCATTGCAGCTTAGCCACTCATATGATAAGAGCTTGTGTCTGATTTTCTGCAATTTTAGCTTTCTTCACAGGAGATAAGATTCTCACTCAGGGCAATAGAAGATTTGAGGCTCAGTATCTGCTTCTGAAGCTGGGTGTTAGAATCCCTGAGTTGATAATTTTCTTTCATGACTTTGTCCACTGAACTTAGGAGCAATCAATCAACTTCATTATATTCCTTAGTTCTCCACATATGGTCAAAGGTATTACGTATAGGGTCACTAAACTCCTTACCTCTCATGAGTGGTGAATCAGTATCAAATGCATTTATTTTGCATAATTCTCTAAACAGTTTACTCCACGGACTATAAGTGTTCTCCATACTATTAGAAATATATTCCTTTGCATTTTTGGGTCTAATCATATTAAGCAGCCAACTCCAGAAACCCCAAAACAAATGAAAGAGTTCCATCCTTAATATTCCGTTCTTATAGAACCAGTCCTGGTAGCAAAATCTATATTAGTCAGGGTTTTCTATGAAGCAGCATCATCTGGGGTAAATACCCAGGGTTCGTCTAGTGTCAAAAAGATTAAGGACACAGATACACATGAGAAGTGAGTTCAGGAGCAGAGGTTTAGTAGGCAAAAGAAAGGAGAACAGCTCTCTCCCTTGTGAGAGAGAGGGACTTCTGATAGGAAAATCCAGCCTGTGGCAGAGAGCACCGTGTTTTATACATAGGCCTGAGGAGGTGGTGTCTGATTTATGTAGGACCCACGGATTCGTTGGTCCAAGTGTGACATTTACATAGTACCTGGGGAAGGCTGGCCACCCCACCCTAACCTGAGTATGCAAATGGGATCTTTGGCCAGTGCCATATTGTCTTCTCCTTACTGTACACATGACTTGGCAAAGAGAAGGGAAGATGAAGTCACCATTTTGAACATGCCCAGTCCCAGGGGGCTTTTTCCTATTGGCACAACTGCCAGCATTTACCTGTGTAAGATTCCACCTTACTTGTCTATGTCTGCAGCTCGATTTTACAGGCTGCTCTTGGTTAGAAAAGAAAATGATTTGGGGGCTACTTTTCATTAAAAGGAAAACCTTACTGAGGTCTCCCGTACCCTCACTATCTGCCTAAATAATTTCTTAACTCCTATAGCATCTAGAGGGACAGAACTAATAGGATAGATTTATATATAAAGGGGAGTTTATTAAGGAGTATTGACTCACAGGATCACAAGGTGAGGTCCCACAATAGTATGTCTGCAAGCTGAGGAGCAAGGAAGCCAGTCTGAGTCCAAAAACCTCAAAAGGGAACTTGACAGTGCAGCCTTCAGTCTGTGGTCAAAGGTCTAAGAGTCCCAAAGCTGAAGAACTTGGAGTCCGATGTTAGAAGGCAGGAAGCATCCAGCATGGGAGAAAGATGGAGGCTGGAAGACTCAGGCAGTCTAGTCTTTCCACATTCTTCTGCCTGCTTTTATTTTGGCCATGCTACCAGCTGATGAGATTGTGCCCACCCAGGTTGAGGGTGGGTCTGCCTTTCCCAGTCCACTGACTAAAATGTTAATCTCCTTTGGCAGCACCCTCACCTCACACACTCGGGAACAATACTTTGCATCACTCAGTCCAATCCAGTTGACACTCAATATTAACCATCATGGTTAGTTATTGGGAATCTTATATTAATAAAAAAGTTACTTGGCTGCAATTAACAGGAAAGCTAACCAACAGGAGCTTAAATGAGCAAATTTTCTGTCAAGGGATAGATGGTAAATACTTTAGGCTTTTCCATGTACAACAGCTACTCTACTCTGCTGTTGTAATGTAAAAGCAGCCATAGACAATATGTAAATGAATGAGCATGGCTATATTCCAATAAGCCTTTATTTACAAAAATAGGAAGTGGGCCAGATCTGGCCCAAGAGCATAGTTTGCTAGCTTAAACAGATAGGATTTTATTCTCATATAATAAGATGCCAAAGACATCTGCTATTGGGTTAGAGGCTCAGTGATGTTAGTGACCCCATCCCTGAAATTTTCTTTACTTTTCCCTTATGATTGCAGATGAATGCTGTCTTCCAGCTATTATGATGGTATTGAAGGTAGAAATAACAGGGAAAGGAAAAGATCTAGGCTAGTGAAGAATATTAGTTTTAATAAAAGTCTTCACAGCAGACTTTCATGTCTCATGGGCCATACCTCCTAGCTACAAGGAAGTCTGGCAACACAAACATCTGACTTTTCAATCTTTGTTATGTGATTTGGCAAAGGAGAAAGGATTGCAAATGGCTTTGGGGGTAGCAAATGTCTACCACAAATATAGTGGTCAGGATAGTTCCTATCCTTGGGGAGCTAATAGTTTGGTGGGAAAGATGAACAATAAACAGGTAACCCTACAAATATGATATACCATAAAAGGGGCCAGTTTAGAGTTCTATAGGAGCAAAAAAAAAGGATATAGCATAGCCTTATGTGGGAGTTAAGTTTTTGGGGATGTCAGGAAGCTTGCTCAGAGCATCTAATTTGAGTTGTCAAAGAGAAGAGAAAGGTGACATGTAGATAAAAGTATTAAATACCATAGTTATGGTGAAAACAAGGAGCTGTTAACATTCAGAGGGAAAAGAGCTCAGGTAGAGACTCCTGGATAATTTTGTCATTTTACTTGAAAATTGTTCAGATTGTCAATGGGTAAAGATGACGGGGGAAGAAAGTTTTTAAGGGTTGGTAGTATAGAGTAAGGCATGGAAAGGTAAAGGAAACATGGTGAAGAAATAGGGCCGGGTGAGGTGGCTCATGCTTCTAATCCTAGCACTTTGGGAGGCCGAGGCGGGTGGGTCACTTGAGGTCAGGAGTTCGAGACCAGCCTGGCCAACATGGTAAAACCCTGTCTCTACTAAAAACACAAAAATTAGCGGGGAGTGGTGGTGCACGCCCTGTAATCCCAGCTATTCAGGAGGCTGAGGCGGGAGAATGGCTTGAACTCAGGAGGGTGGGCGTTGCAGTGAGCCGAGATCGCATCACTATACTCCAGCCTGTGTGATGGAGCAAGATTCCATTTAAAAAAAAAAAAAAAAGGCACAGCTCTTTCTGGTACACCAAAGGTCAGTTCTCTATTTGGAGAGCACAGCCTTACATTGTAGGTGCTTAATAAATACATATACTTTTTTTTTTTAAAGATGTGGATACAAAAATAACATTCAAAACAATTAGAATTAGATGAAAATTAAATCTAAACTGTGTTCACTTAAGTGTAACAGTTCTAAGAATGCGGAACTATACGTGTGGAGACGTGCAGTAAAATACATTTTTATGATGCAGCTGGGAATTGTTAAGAATTTTCTTTAGGGAATTATATTCAAATAACTCACACAGTATTTGACCAATAAGGAAATCATAGAATCACATTAACCATGATGAGTCAGAAAAACACTTTATGGGACTTTTGCTCCTAAGATTTGAAAAAGACTCTCTGGCAGCTTCACGAACTTCTTGTTTAACTGGGTGGACTTTACAGAAGAGGAGCTGGCTGGGTGGGAATTCCAGATGGAAGGTGGCAGGGATTAGCACAAATGCAGGTACAAAGGTAGGAAAGACCATGGCGTGCATGGTGCAAAGGGGCATTCAATTTGTTTATTTCGGAATATTTTTTCCTTCTAAATAAAAACAAACATTGAATTCAGGATATTAATGAGACCTCTCAACTGATAAAATTATTTATGGTCTGGCAAATCTTAGTGGCCTATCTGAAATGATCAATGATTTTAAGCAGGTTTTGTTCATAATTTAAAAACACATAAGCATTTTTTAATGTTTCAAATTCTTTATAAACATAATTTTTAATGATTGTATGATACTCCACTGCTTAGATTTATCATAACTAACTACAAACCCTGATGTCAACTGTTCAGTTGATTTTATATTTTTACTGATTAGCGTGCATATGACTTCAATAAATATCTTATGTGTTTGTATTTATATTTCTATGGCTGTTTTAAAACATGGCCCCTAATTATTTCACAATCCTTCTATGCAGAGGTGGGGTCTAATGTGGGCTGAAGGGACACTGTGTCAGTTTCAGAGCTTATTCCTTAAGAAAATGGCAGCTTCTACTTACTGTCTCTTAGAATTCTCTCTCTTGGAACCCAACCCCCATGCTATGAGGAAGCACAAGCAGCCTGTGGAGAGGCCCATTTGGAGAGACACATATGGAGGGAACTGTGAGGACTTCAGCCTCAGCCTCAGTTGATCTCCCAATTGACATGTGGTTCAAACTCCGATTGACATCTGGCTCAAACTTAACAGCTATGAGTGAACTATCTTGGAAGGGGATCTTCTCACTAAAACTGCCCCAGCTAATGATACTAGAATACAGATGAGCCTTCCTGGCAGAGCCCTGCCCAAATTACACGTTTGTGGGCTAAATATTTGATTGCTATTTTTATTAACCAATGAAGTTTTGGAGGATTCATTACATAGCAAAAAATAACCAGAACAATCTCTGATTGTTGTTTTAGAATAGACTCCTAGAAAAGGAAAGCCTGTGTAAGAGTACAAATATTTTAAAGGCTTTTGACACGTATTGCCTTGCAGACTTCTAAAAGAGTTGTGTCTGTTTCACTTCCATCATCGTACGAGTCTGTTTCACTGTATGCTCACCAGCATTGAATATTATGTTAAAACACATTTAATTTTCTTTTTTGAATGTTAGCTTATTTACTCAGTATAATTATAGAAGCTATTATTCTTGTAACTATTTTTCTTTTAGATTTTCACAAACTCTTTACTAAAAGGGCACTATTCTCTTGTTATGTTTGTGGCCCTTCCTCCCCATCCAGATTGTTTGCTTTTAAAGCTTTAGTCCTTTTAATTTGGCTCATGATTTTTATGTAAAGAAATTTATTGTATAATCAAGTTTATCATTTTTCTTCATGGAAGAATAAGCAGAGAAGGTAATTCATACAGAATGACTAGAAAGAGTATCTGCAGCTACTGTAGAGACACCTAGATTCACAAAACAAAGCAATCTATAGATATCAGGTGTATAGAGGCAGGAAACTGTGACCTGCTTTCCAGAGGCAGCTGCCTGTGGCTGTGATTTTGTCACTAGGGAAGTGCAAGTTTCTTTGGAGATTATCAACAAATGAAACATTTCTGAAAACACAGATGAAAAAAACACAACCTTGTTCAAATTTATGGATTGACTATACCTCTAACAACAAGTTTTCCCTTCTGTAATACATCTCTCTGTATGAGGTATCTCTATAAAGCAAACAATATATTTAGGAATCTGCATTGTAATGGGCTTCTCCGATATAGAATGAGACTTGATGAACTTAAGAATCAATTTAAATTGTATAGGTTTCTGAAAAATAAGCTTATAGTGTAAAGTTAAAATTTCCAAAGAAGAAAAGATTATTCATTTCCATCACCCAGAAACAATGCTATTAAACAGTTTGGTAAATTTACTTTTGGTCTTTTTTTCTATGCATTTTTAAACACATTTGAATTTTTAAATAAATATGTATCCTGTACTTTTAATATTTTATGAAAGTATTTCTCTTTGTTATTCAAGACTATTCATAAACATTTTGATAACTATGTAATGTGAAATTGTGTACTCAATTACCCTTTTGGTAGCATATTTAGTTTTTCTCAATTTTTGTCACTGTAATAGGTAATTCTGTAATAAATGTGCTTGTGCTTTTTCCATATCTATTATTCCTTAGGTTGATTCCAAGAGGTGAATTTGTGGGGTCAAAGCATATGGACTTCCTTAAGTCTCATAATGGATATTGAGAAATAAAAATATTTACTTTTCCAGAAAGAAAGATTTGCTGTTTTATATGTTCAGTTTTGTCTGGCTCATTTGATTTCTGTTTAGGCTTAAGGGCTTTAGGTTGGTTGATATGTCATTGCTAGCCCAAGACCTTATCAGAAGGAAGGCAGGGAGTGAATAAGTATAGCAGTGGTGCAGAGGATGGGTTTCACATGAGCAGTTAAGTGTAGAAATGTGGAAGTGTTGAGACAGAGATTCAATTGCTCTTCGAATTTGGGCCACTCAGGGTGTGTGGAGCTGGGAGCTTATTTAATGACCTCCCAAAGCTTCTCGGGGTACAAATGAGCCTGTGGACCTTTCTGGCAGAGTGAATCGACCCTTGCAGCACCAGACCTGCCAGGCTCATGCTGATGTATTGGAGGCTCAATGTCGCTCTGGGCGTTTGTGGGCTGACATTCAGGGTAGATGGACAGCTGCAGATAATGCCTCCATGTTCATTGAGTAAAAGCCTCTATAGGCATTGCTGAGGGGGCCGGAGTAAATATATTTCAGGCAGGAATTTACTTTGTAAATTACATCAACCGTGTGGGATTAGTAATGGAATTTGGACATTCTTATGTTCAAGTTCCTGCTTTGTTTGGCAAGTATATTTTTCTTTTTTCTCATATGTACAGCTACTCTAAGCCTTTCCTGTGAGCCTGAATCACCTCTGGAGCTTAGTAAAATGCATATTTCTGGGCCTTACCCCTAGAGGTTCTGATTCAGTGGTAGAAGTTGGGGCCCAGGAATCTGCTTCTTTTGGGTGATACTGGTGCAAGTGGTTGTCTGGGGGCTGTAAGGGACAGTGGGGTGCATGCCCAAATCTTCCTTCTAGGAATCAATGTCCCAACATCTGAGAGCACTGTCAGCACACACCCCGCAGCTTTCAGTCCCCACAGGGACCACCTCAACTGCACAAAGCTGACTCACCCCCATCCCACATAGAGTTGACTAATCCAGGTGAAAGTACAAAGATCTGGCCAACCTCAAGTCCAAGGTAGGTCAAATTTGGGCTATTTTAGCTCCAGAGCACCCATGGAGCAGCTGAAGCTATGGGTCTTGCTTCCCATTCAATTCCTTCATCCTTTCAATCTGGCCTCCTTTTCCCACCTTTCATTAGAGTTGATCCCAAGGAACTTTCTAATACATTTCCTGTTAAATTCCATCTCAGAGTTGGCTTCCCAGAAAACTTGACTGTAAACCGGTGCTTACTAAGGCTCTGCTGTTTTGTGAATTGACAGAAGAGGAAAGAAGGAGAGAGGGCTGAAGAGATACATACCCTTCACTCTATTTGCAGACTTGCTGATCCACCTCCTCCTACCCCAACCACCACCAGCCTGCCCCTGCCATGCCACACATGCAGCTGCTCATTACCTTCTGCAACCCTCTCACCTTTTCATTACCCAATGCCTATCCTTGGTTCACTCAATTGTAGTTCAACAAACCTTTGTTTAACAGGTTTTAATTTTAATAAGTTTTTCTTAGTTTAAAAATATTATGATCTGGAAGAAATAAAGAGAACACAATGAGATTTATTCCAGGATTCCCTTTAAATAGATTATGGTTTATAAATCTCTGTTGCTCTGAATTTACGATCTGGATCACAAGGTAAACTGTTTGTTTGAGGGTTTAATTGAGTCTATTTAATTCTTTGTTCCATCTGCCCCTACTGATACGTCCTACATTCTTCCCATCTACTGTCCATCAGTCAGGATGCAAGAAAGAACAATGACTAAGAGCAGAGACTTCAGTGCCAGACTAACCTTAGTTCACGTCCATGCCCTGCCACTTACAGAAAGTGTGATCTTGAGCACACTGCTCAAGTCTCAGACTCTATGTCAACAAAATAAAGATAATTGCAGAACATGGCTCACTGAACTGACAGAGAAAATGTAAAATTTAGTCTTTTATTCTGCCAGATACATGGCAAGAATGCAATAATATTTGAGCTGATGTTTATATAGCACTTATTCTATATCAGGCACTGTTGATTCAATCCTCATACCTCAAACAGTCCCAGGAGGTAGATACTATTAATATTATTAACCCCACACTACTGATGAGGAAACTGAGGTACAGAGAGATTAAGTAATTTATAGGTCCCACAACTAGTAAATGATAGAGTTGAGATTCAAACCCAGTTGTCCATCCTTGTAAGCTGCCAAATATAATATTGATAATTATGGTTGTTATTAATACAGGATTGCTGTCACTATTAATATGGAAAGCACCTATCTTTTTCTTTTACCAAACATCACCTAGTGTTTCTCAGAAATATTCCTGATTTGGAAAGTCAATGACTGAGATCCATCAAAGAAGTAGAGAGAGGAGTGGTTACCAGGAGCTGGAGCACAATGGTTGGGGAGATGTTGGTCAAAGGATACAAAACTTCAGTTAGATAAGAGAAATAAGTTCAAAAATTCTATTGCACAACCTAGTGAGTATAGTTAATAATGTATTCTTGAAAATGACCACGAAAGTAGATTTTTAAACTGTTCTAACTGCAAAAAAAAAGTATGTGAGGTAATGTGTATGTTATTTAGCTTGAGTTAGCCATGCTACAATGTATACATATTTTGAAACAACACAATTAACATACAATTCTTATTTGTCAATTTAAATAATATCTGAGGTCCAATATAGAGATACCAATTTTCCAGTAGCAATGTATAATAACACTTAACCTATTTTCAGGATTATTGGGCATAGGTCATGCTACAGAGGGCTTTATACACGCTAGCCAAATTGTTACGACTTTTCCTTTCTATTCAGGCAATTTCATAATTCCAAGAACATAAACGATTAGTTTAATATTTAATGTTTGTCAGAGAACTGCCCGCGTTTCCCCAAATCTCCATCCTTTTCAATACAGATTACGTTCTGCGGACTATGTAATTGGTCTCCCACCCAACATCTAAACATTCCTGGGAGATGGGTGACAGATCGGAGTCCCAGCAATGCTCATAATGAAAATAAATTTTAGAGCTCCTTAGGCTGGCTGCACTTGGTTTATGTTTTCATTCTCTTAGCTCATGTCCTTATTTACACCAGGCCTGGAAAAAAGGGAAAAAGCCAAATTCTGAAGCAAAACTTAAGAAATGAGATAAATTCCAGCTGCTTCAGCAAAAGGAAGCAGCTGTATTCGAGCAAAGTAAAAGATAAAAACTGGATTACCCTCCCCTGCTGAAGACCAAAAAGCTTCAAGATGTTTGGGACAGAAATGGAATTATTTCTTTGATTTGAATTTCAGTTTAGCTTAAAGCATCCTCTGAAAAGCAGACATTTTAACTTTCATTATCCTCCCACAGAACCAAGATGAGATGGTCTTTTTGAAAAGTGACCTTTAAAAGTGTATGGAGAGGAGAAGATGAAGGCACTGGACAATTTTCCTCTATTAGAAGTGCAAAAATGTTTTATGTACCTCATTGCTAAGTGTGGAATCAATATCATCTTTTTCGCATCACCATCGTTACAATGAGCAACTACCAATTACAAAGGTTTGCCATGTATCAGTCACTGGGATACACAGATTATATTATTTCTCTATCCACGATTATAGATTGGCACTCCAACGTCTGGCCCAGCATTGCTCAGGATAATTCTTTGCTTTTCTTCTATTGACCCTCAGTTACAGTCACCAGTTAATTTTTAATTGATCCATGCATTCACTCAAACATTCATTCATTTATAAAATTGTTCTGCATCTAATAGGAACTAGACTGTGAGCACCTAGTACCATGTCTAGTAGAGGAAGATACAATTATACAGAAAGAATCACAGTGCTAGGAGATATTTGCTTCAATATGGGTGCTCTCAGAAAGGAGAAAGTTGTCATTGTTGCTTAGGACTTACATGGAAGAGGAGAATGGGGAGATGCTAAATGTCTTGAGAGAGCAGAAGTTTTCTAGCTTTTGCTCAGAGCTTGATCCTCCTACTGTGCTCCACAGGCCTTGAATCCTGCTCACACATGTTGTGGAGGATCCGCCCAGCCTATAGCTACACAGGGCATCGTATGTGTGTGGCGTGGCTCCTTATTGTAGTTGATTGGACTAGGGGTGAGTCTCTACCTTGGCTGCATGAATAAGATTTTCTGTCTTTTTTAGAGGCTTTTAAATAATTGACATTGGGACTATTGTTGGGGGATAGTGGGCTCTGGGGGCAAAATATCAGGACCAAAATAATTTCAACCTAACTTTCTTTCTCGTTTGTATAAATTGTTATTCTTAGGATGGTCCTTGGGATATTGTAGTTGGGTATCCAAATAAACTGAGAAAATAATTGATCACAGGGTTCTAAATAACAAATATAGGATTTTTTTGGGAGAGTGAGGGAAATTGGAAGCCACGTTAGATGGTATACTTAGAAAAGGTCTCTCTGAGGAAGTTGGGACCTGAAAGAAGGGAAAGAATTGATCATGTAAGAAATGAAGGCAAGAGCAACGTAGGCAGTGGCTCATGCACTGTTCTGAAGGTGGAGCAGGAGCCTGGAGGAGAGAGTGAAGAGGAGACTGGTGTGAGGAGAGGCCAAGTGGAAATCCAGGCCAGATGATAATGAGACCTATAGGCATTTGATATTTTATTCTAGATGTAATCAGAAGCGATTAATGAGTTTTAAACAGAATGGCAACACTATCTGATTTAAGCAAAGTTAAACTAATTCATTTCAAGCCCTCTGTGAAAGATCTAGCTAGAGAAATTTCTAGAACTTGGTATAGGCTAGCAGGATCAAGCTATTGTGCTTCATGTATTGGCTGACTTTACATGGCCCAATCCGCCTTTCTTTGAGCCTTGCCCACCTATTAGATACGCAGAATTCAGAAGCACAGGAAGTGAATAACAATAATGGGGATATTGATAGATCACGTTTTATGTGCCAGGATGTAAATATTTTAATATAACTTATTTAATCCTCACATACTAGTCCAACTAAATATTAATGGATAATTGGGATTATTACAACCTCTAAGTAAAGAGAAGTTCTGTAATTTTTTTTATTATTATACTTTGTTTTAGGGTACATGTGCACAATGTGCAGGTTTGTTACATATGTATACATGTGCCATATTGGTGTGCTGCACCCATTAACTCGTCATTTAGCATTAGGTATATCTCCTAATGCTATCCCTCCCCACTCCCCCCACCCCACAACGGTCCCCAGAGTGTGATGTTCCCCTTCCTGTGTCCATGTGTTCTCACTGTTCAATTCCCACCTATGAGTGAGAACATGTGGTGTTTGGTTTTTTGTCCTTGTGATAGTTTGCTGAGAATGATGGTTTCCAGTTTCATCCATGTCCCTACAAAGGACATGAACTCATCATTTTTTATGGCTGCATAGTATTCCATGGTGTATATGTGCCACATTTTCTTAATCCAGTCTATCGTTGTTGGACATTTGGGTTGGTTCCAAGTCTTTGCTATTGTGAATAGTGCCACAATAAACATACGTGTGCATGTGTCTTTATAGCAGCATGATTTATAATCCTTTGGGTATATACCCAGTAATGGGATGGCTGGGTCAAATGGTATTTCTAGTTCTAGATCCCTGAGGAATCGCCACACTGACTTCCACAATGGTTGAACTAGTTTACAGTCCCACCAACAGTGTAAAAGTGTTCCTATTTCTCCACATCCTCTCCAGCACCTGTAGTTTCCTGACTTTTGAATGATGGCCATTCTAACTGGTGTGAGATGGTATCTCATTGTGGTTTTGATTTGCATTTGTCTGATGGCCAGTGATGATGAGCATTTTTGCATGTGTTTTTTGGCTGCATAAATGTCTTCTTTTGAGAAGTGTCTGTACATATCCTTTGCCCATTTTTTGATGGGTTTTTTTTTTTCTTATAAATTTGTTTGAGTTCATTGTAGATTCTGAATATTAGCCCTTTGTCAGATGAGTAGGTTGCGAAAATTTTCTCCCATTCTGTAGGTTACCTGTTGACTCTGATGGTAGTTTCTTTTGCTGTGCAGAAGCTCTTTAGTTTAATTAGATCCCATTTGTCAATTTTGGCTTTTGTTACTATTACTTTTGGTGTTTTAGACATGACGTCCTTGCCCATGCCTATGTCCTGAATGGTAATGCCTAGGTTGTCGTCTAGGGTTTTTATGGTTTTAGGTCTAACATGTAAGTCTTTAATCCATCTTGAATTAATTTTTGTATAAGGTGTAAGGAAGGGATCCACTTTCAGCTTTCTACATATGGCTAGCCAGTTTTCCCAGCACCATTTATTAAATAGGGAATTCTTTCCCCATTGCTTGTTTTTGTCAGGTTTGTCAAAGATCAGATGGTTGTAGATAGCGCATTATTTCTGAGGGCTCTGTTCTGTTGCATTGATCTATATCTCTGTTGTGGTACCAGTACCATGCTGTTTTGGTTACTGTAGCCTTGTAATATAGTTTGAAGTCAGGTAGTGTGATGCCTCCAGCTTTGTTCTTTTGACTTAGGATTGACTTGGTGATAAGTGCTCTTTTTTGGTTCCATATGAACTTGAAAGTAGTTTTTTTCCAATTCTGTGAAGAAAGTCATTGGTAGCTTGATGGGGATGGCATTGAATCTATAAACTACCTTGGGCAGTATGGCCATTTTCACGATATTGATTCTTCCAACCCGTGAGCATGGAATGTTCTTCCATTTGTTGTTATCCTCTTTTATTTCATTAAGCAGTGGTTTGTAGTTCTCCTTGAAGAGGTCCTTCACATCCCTTGTAAGTTAGATTCCTAGGTATTTGATTCTCTTTGAAGCAATTGTGAATGGGAGTTCACTCATGATTTGGCTCTCTGTTTGTCTGTTATTGGTGCATAAGAATGCTTGTGATTTTTTTGTACATTGATTTTGTATCCTGAGACTTTGCTGAAGTTGCTTATCAGCTTAAGGAGATTTTGGGCTGAGACAATGGGGTTTTCTAGATATACAATCATGTCATCTGCAAACAGGGACAGTTTGACTTCCTCTTTTCCTAATTGAATGTCCTTTATTTCCTTCTCCTGCCTAATTGCCCTGGCCAGAACTTCCAACACTATGTTGAATAGGAGTGGTGAGAGAGGGCATCCCTGTCTTGTGCCAGTTCTGAAAGGGAATGCTTCCAGTTTTTGCCCATTCAGTATGATACTGGCTGTGGGTTTGTCATAGATGGCTCTTATTATTTTGAGATACGTCCCATCAGTACCTAATTTATTGAGAGTTTTTAGCATGAAGGGTTGTTGAATTTTGTCAAAGGCCTTTTCTGCATCTATTGAGATAATCATGTGGTTTTTGTCTTTGGTTCTGTTTATATGCTGGATTACATTTATTGATTTGCGTATGTTGAACCAGTCTTGCATCCCAGGGATGAAGCCTGCTTGATCATGGTGGATAAGTTTTTTGATGTGCTGCTGGATTCGGTTTGCCAGTATTTTATTGAGGATTTTTACATCAACGTTCATCAAGGATATTGGTCTGAAATTCTCTTTTGTGGTTGTGTCTCTGCCAGGCTTTGGTATCAGGATGATGCTGGCCTCATAAAATGATTTAGGGAGGATTCCCTCTTTTTCTATTCATTGGAATAGTTTCAGAAAGAACGGTACCAGCTCCTACTTGTACCTCTGGTAGAATTTGGCTGTGAATCCATCTGGTCCTGGACTCTTTTTGGTTGGTAAGCTATTGATTATTGCCACAATTTCAGAGCCTGTTATTGGTCTATTCAGAGATTCAATGTCTTCCTGGTTTAGTATTGGGAGGGTGTATGTGTCGAGGAATTTATCCATTTCTTCTAGATTTTCTAGTTTATTTGTGTAGAGGTGTTTGTAGTATTCTCTGATGGTAGTTTGTATTTCTGTGGGATCAGTGGTAATATCCCCTTTATCATTTTTTATTGTGTCTATTTGATTCTTCTCTCTTTTCTTCTTTATTAGTCTTGCTAGAGGTCTATTGATTTTGTTGATCTTTTCAAAAAACCAGCTCCTGGATTCATTAATTTTTTGAAGGGTTTTTTGTGTCTCTATTTCCTTCAGTTCAGCTCTGACTTTAGTTATTTCTTGCCTTCTGCTAGCTTTTGAATGTGTTTGCTCTTGCTTTTCTAGTTCTTTTAATTGTGATGTTAGGGTGTCAATTTTTGATGTTTCCTGCTTTCTCTTGTGGGCATTTAGTGCTATAAAGTTTCCCTCTACACACTGCTTTGAATGTGTCCCAGAGATTCTGGTATGTTGTGTCTTTGTTCTCGTTGGTTTCAAAGAACATCTTTATTTCTGCCTTCATTTCGTTATGTACCCAGTAGTCATTCAGGAGTAGGTTGTTCAATTTCCATGTAGTTGAGTGGTTTTGAGTGAGTTTCTTAATCCTGAGTTCTAGTTTGATTGCACTGTGGTCTGAGAGACAGTTTGTTATAATTTCTGTTCTTTTACATTTGCTGAGGAGTGCTTTACTTCCAACTATGTGGTCAGTTTTGGAGTAGGTGTGGTGTGGTGCTGAAAAAAATGTATATTCTGTTGATTTGGGGCAGAGAGTTCTGTAGATGTCTATTAGGTCCACTTGGTGCAGAGCTGAGTCCAATTCCTGGATATCCTTGTTAACTTTCTGTGTTGTTGATCTGTCTAATGTTGACAGTGGGGTGTTAAAGTCTCCCATTATTATCGTGTGGGAGTCTAAGTCCCTTTGTAGGTCACTCAGGACTTGCTTTATGAATCTGGGTCCTCCTGTATTGGGTGTATATTTATTTAGGATAGTTAGCTCTTCTTGTTGAATTGATCCCTTTACCATTATGTAATGGCCTTCTTTGTCTCTTTTGATCTTTGTTGGTTTAAAGTCTGTTTTATCAGAGACTAGTATTGCAACACCTGCCTTTTTTGTTTCCCATTTGCTTGGTAGATCTTCCTCCATCCCTTTATTTTGAGCCTATGTGTGTCTCTGCACGTGAGATGGGTTTCCTGAATACAGCACACTGATGGGTCTTGACTCTTTATGCAATTTGCCAGTCTGTGTCTTTTAACTGGAGCATTTAGCCCATTTACATTTATAGTTAATATTGTTATGTGTGAATTTGGTCCTGTCATTATGATGTTAGCTGGTTATTTTGCTCGTTAGTTGATGCAGTTTCTTCCTAGCCTTGATGATCTTTACAGTTTGGCATGATTTTGCAGTGGCTGTTACCGGTTGTTCCTTTCCATGTTTAGTGCTTCCTTCAGGAGCTCTTTTAGGGCTGGCCTGGTGGTGACAGAATCTCTCAGCATTTGCTTGTCTGTAAAGTATTTTATTTCTCCTTCACTTATGAAGCTTAGTTTGGCTGGATATGAAATTCTGGGTTGAAAATTCTTTTCTTTAAGAATGTTGACTATTGGCCCCCACTCTCTTCTGGCTTGTAGAGTTTCTGCCGAGAGATCCCCTGTTAGTCTGATGGGTTTCCCTTTGTGGGTAACCCAACCTTTCTCTCTGGCTGCCCTTAACATTTTTTCCTTCATTTCAACTTTGGTGAATCTGATAATTATGTGTCTTGGAGTTGCTCTTGTCGAGGAGTATCTTTGTGGCATTCTCTGTATTTCCTGAATCTGAATGTTGGCCTGCCTTGCTAGATTGGGGAAGTTCTCCTGCATAATATCCTGCAGACTGTTTTCCAACTTGGTTCCATTCTTCTCTTCACTTTCAGGTACACCAATCAGATGTAGATTTGGTCTTTTCACATAGTCCCATATTTCTTGGAGGCTCTGTTCGTTTCTTTTTATTCTTTTTTCTCTAAACTTCCCTTCTTGCTTCATTTCATTCATTTCATCTTCCATCGCTGATACCCCTTCTTCCAGCTGATCACATTGGCTCCTGAGGCTTCTGCATTCTTCACATAGTTCTCGAGCCTTGGCTTTCAGCTCCATCAGCTCCTTTACAGACTTCTCTGCATTGGTTATTCTAGTTATCCATTTGTCTAATTTTTTTTCACAGTTTTTAACTTCTTTGCTGTTGGTTTGAATTTCCTCCTGTACCTCGGTGTAGTTTGATCATCTGAGGCCTTCTTCTCTCAACTCGTCGAACTCCTTCTCTGTCTAGCTTTGTTCCATTGCTGGTGAGGAGCTGCGTTCCTTTGGAGGAGGAGAGGGGCTCTGCTTTTTAGAGTTTCCAGTATTTCTGCTCTGTTTTTTCCCCATCTTTGTGGTTTTATCTACTTTTGGTCTTTGATGATGGTGTTGTACAGGAGGGTTTTTTGGTGTGGATGTCCTTTCTGTTTGTTAGTTTTCCTTCTAACAGACAGGACCCTCAGCTGCAGGTCTGTTGGAGTTTGCTAGAGCTCCACTCCAGACCTGTTTGCCTGGGTATCAGCAGCGGTGGCTGCAGAACAGTGGGGGCTGTAGAACAGTGGATCTTGGTGAACCACAAATGCTGCTCTCTGATGGTTCCTCTGAAAGTTTTGTCTCAGAGGAGTACCCGGCCGTGTGAGGTGTCAGTTTGCTCCTACTGGGGGGTGCCTCCCAGTTAGGCTGCTCGGGGGTCAGGAGTCAGGGACCCACTTGAGGAGGCAGTCTGCCTGTTCTCAGATCTCCAGCTGTGTGCTGGGAGAACCACTACTCTCTTCAAAGCTGTCAGACAGGGACATTTAAGTCTGCAGAGGTTGCTGCTGTCTTTTTGTTTGTCTGTGTCCTGCCCCCTAGAGGTGGAGCCTACAGAAGCAGGCAGGCCTCTTTGAACTGTGGTGGGCTCCACCCAGTTTGAGCTTCCTGGCTGCTTTGTTTACCTAAGCAAGCCTGGGCAATGGTGGGCACTGCTCCCCCAGCCTCACTGCCGCCTTGCAGTTTGATCTCAGACTGCTGTGCTAGCAATCAGCAAGACTCTGTGGGCATAGGACCCTCCAAGCCAGGTGCAGGATATAATCTCCTGGTGTGCGTTTTTTAAGCCTGTTGGAAAAACCCAGTATTAGGGTGGGGTGACCCGATTTTCCAGGTACTGTCTGTCGCCCCTTTCTTTGACTAGGAAAGGGAACTCCCTTATCCCTTGCACTTCACGAGTAAGGCAATGCCTCACCCTGCTTTGGCTTGTGCACGGTGTGCTGCACCCACTGTCTGGCACTCCCTAGTGAGATGAACCCAGTACCTCAGATGGAAATGCAGAAATCACCTGTCTTCTGTGTCGCTGACGCTGGGAGCTGTAGACTGGAGCTGTTCCTAATCGGCCATCTTGGCTCCACCCACACGAAGTTCTGTAATTTGCTCAATCATGCAGACAGTAAGCAGTGGAGCTGGGATTCTAATTCAGGTTAGTCTGACTGTAAACCCAAAATGTTTAACCACATTTTATGTTGCCTCCTGTTCTGTTAGATTAGGCTGAGACTGTTGAGCCAAATTTAATATTATAATCTCATTTTGGAAGTGAGGCTGTCATGGCCAGGTGTCAGGTGGTCTTGGCAAGGTCACATAGCAGCAAGTTGGTGGCATGGTCTGAGGGGGAGTCTGTAGTCATTAGTTCTCACTAACAGTATTGTACTGCATGTGCCCTGGTATTCCATAAACTGATGCTAGTTACTCACATTTTGTAATAAGAATTTTTGGTGTTGTGACCCAAGCAAAACAGCCCATTCTTGCATTAATGGGTTTTCACTAAATAATTAAGGAACAATGAAGGGTCAATTCCCTAGTGAATATTTACAAAAGAAAGGAGCAATTTCACTATATAATTAAGAAGGAACAATGACTGTGAGAGGAACGTCAGAGGGTATATAATGCAAAGGTGGATCAAAATTATGTGGTCTTTTGTCCAGAAAAACAGTCAAAACATGAAAAGAATCCCACAATAAGGAATAGCTCAATACTTTTTATTAATCTGCATCTTTTTCCAGCAAGAAAACACCTGTTGGAATAAAATACCCCTTTCCCTATTCACTTGTTTTTTCTTCTATCAACACGAATGAGGAATAACTTATTTTTAATGCTGTGTAGCTCATAGGCCTCATCTTCCTATGGCAGAGGAGGGTTTAATTGTGGGTGTTGAAATGATGCAGGGCCAGTTGTTCTGAGTGTCCCTGGAATACCAGATCTGTAATAAGCTAATAAGTGTTATGTGGGAAAAAGGGTCCCATGGAGAAAAGGGTTTGGGCAAAACTGAGCTCATTGAGTCATTCATATATATATAACGTATATTATATATACGTGTATATATTATATATACGTGTATATATATATATACATATATACACATATATATTATATATACATATATACACATATATTAACACATATATATTATATATACATATATACACATATATATTATATATACATATATATACACATAAATTATATATACACATATATACACATATATATTATATATACATATATATTATATCATATATATAATATATGTGTATATATAATATATATTATATACAGTTCCATATATATAGAATGTATACAGTTCTCTATATAGAATAGATACAGTTCTATGTATATAGAATATATACAGTTCTAAATATATATAGAATATACACAGTTCTATATATATTGAATATATACAGTTCTATATAGAATATATATAGTTCTATGTATATAGAATATATACAGTTCTACGTATATAGAATATATACTGTTCCACATATATATAGAATATATACAATTCTATATATATAGGGGTATTTTTTATATATATATATATAACTGTAGGAAACTTCAGAATCTTTAATATGTATTATGAATATCAAAGAGCAGTGTATACTATGTTACATTTCCCAATTATATTTGACCATAGAAACCTTTTCTCAGGGTTTCCACTAAGGCTCAGAACTGTAACTGGCTATTCAATCTCTGACCTAAGTTTTAGGCACTTAATCTGCTACAGCCAGTCTTGCCCTATATCAACAAAACTTGCTCCTGGTTTAGCAGTGAGATTCTCCATCCTTGGTGCTCTTAATAAGTTTCTTAGCCTTTCCTTATCTCCAGGTCTTTTTCTTTTCAATTTGTTTTGTAGTGTCCGTGCATGGAAAAAAATAAAAAATACAGATTGATATAGAGGTAGAGAAATATATAGTCTCTGTGTTATACTTTCAGAAGCTGTTCGAAGGTATTCACGTTTCCCTTTAGTCCATCACAAGACTTAAATTATGTACTTGGAGATTCATTTACATAGCTTCATTAGTGTTGCTTAACAAGAATATCTGCTAGCCATTGTTAACGTCTGGTGAATTCGATTCTCTAATTCTCTGTTTTCCTCTAAAGATTTTAGAGATAGTCTTTTGAGAAGGCAGGGATTTTGATGAGGGCTGCTGCATTCTCTTTCTGGAAATTCTCCAGTCAAATTTTCTACTTGCCAGCCCTACCCTTCCTTGATATGGATACCCTTGATACCCTGATGCACATTACTGTGTTCCGGAAAACCCTGTAGCATACAGCAGAGGCCTGCACACTGTGGTACTTGATTAGAGTGTTGAACAAGGCAGATACATCTGCATGTAAATGCACATCACGTTTTGATCCTTTACCCAACTTGAATGGTAAGACAGCAAAATCAGTTTGAACACAACTTGATTTCTCACGCTATTCTAAGGTGGCTGGAGTGATGGTTAAAAAGATGCATTTGGACATTATACCTCTTCCTGACGGTTGGAATGCTCTTAGGTAGCACAGAACTATATGGACCCTTTAGCCAGTGTGAACTTCCTGGCTTCTGGCTCCACTACACCCAGAGAAAGAAGGAGGGAAAAGAAAGGAGCAAATAAGCATGTGGTGGGGGAAGAGCAAAGGATTAGCTATCCTATCTCACAGCAATGTTGACTCTCTGTGATGCTGAATCATGGAAGGGACTGTTACGTTGAATTTCCACTGCTGTCTTTTAGAGATTGTATTAGGGTTCTCTAGAGAGACAGAACTAATAGGTTGGAGATATATATATATGTATGAATGAATGACTGTATTTAGTATTAACTCACATGATCACGAGGTCCCACAATATGCTGTCTGCAAGCTGAAGAGCAAGGAAGCCCATCTTAGTTCCAAAGCTGAAGAACTTGGAGTCTGATGGCAGGACTCAAGGGCAGGAAACATCTAGGATGGGAGAAAGATATAGGCTGGGAGGCAATGCCAGTCTAGCCTTTTCACTTTTTTCTTCCTGTTTTATTTGTATTCTGGCCATGCTGTCAGCTGATTATATGGTGCCCACCCTGATTAAGACTGGATCTGTCTTTCCTAGCCCACTGACTCAAATATTAATCTCTTTTTGACAACACCCTCACAGACACACCCAGGATCAATACTTTGCATCCTTCAATCCAATCAGGTTGACACTCAGTATTAACCATCATAGAGATGAACCAAACAGATGAGAGAGATTAAAAAGGACTTGCCTATGGACTCTGAGCAGAGTTTGGACAGAGCTCAAGCCTAATTCCCTGCTTTGTTAGACGACATTGCCAATGACATACAGGCTGATGTCAAGTCAAACGGATGGTGGAGATGGGAGAAAATGGGGGCAGGGTGGCCTCTATTCTATGCCACCTCTGTTATTTCACTGACCCCTTAGCATTCCCTTTATTCACATAGTTCTTTCCTTTTCTTTTGTCATAAAATGCCCCTCTTCTCTTTCCAGCTGTTGCATTTGCTTCTCCTTTTTTCTTGTTTTATTTCTTCACCCTTTTTTTGCATTCCTTTCTCTTCCCACAATTTCACCTAACTGAAATTGTGTCCTATGCCTTAAATGTTTCTCCCCATAGTTGTCAACTACAAGAGCAACTAGTTTGTTTCTTGCTCCTTAGTTCCATTCAAGGTGGCTGCAAATGGCCATAGAACTCAGCCCTGCCCCACTCCAGGGAGTGCCCTTCACAAAACCTCAATATGACCAATGCAGCCCTTTGGTCCTATACCAAACCAAGATACTCGGTTTGTGTGTAACAAAATGAAAAACAAATGAACAAACTTTCATTAGCTAAGGCAATTGCCCTCCAAGGAGGGAAGCAACTGCATGGCCCTGCTGAAGAGTTTGTTGGGTTTCATCGAACAAAAGTGAGCTGGGGCAGGGTTTTGTATTCTTAAATGGGGAGAGTTGAATGACACAGCATAATTGACAGAGGAATTTGGGATCCATGAAGAAGAGGATGAGAAGAAGGGGTAGGAGGCTGGACAAGAAAAAAGAAGCCAGTAATTTGCATTGAAGCTGGTCTTATGGTCAGGTGCAGCTAAGAGAAATTCCCCAAGGTGGAGTGAACAAAACACATTGAAGACTAGAGATGCATGAAAGTTGTCATGTTAACATTGTCTTGTCTCCACACAAAACTCAAATTCATTGAATTATAATCATATATCCTTTGGGGGTATGTTTAATTGGTTGATTGATTGAATGATCAATTAGAAATTTCTGATAAAGCTAAGTTTGACATTTGAGGAAATTCAGTGCTAAGTAGAGAAAGCAAGCACATGACAACCAGGACCCTAGAAACAGAGGTGACCATGAGGACGAGGTTGCTCAAGAATTGCAGGAAATTTTGGGGGAGAGGATGGGAGTATGTGCAGATGTTTTAGACCTGCCCTGGGCATGGGACAGGGATTGCAGCTGATTTTATCTACATTTCTAGGGGCCAGGGTACCCTGGTCATCATCTGGTTTACACATATGTAATTAGAACACTCCTGGGTTTCCCTAAACAATAACATAGCATCTGCTTCTCATAGGCAGCTCAGAGAGAAGGTCAAAGAGGCTCTTATCCAAGGACAATGGCATGTTTACTTTCCATTTAGAAAGAAGGCCTTGGAAAAAATTAAATGGATAAACTTGTTATTATAGCAAATGTGAAAAACCTGAGAAGAGCCTCTTAACTCGCGAGCTCATTGCCAGCTGGCACATGGCAGTTGCCTGAAGACTCAGAGAAAGGCTGGCCTAGAAGGAAGATTAGCAACCATTTCCATTCATAACTGAACAGGGGTGACAGGTAGGAAAAGTGCTGACTTCTACAATGGGAAGACACTTCTCCTAATGAAATAAAATAGGATCTTTTTTTTTTTTTCTGGAGTTGACCCAAATGGCTCTGTACTCAGTATAACCACTATCACCCTTTCTCTGAGTAAACTAACTGCTGGAAAGCTGATTTGGGTTAGAGTGCTGGCAAGTAGGACTCAGTGGCCCCAAATATCTTCTACTTCAGAGCAATGAGAAAATTTCTAGCAAAGAGGGTGTCATTAAATAAAAATGTCTACCATTAAGTACATTAGTCCATTTATGTACTAGGTGCTGTGCTAAGAACACGGATCACATGCATCATTTAATGAAATTTAATTCTCAATGCTGATATTATTTATGGCTAGGAGAAGTCTTGTGGTTTTCCCCAGCTTGAGCTAATGTTGACTTGGGCCTTTGGGATTGACTAAAAGCAATCTGTCATCATCACTGTTGATTGATTAAGTATCAATGTCATTTTTTACTGCAGTGTCCCAGCTCAAAGAACAAATATCACACATTTTATAGCTGGTGAGCTATCAGATTTTTTTTTTTTAATGTGGACTTCTTTATTGATTACTTCTGAAGCCCTTGAGACAAAACCAGAGAAGTAAGAAAAACCCTAATATTGGGGCACAGCCACGAAACCTGGGCTATGTAACTTTGGATAAACTAATAACATTTCTTAGTCTAAAATTTTTTATCTATAAAATATGGGATTTGGAATGAGAGATCTTTTCTGGCCCCTCTAGCTGAAAATCTATGATCCTATGTTTTAAAGCCCTGAGAGCTATTACTGTTTCTTCTATACTGATTTATCTGATTCCTGAGACTGTCACTTATGAATAAGGGATCAAGTATGAATTAAATCAATCAACCAAGGACCAGGACACCTGATGTTCCAGAAACCAGCCCAGCAGTTGTTTCTTTCTGTTCCTCTCTCTTCTCAATTAGAAAATGTCTTCACTTTTTCTAAGTGACAACAAATATAATATGCTTGATTTCAAGTTCCATGAGCAGAGTCTATGTAAACAGAATATCATAGCTAACTTGGATAAAGTTCCCAAGCATATTGTTGCAGAAAACCAAGTTACAGGATATGTACAACGTAATGGCATTTATAGAATACATATAACAATTGTATGGGCATGTATATATATGGGTGTGTGTAAAGAAAAATGCAAAAAAATGATTAGAGGTCAAAGGTTTATAACACTTTTTTTTTTACAGGAAGATATGCTATTTTCTATTTTAACCCTTTAAAAGCAATAAAAACCACGCCTTTTTGTTGGTAGTACAGTATTTGCTATTGTTACTATTATTGAAACTAATGATCATATCTTTAAGAATGGACCAGAAGAAATCAGTCAGCTATAAGAAGAGATCTGGTTGGTGCTTGTATGGTGGGAAGGGTGTTGGGTGTTAGAAGTGAGTTACAAGATGGGCAGTGTGATATAGAAGAATGATTGCTGTATTTCAGGCATTTGAGTACTGGCCTTGTTTTTTGCTGTTTCTTGATTTGTCTTCTAAGGTATTTGGTGCAGGTTATTTTGGAATGTGGGCCTTGTCTGCACTTCCCATCAACTTGCTAAAGCTGTCTCAACTCTGTCAGGTGAGGGAAGCCTTACTCTACTGTCTTTCCCGAGAGCTGTGGCTATTTCTTAACTCTCTACAATGACTTCCAAATGCTAGTGAATTCTCTAGGTATGATAACCTAAATAAGTAACAATGAAGTGAATACTTCAGTATCTCCAGATACTTGGACTTTAAGGAAAACTATGTTGCTTTGAGTAAAGAGACTGAGAATGTACTTATTTTGATAAAAAGGAAAGATGACTTTGTGCTTATGAAATTGAGGACAAGCATGGTTGTGGGGTGTGTCTTTGTGTGATATGTGTTTCTTGGATGCTGGAAGAGTATCGTACCCTCCATTATAGTCATTTAGGCTCTACAGCAATTAATAGAAAAATTTTAAAAACCTTCTGTATTCATTATCTCACTTTATCCTTGTAGCAGTCTTACAGATTAATGTACACAATTATATGGAGAAGAATCTAGAGACCAGAGAAATTAAACAATTTACTAAAGGATACGCAAGTGACAGAACAGAGCTGGAGATCTACGCCAGTGAATCCCATTATCAACCTCCCAATACTTAAGAGCCCTGCTGCAAGCTGAGCTCTCAGAGGGTGTGGCCTGGTGAAACCATTGCATGCATAGGATTGTAGGGGTTAAAGGAAGCAGGATACAGATAGCATTCTGCTCCCACATGATTGGTCCACAAGAAATGGTGGATGTTTTTGTTATTATGTATTACTCCAATTATTCAAATTTCAGGAAACATTGAAGGACAATCCTCCTGAGTTTGATGAGATTCTCTAACATGATTCTTTCTGCAAAGGCTCTCCTTCCTTCATGCCACCTCACACTTTTCCCCCTTCATTTCAGGTACCTTGATGAGCATAATTGACATCTCAAGCTCTGGTGGCTACCACTGGAGACCTGTTGTGAAGTTGCCCAAATAGTTTGGAGCCCCTGACAAAGATTAAGGGCTCTGGCCTTAGCTGTTCCAGGAGGCAGTGATGTGTGTCTGAGTAAACTAAGTTTAATCACACAGAGTCATAGTTGGTGCAGTTTATCAGTGACATAGCATCAAATAAATGACTCCTGGAGAATAGCTCATTCTAAAGCCAGCTGCTTTTATTGCTGAACTCTGATTTCACTATAATTAATAAGCATGTGCTTTCCCATCTTTGGAGATGATAACAGCATCTCAAAGCCCTCCCACTCCTAGCATTGTCTTGCCATTAATCTATAGGACTCAAGGTAGTTCCATTTCATCAATACCCTGTGGCTTGAGAAACAAATGTCCTGCATGGATAAAGAGGTAGATAATCCTTAGGTCATTGTAAGACCCAATCTCCTGCTGCTGAAGAGAATATAGCTTCAGGATAACACTGGTAATAATTCAACACCCACCCCCTTACCTAGTAAGGCCTCATGTACTTCACACTCTCAGTGCTCTGAAAACAATTCACTGCCACTGAAAAGGGGAGACATTTCTCTCAAGAATGAATCTAATTTTTCTACATAGCTGAGGCCTAAATTCCATGTTCTTTGGATTTTGCCTGTGAGTGTCCCTCTGGGCTTGGCCACATTATATTTTCTCTTGCTTATGTCTTTTATTACGTAAGTAATATATTCTCAAATAAAAGATTCAGATAATACAGAAGTATATGGAGAAAAACATGGAAGTCTTTCTCTTTTCTCCTTCCCCATTTTCATTCCTTATTTCAGAGATAGTGTCATGTTTTTAAACATAAATAATTTAGCATTCTTTAGAATAAAGTTCAAATTATATACATATATATATATCTTTTTGCAACTTGTACATATCTTCTTGCAACTTGTTTTTTCCACTCATCCTTATGTTTATTCATATGGATAAACACAACTTCATTTATTTTTTTGCTGTATGGTCTTCTGTTATGTGAACATACCACAAATTACCTAGACATTCTTCCCCTGGGGAATGTTAATCATCTCCAATACTGGCTCTGACAAAGAAAATTGTAATGATCATTCTTATGCATATTGTTTTGTGTAAGACTTAAGTTTCTTCAGAGTACTCACTCATGTGTGGAATTTCTGGATTGTGAAATTTCTGGATTGCGGATTGTAGTTTATGTGCTATTCAGCTTTAACAAATACTGCTATTTGAAGATATAATTTTAATAATTCTTTTTTTACACATTCCTCAACATTTGGTATTGTCAGACACTTAACTTTTCCCTGTGAATTTTGCATTAACTTGCATTTCCCTAGTAGCCAGTGAAGTTGTGAAAAGTTTCAATGTTTTTATCAGACATTGATATTTCTTATTCAGTGAATTGCCTATCTATACCATTTGCTAATTTTTAATTATCAGAATAACATCTGACACAAAGCACTTACTACATGTGTCTAAGGGCTGTTCATATATAAAGTCACTGAATCTTCATAATAATCATTTGAAAGAACTCAACCTAGCTCATATAAATAGTAAGTGGCCAAACTGGCTTCAAGTCCAGAAAATTTCCTGTGTTTCTCATTAGTTTTAATAATTTGAATATAAGTCATTTGGATTTTCTAAAACCTGTAATTAGAATTTCAGTGAAGTCGTCTTTTCCAAGACTTACACCTTCATTTAATTTTCTTATGATTCCTTACTTCTTTTTATGGTCCTTGTCTGATACTGAAATCCAGGCTTTACTTGCCTCCTAAAATGATTGGGGAGCATTTCCTTCTTTTAAATATATATTCTCTGTGATATTTTGCATAATATTAGGATTATCTGTTCCTTAAATATTTGGTAGAACTTGTTCATAAAGGCATCTGGGCCTTTTTTCACTCCCCCAGTAGGTAAACTTTAAATTACCGATTTATTTCTTAGACAGTTTTGGTCTAGTCTTGTTTATGTATATTTCATTTTGATAAATTACATGTTCTTTAGAAAAGTGTCCATTTGTTCTGTGTTCATGTTTATTAATGTAATTTTTTCATATTACATAAATTTTACTTTAACATTGCAAAAATTTTAAACCCATTGAAGAATATAGAAAAATGATATAAGTCATATAATTCCACCAAATTAAACAGGTTAGCAAATATTTGCCATATTTGCTTCAGATTTCTTACTCACTCTCAGAGAAAGGAAGATGAAGGGAGAGAGGGAAGGAGGGAGAGAGGAAGGAAAAAAGGGTGAGAGGAGGAAAGGAAGAAAAAGGGGAGGAAAGGAAGGAAGGAAGAAAATATTACAGATACAGCTGGAGATACCCCTTTACATTCTATTTTAATCTTTTTTTCCTGAGATAACCCCATCCTGAAGCAAGTGTACACTACATTCCTGTATTATTTTCATAGCTCCACTGTATATTTTTATATATGCATCTTTAAATAACATACACTATTATGTGGTGGGGTAAGCCATATGTGAGAGCTAGAGGCAAGGATTTCCTGGGAACCAAATTAATCCCTTTTTAAAAAAATAGTCTTTTATTTTTATCACATATGAATGTATTCTTAACAATATACTATTTAGCTTTCCTTATAATTGGGTATTATGCTGTATATAGTCTTCTGCAACTCGCTTGTGTCACTCAAATTATATTTCTAAGAATTGCATATGTTTTTCACATAGTTACATTCACGTTTCACTACTGAATAATATTTTTGTGTTTATTTTTCCAGCTTCTTGATATCATGAACAAATGTCCCTAAAGAGACACCTTTCTTTCCTTGCTTCCTTTTCTTTATTAAAGAGTACTTATTGAATACTAACATGCCAGGCAGTATTCTAAAAAGTGAGGATATAGTAGTAGAAAACCCAAAGATCTTTGTCTTTGAAGCCTAGATTCTAGAGGGTAAAATAGCTAATAAACAAGCATATGAATAAAATATGTAGTCTGTTATATGGAGATAAATACTAAGGGAAAGGAGAATTCCAAGCAGAGAGGAGCAAGTTCAAGGATCTTAAGGTAGGAACATGCCTGGTGTGCTCAAGAGCCTGCAGGGAGGCCAGCGTGGCTGAAAGTGTTCAAGATGGAGAGTGGATCCAGCAATCCCACTACTGGGTATATATCCAAAAGAAATGAAATCAGTATGTTGAAGAGATATTCTGCCCTCTCATGTTTATTGCAGCACTATTCACAATGGACAAGATATATATAAAAAAGAAGGAAGTCCTGTCATTTGCGACGACATGGATGAACCTGTAAGACATTACGTTAAGTAAGCCAGGCATAGAAGGACAAATATCAAATGATCTCATTCAAATGTGGAATCTAAAAAAGTCGATCCCAGAGACGTAGAAAATAGAATGGCAGTCACCAGATGCTGGAGTGGTTGGAGTCAGGGATGTGGAGATGTTGGTCAAAGGATATAAAATTACAGTTAGATAGGAATAAATTGGAGACCTACTTTACAGCATGGTGACTATAACTAATGACAATATATTGTACTGTCCTGCATAATGACATTTTAGTCAATGATAGATTGAATATAGAATGGTGATCCAATAAGATTATAATAGAGCTGAAAAATTCCTATCCTTGTCCTTTTCCAGTAGGGCAAGATGTGGAGGTAGAAGACAGTGATGATAATAATTCTGACCCCATGTAGGCTTAGGCTAATGTGTATGTTTGTGTGTTTTTAACAAAAAGTTTAAAAAATAAAAAGGAAAAATTCATAGAAAAAATTATTGTAGAATAAGAATATAAAGAAAATATTTTTGTACAGCTAATGTGTTTGTTTTGAGCTGTATGGAAAACTGAAAACATTTTTTAAAAACTTAAAAAGTTTATAAAGAAATTAGAGTAAGCTATGGTTAATGTATTATTGAAGAAATTTTTAAAATGAATCCAGTGTAGCCTAAGTGTACAGTGTTTATAAGGTCTACAGTACTGAATGGGAATATGCCAGGCCTTCACATTCATACATTACTCACTCATTGACTCACCCAGAGCAACTTTTAGACCTGCAAGCTCCATTCTTGGTAAGTGCAATGTATAGGTGTACCACTTTTTATCTTTTATACCCTATTTTTACTGTACCTTTTCTATGTTTAGATAGCCTTAGATAAACAAATACTTACTATTGTGTTCCAATTGCCTGCAGTATTCTGTAGAGTAACATGCTGTACAGGTAGCCTAGGGGCAATAGGCTCTACTGTATGGCCTAGGTGTGTAGCAGGCTATACCATCAGGTCTATGTAAGTCTACTCTATAATGTTTATACAAGGACAAAAATCACCTAATGATGCATTTCTCAGAATATATTCCCATCATTAAGCAATGCATACTGTATTCTTGAAAAATGCGAACAGAGTGGATGTTATGTCCTCTCGCCACAAAAATAACTGTGAGATAATGCATATGTTAATTATCCAGGCTTAACCATTCCACAATGTATATATACTTCAAAATATAATGTCATGCACAATAAATACATATACTTTTATCTTTAAAAAATAGAAAAATAAGAAAGATATGAAGT
Organism: Hylobates moloch; assembly: GCF_009828535.3. Taxonomy (NCBI): domain Eukaryota; kingdom Metazoa; phylum Chordata; class Mammalia; order Primates; family Hylobatidae; genus Hylobates; species Hylobates moloch. Next base: position 85,066,252 of record NW_026652290.1, on the reverse strand, counting down.
GTGACCAAAGACCCCGTTAGAGAAGTAGGAGGTAGAAAGAGCAGAGAGAGAACGTGGGTCTGCAGATCATGGAGGGCCTTGCCAGTGAAATGACAATTTCTATCAGCATCTCTTGGGCTGCTAAGAAAAGTCTGTAGGAGCTAGAGTAGAAGCAGAGATACCAGTTAGGAATCCAGGTATGGTATGATGGTGGCTTAGCCATATTATATCTCACTTGTTTCTTGCAACAGCCTGGAAGGTAAATATATACCCATTTTACCAGTGAAGAGTTGAGGCTCCTGTGGGGTCAGTAGGCTCTCTAACTCACTGTCACATATCCTGTTTGTAGTAGAGTAGGACTTAAACCTGTTTGACTTAAACCTGTGTTTGACTATTTATATTCCCAGAAATATTTCATGCTTACAGCAAAACTATTTTGCCTCATTTAAAACCAAAACCACTAACGTGGTATCTGGTCCAAATAATCATAGAGTAGATTATTGGAACGTGGAATTTTGTTGAGAATCCCAGCTGTATTGTTTCGGCTTTCAGATACTCATATCTACATAAGGAAGAAGTATCATCGAAAGGAAAACTTAACCCAAAGCATAGCTAAGATACCATCAGAACTGTGACAGCTACAGTTCTCTACAGGCACTACCCTCAAAGATTACTCTGTGATTACATGACTGTAATTAGATTCATTGAGGAACATCTGTTTTTTTCTGTTTACTACACTCAAACTTAGAAAGGGCCATGACACTTTGTTGCCCTCCAGATTCAATTTTTGTAATTGCCCATTAAGGGTGATTGCTAACAATGTTTAATCAATGGAATTTTAAATGGAATTTCATGGTTTAGGATTTCAAAGTCTTCTATAAATCTTAGGGAGCCACTCTTGCATGGTATATTTGATAGTGTGGTCTTTGCGGAATTCATATGGTGTGATGAAGATTTGAAGCAGAGAGGAAACTGAAAAATTACTTAGTGCACTACCTTTATTTTATAAATGAACAAAGTGAGGAAAAGAGAGGCCGTTGGCTTAAAGTTATTCATTGTTTCAGAACTGAGCAAAGATGTGAGAGACCCTCTGATATATCTGAAGGAAAAAGTCTTTAGATATCAGATTGGCATGACTGTCTTACTCTCTGGATGTGTGACCCTGGGAATGTTATCTGAACTTTATAAACCTCAGTTTCTTCATTTGTAAATTCTGGGTAATAACTATCTTGCAGAATACCTGAGGAAAATTATAAATGTGTCAAAAGCACCCAGGTAGGACTCTAAGTACTAGCTATAATTTATATTGCTTTTTCAGCTCAACCGTCTTTTCAACTCTACTTTCTAAATTACTCGCCTCCAAGTCTCAGTCTAAGCCAAACTTTAAGCCTCATCCACAATGACAAACAAATCAGCTTTGACCCATCTACTTATAATTCAGATAGGTATTTTAGATACATAATCTTGAAATGATGTATTTTATGAAGGGCCTAGGCTCCAAAGACGAAGGAAAAAGTGGCCAGCATTGATTATACTTTGGAACATCCCAGTGAAGGAAATGCAGGGACAAAGACTTCTTTCACATATGTGCCCAGAAAGGATTTTTGACTTCAGTGCTGCAAGTATTTGGGCTGTCTACTTTCTAAATGGGTGTTCAGTATGGCATTCGATTGCAATGAAGTAGACTAGAGATATTTCCCTTGGGTGCTAGAATGAGAAATTATCAAATTAACAACTTTGAAGCACACTTACCAACGCTTCACAGTAAAAATGACTCCTTGTTTTTCCAACATCTGCCTTTAGAACTACTGTTCTGCAGAACAAATCATAATTGTGATAGAGGGGGATGCATTTGAATGATGTCTTGAGAGCATACAGTGTTGCTGGAGGAAGTGTGAAAATTGAAGAGTACTTAGCCAGGGGGAACATTTTGTCTTTTCTGCTTTTAAAATGAAAATGCTGCTGAATGAAACCAGCTATGGCTCAGCAAAAGTCTCACTGGATAGTCCTTGGTGGGGGTACTATGATATAAGGGCAGGAGAGAGCTTTCTATATTTGGTTTGCCAAGAGTTTGAGATTCTTGGGTATTGACACACTTACCAAACCCCTAAGAAATAGAAGATAAACCAGGAGGTTGATATACTGATTTACAGTGAAGTGAATGCTTTTCCAATGATTAGAGTAACTTATTCAGTCTCCAGAACGTCTTCTCCTTGATGTCATAGTATCCGGTACACCAAATTCATGATCATGAAGTTGCTTTGAAGTCATGGAGTCAAAACAAGAGCAAATTGTCTTGAAAAGTATGTCCAAGTTGTACATCAGCCTAATGAATGGTGAGCCATGCCTGCTCTATAACAGGTAAGGTCTTGTTATGGACTGGAAACTGTCTGCTCAGGGATGTATTCAGGAAGGCTCCACACAGACCACTCAACTTCCTTAACAGTCTTTCTTTGTATAAGTTATAGAAAAAAGAATTCCTTCATAGCTTAGTTAATTACTGGCAGCCTATGCTTATCTTAAGGGTTTCCCAAATTCAACAACGTGTTCACAAACCACTTTTAAAAAATTAAAAATTTTCTTGCTACATAATAGTCGTACACATTATGGGGTACTTGTGTGATATTTTGATACAAGTATACAAGTGGAGTGCAGATATCTGTTTGGTATACTGACTTTTGTTTTCAAACCACTTCTGAATCAATGGTATTGAATCTTAATAGTTTCCTTCTCTAGGAATGACTTTATCTCTAAATCCTGGGAACCAGTATTCACTGTAAACTACTAAGTTGACTGCTTGGCTCTAAGTATGGAAGTCTTACATTCAGACATCGTGGTGATATTAGTGGGGCTTTCAAGTTTTACACTTGCTGGAACAAATACCAGAAATGGTGGGAAAGAGGGAGTGAGGACACACGAGCTTTAGGTATAATAAAGCGAAGTAACTATTGTTTTACTGACTAGCAGCTGCATTTAAAACCCTGAGGAAGGTCTGTCTCAGGCTTAATGGTTGTCAGTTACATGCCCAGGGAGCATCCGATTATGAACATGGCAAATTATAACAGCAGCATCTTGAAAAACAACAGGGCGAGCCCCATAATTTCTGTATGTAACTGAGGTATCATATTGATCAGAGTGTCTCTCTAGCTGCTGGGAGGCCAAAGAGCTGAAATTTAAAGTCCAGTTACATCAAACAGTCCACTCTTACGTGAGTTACCTTGCCTGGGAAACCACCAGTTTGGCTTTAGCCTTTGCATCCTTTTGGAAAATCTGAGTTACCCCAAAACACAAACAAAACAAAATAAACAGAAGACAGAAAACCTCCATACCCTAAGATCCATAGTCCTGAGCGAAGGTGAAGGGAGATGTTATGTTGATGTTCAAAGGGAATGGATAAATACAGCCCTCAGCAAATCACATGTGTATTGCCAATGTGCTGGAAAGGAACTCTCAGTACTTAGAAAGGTCAAACGTGGCAACTGAGGGATCCTGATTAATGGCTGTGTTACTTTTTTTTGACAAGAAACATGATCAAAGGATTCTTTAGTGAAGCCTAAAGAGGGGCAACCAAGCAAGGGTGTTCTTGTTGCCACTAAAATAGAAGATTCAATGATTGTTGAAGTCATACAATTTCAGGGTATTGTAACATTTGCATTATTATACATCACAGACTATATTTCTGCTATAATTTAAAAATTATTAAAATAACCTCATTGGTGTTTTCCCCAAAATAGCATCATAGTTTGTGATTGTTTCTGGCTCTGGTATTGAGGGATAATTTACACAGGGGATGGGTGTAACTGAATTCTTCACTCCTCCCACTCCAGGTGTACTTGCTACTCTCCTGCTTTCTTCTAAATAATGTCTTACCAGAACTAATGGAAAAATTATCCTGTTCTTAATGATTCCCATCTGGTTATATATAAGTAATCAATCAAATTCTGCCAAAAATTAGCAAATATATTTCATTTTTAAAAATAGACATGACAGATAGCTGCTAGCTGGTAGGTTTGCTGGAGAACAGTCACAGGAGACTAGTTTTTCCCAAGCTACACTTAGAAGCAGCAGAGAACATTTAAACCTCACAGATAGTACTTACTAGCTCTGTGTCTTTAGGCATATTATTTAGTCCCTCTGAGCCCTGCTTCTTCAGCTCTAAAAGGTGAGTCACAATAATCATTTATATGGAGGCTAATTGTGAAGATTAAGTGATGTAACAGAGGTCGAATACTTAGCGCAGTAGTCTACCCCTTCCATGGTTTTAGCTACTTGTAGTCAACCACAGTCTGAAAATATTAAATGGAAAGTTCCAGAAAGAAACAATTCATAAGTTGTAAGTTGTGCACCTGTCTGAGTAGCATGATGAAATGTCTTACAATTCCACTCCATTCCCCTCAGGATGTGAATCATCCCTTTGTCTAGTGTACCCTCACTCTATATACTACCTCCCCCTTAGTCACTTAATAGCCATCTTGATGATAAGATCAACTGTTGGGAGAATGTAGTGCTTGTGTTCAAGTAATCCTTATTTTATTAATGGCTCCAAAGTACAAGAGGAGTGATTCTGGCATATTGTTATAATTGTTTTATTTTGTTATTGGTTATTGTTATTAATCTCTCATGCCATACCTAAAATTAAACTTTTATCATAGGTATGTATGTACAGGAAAAGCATAGAACCTATAGAGTTTGGTACTATGTGAGGCTGTGGGCATCCACTGAGGGTTTTGGAAGGTACTGTCCAAGGATAAGGGGGGAATTACTGTATATGACTATTTATGCAATGGGTGCCAAATAAATACTCTGCACATCTTCCCTCCAAGGACTACTGTTTCATTCAAGCTTCAAAAGTTGACAAAGAACCATTAAATGAGAATTATAAAAAGCAAAGCAAAATATATTTCTGAATCTTTTTATTGTTGAAACCCAATCATGATGGGTACTTGCTAGTTTTTCTTCTAAAATATGGTTATGACCATATTAGCATAGAAAAAAACATTTGGGTGGTTTGATTTGCCATGTTTTGTTTGTAACAAGAAAATAATTTGTATTTTTATTTAAAATACCTTGCAAGGAATCAGACATCAAGAATATTTACTCAATAGCTGCTTGACTGGTACCGTTAGACCTCCTTCCAGAGTGGCCTGGCTGTCCTGATCTGTAACACCAAGTATCACACATTGTGATTCATCTTTCCACAGTGAAAGAGATGTGGGAACAATTTCTTTCCCTCTCTAGGTGAAGTCTCTGTCATTTCAGTGACACCTGGAAATGGGTGGACTGTTCAGGTGTTTCAGCAGAACTTTTTCTATCACTGGAGGAATCTGGCCTTTCTGTCTTTTCCTAGGTTCACCCTGGTTGTCTTTTTATTCTCTTCACTCTCCTTACTCATTTTCATCTTGGGTTTGTGGATTAAGAAGGGGGGAGGGCATGGAGTAGGAGAGAGACATATCCTGAACTCTATGGCATCTATTTCCCCCTATTCTTTACTTGTAGTACTTGGGGCTCTTCCTGCTGGTTTGTCAGAACTGGATACAGACACCTTGGGCATTTCTAAGCTTGTCTGGGCAGAGGAGCAGCCATGGGTTTGGAGAAATATGATCATTTGAGCCACCCTTCCTTCCCAGCTCATGCTAAATTACATAGCATTGTAAACATTTGTTACATTTAATTTTTGTTGCCAAATGCATTTTCTTAAGTATGGGAAAATGTGCCTGAAAATTTGTGTTTTGTTAAAGAGTGATAATTCAATAAAAGATTTTAGGCTGCTCAATTCTATAATACTTAAAATACTCAGTGATGAGGATTTAAAATGCTGGTAACCAAGCAGCTCAAGATAAAACAAAAGACTTTTTGGGTTTGCTTTCATCTTTTTATTCTTGTGAGCATTTATCTTTCAGAAAGATTTAAAGAGATTTGCCCTTTAACATAATTTTAATATTTTGAGATCTAATTGAGTGTAAAAAAGGTAAGTATTGTCTTCTCACTGAACTCTGCTCTGTGTGGGCATTTGAGGAATATGTAGGATTATTGATGAAGACAGTTAGAAAGCTGGCATGTAGGAATAAATGCTACATCTCTTACCCTTTGGCTGACAGAAGCCAGTCGCATCTTCAGAACACGTTTTCTTACCCCGAACCAAGGTTTGTGCCTCCAAAACTTTTTTTTCTTTTAAATAAAATATAGCCAAGCTGCAGCTCTTTGTGATGTTTCACACAAAGTCAAGTAAAGAAGACACTTTCATTGTGCCCCATCACACAAGCAGCCATATTTAAGCTACAAGCTAGGACCGCAGAGGCACAGTTTGTTTTTCTCTCCTCTACCCATTCTGTCCTCTGCTTCCAGTCCCACGCCTATTCCCACATGGATGCCTCCTCTCTTAGCCTACTCCCGTCATGAGCTCCATGGACAGGTATAGCTTTGCCAGCCCCACTGCCCCCCCCCACCCTCTATTGCTCATGTTACCCTTTTGCCATTTCTCATTGCTCTTCTAGCTAGACCCTTCACTTACTGCTTCTGCCCTTTTTCGAGCTGTGTCTTCACTCTTGCATGTCCATCTTGGGATTTGTTCTGCTCTTCTTGTTCAGGACCAAAGTATCTTTGCTTAGGAAAGCATACCTATGATATTAGCATAGCCTGTATAGTTCTCAGTGTTTTAAGAAATCATCACTTTTTTCCTTTTGCGATTGAGGCCAGGAGAAGCAGGAAGCCCTTTTAGTGTAGGGATGTCCTGAGTCTTTGGAAGTCAAGCTCATCAAGTTTCCCTCCATTCTGTTGTGAGCAAGCATTAGCTTCCTGGCTGTTGAAGAGTTTCTGTATCTGAGCAGCTGAATATGTTGGGTAAGGGAAGAGATCAGGTAAAGAATCAATATTATTGAAGATGAAGCAGGGCCTCCTGAGAGGGACCTTCAGCTATTTCTTTGCAGCTCAGCACTAGGCAGGTCTTTCCATGGTGTGCTGGAAAGTGGAAATCCCAATGTGCTGCTTCCCAAGAACTCCTTGATGTTTTGATTCAACCTGATCAGTTCTGGTTTGACAAGGTTGACTTGTGTTAGCAGCAAATTTCATCCGGAAATCTCCCTGTTGAACATGCACTGTGTTCTCTGGACTAGAAGGGCCTAATGTTTTGATATTTAGAGTCCTGAAAGTGAATAGAATCTTCATGCCCCCTCTCCCCAGTGTTTCTCCTGTTCACTACTGCGTAGGAATCTACTGAAATTGACATGCCTTTTTCCCCTGGTTACCCCATTTCTTTTCTCTTAAATTAGGAGACAGCAGAAGTGAACATCCTGATAGAATTTGTCTGTATTTGTCCTGCACAGGAACCTACTGAAATTGACGTGCTTTTTTTCCCTGTTACCCCCTCTTTCCCTTATCTTAAACTAGGAGGCAGCAGGAGTATACGCTCTGGAAGAATTTGTATGTATTTGTCCTGTCATCTCAGGGTAATCATAAAGTGATTTTCCTTAGACACCCACAAAACAGCAATCACACTTTTCCTGGAGCTTCAAATTGGCTGTAGTAATGACATGCTGCTATCCAAGGGATCTCTGTAAATCATACGTATCATGGTGCCCACCTGTGGTCCCATTTACCAGGGAAGCATTTTGTTCTCATGCATCTGCTTGTTGGTTTTGCTAGAATTCTTATCCTTCCCTTCTCCCGTGGCATCCCTGTGAATTCTGTTTTCTCATTCCCCAATCTGATTTTACTTGGATATTTACCTGGTTATTTATTCCTTAAGGGATTTCTCAGCCTGGCTTTTTAAAGATTTATCTCCTACTTTTCTTAACCTATCCCTCATCTCCCCACCCCACTATTTCTTTTTTTAATTTTATTATTATTATACTTTAAGTTTTAGGGTACATGTGCACAATGTGCAGGTTTGTTACATACGTATACATGTGCCATGTTGGTGTGCTGCACCCATTAACTCGTCATTTAGCCTTAGGTATATCTCCTAATGCTATCCCTCCCCACTCCCCACAACCCCACAACAGTCCCCAGAGTGTGATGTTCCCCTTCCTGTGTCCATGAGTTCTCATTGTTCAATTCCCACCTATGAGTGAGAACATGGCGGTGTTTGGTTTTTTGTCCTTGCAATAGTTTACTGAGAATGATGATTTCCAGTTTCATCCATGTCCCTACAAAGGACATGAACTCATCCTTTTTTATGGCTGCATAGTATTCCATGGTGTATATGTGCCACCTTTTCTTAATCCAGTCTCTCATTGTTGGACATTTGGGTTGGTTCCAAGTCTTTGCTATTGTGAATAGTACCACAATAAACATACGGGTGTGTGTGTGTCTTTATAGCAGCATGATTTATAGTCCTTTGGTTATATACCCAGTAATGGGATGGCTCGGTCAAATGGTATTTCTAGCTCTAGATCCCTGAGGAATCGCCACACTGACTTCCACAATGGTTGAACTAGTTTACAGTCCCACCAACAGTGTAAAAGTGTTCCTATTTCTCCACATCCTCTCTAGCACCTGTTGTTTCCTGACTTTTTAATGATGGCCATTCTAACTGGTATGAGGTAGTATCTCATTGTGGTTTTGATTTGCATTTCTCTGATGGCCAGTGATGATGAGCATTTTTTCATGTGTTTTTTGGCTGCATAAGTGTCTTCTTTTGAGAAGTGTCTGTTCATGTCCTTTGCCCACTTTTTGATGGGGTTGTTTGCTTTTTTCTTGTAAATTTGTTTGAGTTCATTGTAGATTCTGGATATTAGCCCTTTGTCAGATGAGTAGGTTGCAAAAATTTTCTCCCATTTTGTAGGTTGCCTGTTCACTCTGATGGTACTTTCTTTTGCTGTGAAGAAGCTCTTTAGTTTAGTTAGATCCCATTTGTCAATTTTGGCTTTTGTTGCCATTGCTTTTGGTGTTTTAGACATGAAGTCCTTGCCCACGCCTATGTCCTGAATGGTATTGCCTGGGTTTTCTTCTAGGGTTTTTATGGTTTTAGGTCTAACATGTAATCTTGAATTAATTTTTGTATAAGGTGTAAGGAAGGGATCCAGTTTCAGCTTTCTACATATGGCTAGCCAGTTTTCCCAGCACCATTTATTAAATAGGGAATCCTTTCCCCATTGCTTGTTTTTGTCAGATTTGTCAAAGATCAGATAGTTGTAGATATGTGGCATTATTTCTGAGGGCTCTGTTCTGTTCCATTGATCTATATCTCTGTTTTAGTACCAGTACCATGCTGTTTTGGTTACTGTAGCCTTATAGTATAGTTTGAAGTCAGGTAGCGTGATGCCTCCAGCTTTGTTCTTTTGGCTTAGGATTGACTTGGCGATGCGGGCTCTTTTTTGGTTCCATATGAACTTTAAAGTAGTTTTTTCCAATTCTGTGAAGAAAGTCATTGGTAGCTTGATGGGGATGGCATTGAATCTATAAATTACCTTGGGCAGTATGGCCATTTTCACGATATTGATTCTTCCAACCCATGAGCATGGAATGTTCTTCCATTTGTTTGTATCCTCTTTTATTTCCTTGAGCAGTTGTTTGTAGTTCTCCTTGAAGAGGTCCTTCACATCCCTTGTAAGTTGGATTCCTAGGTATTTTATTCTCTTAGAAGCAATTGTGAATGGGAGTTCACTCATGATTTGGCTCTCTGTTTGTCTGTGATTGGTGTGTAAGAATGCTTGTGATTTTTGTACGTTGATTTTGTATCCTGAGACTTTGCTGAAGTTGCTAATCAGCTTGAGGAGATTTTGGGCTGAGACAGTGGGGTTTTCTAGATATACAATCATGTCATCTGCAAACAGGGACAATTTGACTTCCTCTTTTCCTAGTTGAATGCCCTTTATTTCCTTCTCCTGCCTAATTGCCCTGGCCAGAACTTCCAACACTATGTTGAATAGGAGTGGTGAGAGAGGGCATCCCTGTCTTGTGCCAGTTTTCAAAGGGAATGCTTCCAGTTTTTGCCCATTCAGTATGATATTGGCTGTGGGTTTGTCATAGATAGCTCTTATTATTTTGAGATACGTCCCATCAGTACCTAATTTATTGAGAGTTTTTAGCATGAAGGGTTGTTGAATTTTGTCAAAGGCCTTTTCTGCATCTATTGAGATAATCATGTGGTTTTTGTCTTTGGTTCTGTTTATATGCTGGATTACATTTATTGATTTGGGTATGTTGAACCAGCCTTGCATCCCAGGGATGAAGCCCACTTGATCATGGTGGATAAGCTTTTTGATGTGCTGCTGGATTCGGTTTGCCAGTATTTTATTGAGGATTTTTGCATCAATGTTCATCAAGGATATTGGTCTGAAATTCTCTTTTTTGGTTGTGTCTCTGCCAGGCTTTGGTATCCGGATGATGCTGGCCTCATAAAATGAGTTAGGGAGGATTTCCTCTTTTTCTATTGATTGGAATAGTTTCAGAAGGAATGGTACCAGTTCCTCCTTGTACCTCTGGTAGAATTCACCTGTGAATCCATCTTGTCCTGGACTCTTTTTCATTCGTAAGCTATTGATTATTGCCACAATTTCAGAGCCTGTTATTGGTCTATTCAGAGATTCAACTTCTTCCTGGTTTAGTCTTGGGAGGGTGTATGTGTCGAGGAATTTATCTGTTTCTTCTAGATTTTCTAGTTTATTTGTGTAGAGGTGTTTGTAGTATTCTCTGATGGTATTTTTTATTTCTGTGGGATCAGTGGTGATATCCCCTTTATCACTTTTTATTGCATCTATTTGATTCTTCTCTCTTTTCTTCTTTATTAGTCTTGCTAGTGGTCTATCAATTTTGTTGATCTTTTCAAAAAAAAAACACCAGCTCCTGGATTCATTAATTTTTTGAAGGTTTTTTTGTGTCTCTATTTACTTCAGTTCGGCTCTGATTTTATTTATTTCTAGCCTTCTGCTAGCTTTTGAATGTGTTTGCTCTTGCTTTTCTAGTTTTTTTAATTGTGATGTTAGGGTGTCAATTTTGGATCTTTCCGGCTTAGTCTTGTGGGCATTTAGTGCTATAAATTTCCCTCTACACACTGCTTTGAATGTGTCCCAGAGATTCTGGTATGTTGTGTCTTTGTTCTCGTTGGTTTCAAAGAACATCTTTATTTCTGCCTTCATTTCGTTATGTACCCAGTAGTCATTCAGGAGCAGGTTGTTCAGTTTCCGTGCAGTTGAGTGGTTTTGAGTGAGTTTCTTAATCCTGAGTTCTAGTTTGATTGCACTGTGGTCTGAGAGACAGTTTGTTATAATTTCTGTTCTTTTCCATTTGCTGAGGAGAGCTTTACTTCCAACTATGTGGTCAATTTTGGAATAGGTGTGGTCTGGTGCTGAAAAAAATGTATATTCTGTTGATTTGGGGTGGAGAGTTCTGTAGATGTGTCCACTTGGTGCAGAGCTGAGTTCAATTCCTGGCTATCCTTGTTAACTTTCTGTCTCATTGATCTGTCTAATGTTGACAGTGGGGTGTTAAAGTCTCCCATTATTATTGTGTGGGAATCTAAGTCTCTTTGTAGGTCACTAAGCACTTGCTTTATGAATCTGGGTGCTCCTGTATTGGGTGCATATATATTTAGGATAGTTAGCTCTTCTTGTTGAATTGATCCCTTTACCATTATGTAATGGCCTTCTTTGTCTCTTTTGATCTTTGTTGGTTTAAAGTCTATTTTATCAGAGACTAGGATTGCAACTCCTGCCTTTTTTTGTTTTCCATTTGCCTGGTATATCTTCCTCCATCCCTTTATTTTGAGTCTATGTGTGTCTCTGCACGTGAGATGGGTTTCCTGAATACAGCACACTGATGGGTCCTGACTCCTTATCCAGTTTGCCAGTCTGTGTCTTTTAATTGGAGCATATAGCCCATTTACATTTAAAGTCAATATTGTTATGTGTGAATTTGGTTCTGTCATTATGATGTTAGCTGGTTATTTTGCTCATTAGTTGATGCAGTTTCTTCCTACCCTCAATGGTCTTTACAATTTGGCATGTTTTTGCAGGGGCTGGTACTGGTTGTTCCTTTCCATGTTTAGTGCTTCCTTCAGGAGCTCTTTTAAGGCAGGCCTGGTGGTGACAAAATCTCTCAGCATTTGCTTGTCTGTAAAGGATTTTATTTCTCCTTCACTTATAAAGCTTAGTTTGGCTGGATATGAAATTCTGGGTTGAAAATTCTTTTCTGTAAGAGTGTTGACTATTGGTCCCGACTCTCTTCTGACTTGTAGAGTTTCTGCCAAGAGATCTGCTGTTAGTCTGATGGGCTTCCCTTTGTTGGTAACCCGACCTTTCTCTCTGGCTGCCCTTAACATTTTTTCCTTCATTTCAACTTTGGTGAATCTGATAATTATGTGTCTTGGAGTTGCTCTTCTCGAGGAGTATCTTTGTGGCGTTCTCTGTATTTCCTGAATCTGAATGTTGGCCTGCTTTGCGAGATTGGGGAAGTTCTCCTGGATAATATCCTGCAGACTGTTTTCCAACTTGGGTCCATTCTCCCTGTCACTTTCAGGTACACCAATCAGACATAGATTTGGTCTTTTCACATAGTCCCAAATTTCTTGGATGCTTTGTTCATTTCTTTTTATGCTTTTTTCTCTAAACTTCCCTTCTCACTTCATTTCATCCATTTCATCTTTCTTCACTGATACCCTTTCTTCCAGTTGATCCCATCGGTTCCTGAGCCTTCTGCATTCTTCATGTAGTTCTTGAGCCTTGACTTTCAGCTCCATCAGCTCCTTTAAGCACTTCTCTGCATTGGTTATTCTAGTTATACATTCGTCTAATTTTTTTTCAAAGTTTTTAACTTCTTTGCCATTGGTTTGAATTTCCTCCTGTAGCTCAGAGTAGTTTGATTGTCTGAAGCCTTCTTCTCTCAACTCATCAAAATCATTCTCCATCCAGCTTTGTTCCATTGCTGGTGAGGTGCTGTGTTCCTTTGGAGGAGGAGAGGCGCTCTGCTTTTTAGAATTTCTGGTTTTCGTGCTCTGTTTTTTCCCCATCTTTGTGGTTTTATCTACTTTTGGTCTTTGATGATGGTAATGTATAGATGGGTTTTTGGTGTGGATGTCCTTTATGTTTGTTAGTTTTCTTTCTAACAGACAGGACCCTCAGCTTCAGGTCTGTTGGAGTTTGCTAGAGGTCCACTGCAGACCCTGTTTGCCTGGATCTCAGCAGCGGAGGATGCAGAACAGTGGATTTTCGTGAACCGCGAATGCTGCTGCCTGATCGTTCCTCTGGAAGTTTTGTCTCAGAGGAGTACCCGGCCATGTGAGGTGTCAGTCTGCCCCTACTTAGGGGTGCCTCCCAGTTAGGCTGCTCGGGGGCAGGAGTCAGGGACCCACTTGAGGAGGCAGACTGCCCGTTCTCGGATCTCCAGCTGCGTGCTGGGAGATCCACTACTCTCTTCAAAGCTGTCAGACAGGGACATTTAAGTCTGCAGAGGTTACTGCTGTCTTTTTGTTTGTCTGTGCCCTGCCCCCAGAGGTGGAGCCTACAGAGGCAGGCAGGCCTCTTTGAGCTGTGGTGGGCTCCACCCAGTTTGAGCTTCCTGGCTGCTTTGTTTACCTAAGCAAGCCTGGACAATGGCCGGAGCCCCTCCTGCAGCCTGGCTGCTGCCTTGCAGTTTGATCTCAGACTGCTGTGCTAGTAATCAGTGAGACTCCGTGGGCATAGGACCCTCCCAGCCAGGTGCGTGATATAATCTCCTGGTGTGCCGTTTTTTAAGCCATTCAGAAAAGCGTAGTATTAGGGTGGGAGTGACCTGATTTTCTAGGTGCTGTCTGTCACCCCTTTCTTTGACTAGGAAAGGGAGCTCCCTGACCCCTTTCGCTTCCCGAGTGAGGCAATACCTCACTCTGTTTAGGCTCATGCGTGGTGCACTGCACCCGCTGTCCTGAACCCACTCTCTGGCACTCCCTAGTGAGATGAACCCGGTACCTCAGATGGAAATGCAGAAATCACCAGTCTTCCGCGTCAGTCACGCTGGGCGCTGTAGACCGGAGCTGTTCCTATTTGGCCATCTTGGCTCCCTCCCTTAATTGTTCCACTACTTCTTTTTCTGTCAAGGCAGCTCCACTTCTGTCTCCCTTCCTCCTTTATCTTATTCACTCAGATCTGCAGCCTCCCCCAGATCCACTGACAGCCAGTACTCCCACCACCCTTACTGAGTGCCTACTATGTGCCAGTCCCACCCTTGGGGTGGGACTCATAAAATCTCTTAAAAAGCAAGGTAGGTTACACCATCCCTGTTTTACAGATGGGGAAAGTAAAACCTAGAGATGTTAATGGTCGTTCCTAAGCAATATAATACAAGATGGAAGACTTGGGATTCAAATCCATAACTCTCTGACTCTAAGCTCGTGCTCTTTCCACTGCCTAATGCTTTCTGACAAGAAAGTCCAAGAATAGTCAATGAAATGAAATGACATTAGCTCATCTTCTCTTGAGCTGTTGGTCAGCGTCTTATCAAAAAGAAACTGTAGTTCAGAGAAGATAATTTTTTCATGAACAGAAGACTTATAAGTGGCAGAATATCCAGAATCAACCTGGAGCAGCATTCTACATCTTACTCCTTGTGGTTTAGGGAAAGCTTTGGTGCTTTTTGGTTGCAGCTGCTAAGAGCTGGGTGTTCGTGGCTCAACTGCTGGTTTATAATTAGATGCTGGTTAGGTAAAAATTGTTAGATAAATTACTCAAAGTTTGTTTTATATATCTTAATGTGGAATATTTTTCGTGCTGGCTTATGACAATAAGTATCAATTTAGTCACTCTTTTCCCCTCTTTTATACTCACTAGACAAGGCAGAGGCAGTGTTTGAACCGATTTTGGTAGCCCCCTTTGAACACTGCGGTAGTGAGGCTCTCAGCTATTCAACATGAGGATGGCCACTGGACTCCTGTCCTTTAATGTTAATATGCAAAATAATATTCTATATTTGAAGTTAAAGGAGATCCTCAAATGATAAGATGGTGTATTTTTCTAGAACACAAACTCACTTAATTTTACTAGATAAAAACTAGACACCTTATTTTTGTTTGTTGTTGTTTATTTTTTGTTTGTTTTTTTTTTTTGAGATGGAGTCTTGCTCTGTTGCCCAGGCTGGAGTGCAGTGGCGTGATCTTGGCTCACTGTAAGCTCTGCCTCCTGGGTTCACACCATTCTCCAGCCTCAGCCTCCCGCGTAGCTGGGACTACAGGCGCCCACCACTATGCCCAGCTAATTTTTTGTATTTTTAGTAGCGATGGGGTTTCACCACGTTAGCCAGGATGGTCTGGATCTCCTGACCTCGTGATCCACCCACCTCGGCCTCCCAAAGTGCTGGGATTACAGGTGTGAGCCACCGTGCCCAGCAGGACACCTTATCTTAAGCCTCTGGACTTTGCATCAGGGAAATTTGGTTTATATTAGCTCGGGTTTTATCAGTCCTCAGGGGAATTATTGAAACAGTGGCCTTTAACATCAGCCCAAACTTAAAATTGCTCTTACACCTTTTCTAAGAATTTCCTTGACATTTCTCAAATTATATAAATGCCTTTTGAATCAATATAAAATGGGCCTCCTAAAAAAATGATCTGACTGGACTCAGTTTCCACTTGTGGGTTTTGAGATAAAATAAAGTCCACAAATATTTAATGACTGGGCATTATGGGGAACCTTCTGTCCTAGTTATGATGTGAAGTTGCTATTTGAAGCTGGAGCATGTTTGGCCCCCATATGAAAAGTTTTGACTTAAATTTTGACCATATTATTGGTTGTTTTTAAAATTGATTCAAATGTTATAATGTCCTGATAAGGTGTTCAAAGTGATAGTTTGGTTGTTTTGGCCCTGCAAAGTCAACTTAAACACCATTGAGAGGTTTGTCTTTAAAATCTATGATTTAATTTTTTCAACTTATACATTCTGATATAGTAAAATGTCAGTAAAAATGTCATAGAGGATTATCTTGTTTGAGTTCTCTTTTTTCAGTATATGTATTATTTACCTATTTCTTTGTATCTTCACCAATTCAGATTTTGAGTTAACATAGCATTTTTAGAATTGAGAGTTTTTCTGATGAACTACTGTATAGTAACTTTCCTGAAGATATGTGCTTCTTTCATGAGATAGTAATATTTAATCTTTAGATGTTTATAAGTGCAGGTTGAATCCAGTACATCCAGTCCAAACTATTTTCATATAGAAATTGTCTCCTTGGGTTTTATGGCACTAAGCTCAGCCCTTACACACACGTTACTCAGTACCCTTATGAGATTTCCTTTGAGGGTCATGGCTTAATTATATCAGTTTGTATGAATAAGAAGAACGAATGGAATGACAAACTTTAAGAGCTAGAAGCAGACATTTACACTTTTACTTAGAAGCCCACTAAACATAAAATAGACCTCTGAGAAAGGTAAGATTGGTCAAAGTCAAACAGGACACTCCCACTGGCTGAGAATAACAGGAACTCTTGCAAGTCTGCAAAGAGGCACACGCACAGGTGACCTTCCAGAAATCAATGTCGTCAACAAGTCTCTGGCACTGTGTGAGGGAGAGGATGCCTAAGCCTGATAAAGGGCATATTCAGTTCTCAGTAGTTATAGTTCTTCCTGTAAAGTAATGCATTGGCTTTCTGACACATAGGTTTCATTTTCCTTCCAGGGCCTGGATGAAGCAGGACTTGAAGATTTTGATTTGTAGCCATGGCAGGATGCCCCCTGGGAACTGGCTGGCCCTCCTGTTAGTGCAGTGGTACTGGGCTGTAATAGATAAGATTAAGGCTCGTTGACAAACATTTATCCTCACGTTTGAAAAAGTTGGGATAATTAGTATTCAAAGATGGCAAGTTTTCCCTAGTGAAGCTGAAAGAACACTAGAAAGGATGTTTGTGATGAGAAAATTAGAAAGAATTTGAAGGGCTTACATAAAAATACAACAGGTCTTGATAATTGAACCCTTATATTTTGTTCATGTTGCATTTTTGGGTCTCATTATCATCATCACTATCAGATTCACCAAGAAATATTTATTGTGAACTTGCTTTGTGCTAAGCACTATGCTAGACTTGTGTACAGAGAAGTGGAAACATACCCCTGTCTTCATGTAGCTTACACTTCAGGGACATAGGCCCTACCAATTGTGATTGTAACATACTGCGACTCCTTTTCTCATGTCTTGAGGATTCAGTCTTTTATATCCACTCTATATTCACTCTTCAGAGATGACTTTTATTTTTCTGGGCTAAAGCATGATGAATCTATCTTGCTTACTTTTTTCTTCTTTCTTTTCTTTTTATTATACTTTAAGTTTTAGGTTACAGTAGAAAGAAAGTATCTTGCTTGCTTTCTTTCTACTGTAAGATATATTGGTATCTAAATATTTCTCCTTGTCTTAGAGGAATGGTGATATTTAGAAAGGATGGAGTGGTGTGAATGATGGGGTGATAATTATGAAAAGAGAAATAATGTGTAAAATAAGAAAAATTTTTTGATAATTTGAAGGATATTGATTCTAGCTCTTTAAAAATAGATCAGTAACAACTTTGGTTGGGTCTTGGAGTCATTATTACTTCAGTTTTACTAATCTACCTGATTGTTCCCAAGACTATGATGGTTTAAGTCAAAACAAGAAGTCTTGTCATTCCTCTGCTCAAAAATCTTATATCTCAAATTCTTATCTGCTAATTCTTGGAAACATAATGTTGAGGGAAAAATGCAAGTTGCAGAAGTAGTGTTCACAGTAAGGTGCTATTTATACAATTTTAAGGCCATTAAAACAATGCTACATGTCATTTATGGGTTGCATATATATAGTAAAAGGGTCATGCATGAGAATGATAAACACTAAATTTAGAATAGTTTTTGGCTATGGGAGTAAAAAGGGAGGGTGATACAAATGAGAAAGGCTTTATGTGTGTTAATAGTTCTTTATTTCTTAAGCAGAAGGGCAATGCAAATGAGGAAGCCTTCATATGTGTTTGTTTTATTTCTTGTTGATGAGTGTACAGATGGTCCATTATATTCTTCTAACTTTTCTTTTTGTAAACTACTTTTTTGGAAAGTTTCATTTAAAAATAAGAATGAGAATTAGAGAATCTGTTATTTTAATGCATGTATTCAGCCTTTGCTTAAGTCTGTCGTATTTTGTATTTCTTCATCTTGACTAGAGGTTCATATGAGAAAATACCAAGCTGGTTTGTGTGACTGTAAGAGCTCTCAGCTCCATACAGTTTGTCAGCTTCCTGTCAGCCTCAGATTCAGAGTGGCCGGCCATGTAAATGTTCCTTCTGAACAATTTCTGGATGGCTGCTCCCTGTCTATGTTGACTGCTCTCTTCAGTATTAATTTTACATCCACCCTCCCAGTGGGATTTACTTTGTCTGGGAAGCTGTAGTAGAACTCAAAAGCATTTTTTACCAATAGAACTTTGAGCTGCTAAGCCCATCCCTCGGCTCAGTGAGTCCTTCCTTTGCTGGTACACTACAGTTGTAAATCAAATATGAGAAGGCCCTGAGCTGATGCCCTGTAGATTGAAGAGTGCAGCTGACATCTTTTAAACTGAGATTTTCATTTGGAGCAGTTTCTGAGTATTTTTCCTCAAGGATATGTGAACAGCCAAGGTTTTGAAAGTCTGTTTTTTCCCCATTTGGCTTGAAAGCACAATGCAAGTCATTGTGAGTCTTTCTAGGCTTTTACTAGTTATGAGAAGCAGGTACAATCTTGAGAAGCAAGTAAAATTGTAGGGAAACTATCTACATTATGATAAAAACTTAAGAAGTGGAGAAGTTGTCTGAGGATGGTATAGTTGAATGTATAAAGGGACAAACCCTAAAAAATGAACTAAGAAAGGTAAGGAGTGATGATGCAAACTTCATAGGCCACAACACTGGGCATGGTGCACAGGTAATGTGTATCACTTTACAAGTGACCTCTGATTTTTTGTTTTGGTTTTTGAGACGGAGTCTTGCTCTGTCGCCCAGGTTGGAGTGCAATGGGTCAGTCTCGGCTCACTGCAACCTCCACCTGCCAGGTTCAAGCAATTCTCCTGCCTCAGCCTCCTGAGTAGCTGGGACTACAGGAGTGCACCATCATGCCCTGGTAATTTTTTGTATTGTTAGTAGAGACGGGGTTTCACCATGCTGGCCAGGCTGGTCTCAAACTCCTGACCTCGTGATCCACCGGCCTCAGCCTCCCAAAGTGTTGGGATTACAGGTATGAGCCACCACACCTGCCCAGTATTTAGTTTAATAAAAATATTCATCTCCAACAATGAAATATTATATTAACTGAGAAAAGTTTGATTTCCCTATGAATCACACATGTATGTATGTGTGTATGTATATGTATTTGTATGTTTATGTATCTCTACTGTGTCTTTTTAAAATTCTAAACAACTTGTTTTATATGCTACATAGATAGGTATTTTAACCAGGTAAAAAGTGGTACTCTGTCATGTAAAGCTTCTGCCCTGGTGTATTAACCCATTTTCACCCTTCTGTAAAGAATTACCTGAGACTGGGTAATTTATGAAGAAAAGTAGTTTAATTGACTCACATTTCCACAGGCTTAATAACAGAAAGTATGACTGGGAGGTCTCAGGGAATTTATATTCATGGCAGAAGGCAAAAGGGAAGCAAGGACTTTCACATGGTGGCAGGAGAGAGAGAGCTAAGGGGGAAGGTGACACACACATTTAAACCATCAGATCTTCTGAGAACTCACTGAGCAGCAAGGGGGGAGAATCCACCCCCATGATCTAATCACCTCACATGAGGCTCCTCCTCCAATTTGACATGAGATTTGGGCAGGGAAGCAAATCTAAACCTTATGACCTGGTTACAGTGAAAGAGCTAGCCCCGTCTTTTCCATTTTTCATAGACAAGGAATAACTATACCCTAACGCCTCAACATGGAAAAGGATGGGAAAAACACACATGCCATCTCTAAATCCCTAATTGTACCTTCATGGGGGAACTGGGGGACTTATGATCAGTGAGTGTGGATGGCAAAACATTTGAGCATGGAGGGCTCAGCCTTGCCTGTGTGTCTTTTGGAATGTTCTCAGAAGCACTTCTTTGTTCATTACTGTGATGAGCTTTCTAGGTAGGTCTGTCTTTGAAAGGAGTATGGGAAAGCTCCATTTGGTGAGAAAGGCTCTATTTGGTAGGAAAAGTACACCTTAGAGATAGATTAAGAAGCTCAACTATGGCCAAAGGCCAAGTCAAACTCTTTAGCCTTATCAGGAATGATGCTGTCATTTTCATTATCATTTGTCCAATTCATATCTTTTTTTGTTTTTGAGATAGGGTCTTAGTTTGTCACTCAGGTTGGAATACAGTGGTATGATTATCACTCACAGCAGCCTCAACTTCCCAGGCTCAAGCGATCCTCTCACATCAGCCTCCCAAGTAGCTAGGATGACAGGCATGTGCCACCATGCCTGGCTGGCTTATTTTTATAGATATAGGATCTCACTGTGTTGCCCAGAATGGTCTCAAAATCCTGGTTTCAGGTGATCCTCCCACCTCCACCTCCCAAAGTGTTGGGATTATAGTCATGAGCCATCATGCCTGACCTCAGCTCCATGTCTTACCAAATAGGTCCAAAATCATAACGGAGAAAGGAATAAAGTTAATGATTACCCCTAAACTCCGGTGACTTCTATGTGGTACCTACCTGTATGAATATATGTAGGGTAAGGAGAGAAGGGAATGCTAAGGTTGGGAAAGTGGCATTATCCTTGCTTTTTTTCTGCACCAAATATTGGAAAATAACCTACATTGTTTATAACTGAAAATCTTCTCTCTATATCAGGGTTTTGCAGTCTCAGCATTATTGACATTTTGAGACTGATAATTCTTTGTTTTAGGGGCTGTCTTCTTCCTTGTAGGAAGTTAGCAGCACCTTGGGCCTCCATTTACTGGATGCCGGTATCACCCACCCAGTGTGACAACCAAGAATGCCTCCAGACATTGCCAAGTATCCCCTGAGGGGCAAAGTCACTCCCAGTTTAGAATAACTTCTCCCTATAAAAACCCAACACTTATTTCTTATTTTTGTAAGCCAATGAAATGGAGAAGAGCTTTTTTTAAGATTTAGGAGACTTGGAGCAATGTAAATTGACATTCTTTTCACTTGTTATTTAGTACACCTGAATAGGGTTCAAAAAGCCCCAGCTATAATCTAAATCCTATTTTATGACTCTTCCATAAAAAGTTAACCTGGGTAACGTATCCTCAAACCTCGTAGATTTAATTTTTCTCATACATACACTAGCACAGTTCAATTGTTATGCAGTACATTCCTCCTAATTGTTATTTCTATTATTCCAGATTTGGAGGTACACTTAGACTTTCAAAACGGGCTGATTTTATGGCCTTTGATCTGGTCATTCAACTTCAAGTAATTTATCCTAAAGCAGTACTCATATGTGTATGCAAAGATTTATATATAGATATGCTCATTGCAGTGTTGTTTGCAATGGCAAATACTAGAAATAACTCTAATGCTTATCTTTAGGTGGTAAATAAATTATAGATCATCCATACAGTATAATGTGATTGAGCAATTATAAAGAATGAGGGTGGGAAATATACTCACATATGTTATATAAACATATGCACATAAATATGAAAAGTACTATACATTAAGCAAAAAATGAAAAATGTCTTATTTATATTTATAGAACTTTATCCACATGCAAATGCATGAACAGAAAAAAATATTAACGTTTATACACTAAATTGTTAATATTTGAGAGACAATGGGTTCTGGAAAATGTTCTCCTTTTATGTGTTTCTGTGGTGTTCACGATGTTTTATTAAAAAAGGAAATAAGGTATATGTTTAAAAGGAATATATATTTTTCTTCATACTGGACAAAGGCCTGTAAAAAAAATTTTTTTTTTTTTTTTATGTTAGTCATGGTTCTCAACTGAAGGTGACTTTATGTAAGTCGTGGTTCTCAACTGGAGGTGACTTTGCCCCCTAGGGGACATTTGGCAATTTCAGTGTCTGGAGGCATTCTTAATTGTCAAAACCAAGGGCAAGGGGTGCTAGTGGGACACTGGTAAATATTTTACATAGGACAGGCCCCTACAACAAAGAATTAACAAGCTCAAATGTCCATAGTGCCAAAGTTGCAAGTACTGGTTGTGATGCAGTGCTTGCTTGAAAAAATTACCTTTAAAATTTTCAGAGAGCGTTACATTTGAAACTGATAGATATATTCATGAGAGACCATGATCCTTTATCCTATTATCTTTTTCTTGGGATATTAAAAGACATTATAAAAACCACTTTGTTTTACCAAAAGTTTTCTTTCATTTTAAAAAGTTTCTATTCTTTACTTTCTTTCCTTCTTGAAAATAATGGTTGCAATGAACTACTTACGCTGTCAGCCCCCTGACTTGATGATGTCATGAAAATGCCATGTTCTTCCTGTCTGTGAGTCTGCCATTCTCCATGTTGGCTTCATCCTTGGCCATACTGCAAAATGGCTGCCACAGTTGCAGTTGCCATAAACGTAGAAGCATCTAGAGGAAGAAGAGAGAAAGCCTCTTTCTGTTGCTTTAAAAGTTTCTTAGGAGACTTGCTTTCACATCTCAATGACCAGAAGTGGGCCATGGGCCTAGCACAGTCCTAATTACTGGCTAGGGGAAGAAGATCCCCTAAGGCTGATAACTATGGCTGAGGCAGGTAGATAGATGAGCAGAATTTGGATTCTTTTAGGGAAGGAGGAGGAGCACTTAAAAATAGCAAAAGACGTGAACAGACACTTCTCAAAAGAAGACATGCAAGTGGCCAAGAAACATGAAAAAATGTTCCATTGTTAATAATCATCAGAGAAATGGAAATCAAAACCACAATGAAATACCATCTCAGAATGGCCATTATTAAAAAGTCAAAAAACAGCATATGTTGGTGCAGTTATGGAGAAAAAGGAATGCTTATACACTGTTGTATAGTATAATTTAGTTCAGCCACTGTGGAAAGTAGTTTGGAGATTTCTCAGAGAACTTAAAGGCTACAATTTGAGCCAGCAATCCCATTATTGGGTATATACCCAAAAGAAAAGAAATTGTTGTGCCAAAAAGACACATGCACTTGCATGTTTATCACAACACAATTCACAATAGCAAGGACATGGAATCCACCTAGATGCCCATCAATGGGGAATTGGATAAAAAAAATGTGGTACATAGCCAGGTGTGGTGGCTCATGCCTGTAATCCCAGCACTTTGAGAGGCCGAGGTGGGTGGATCACGAGGTCAGGAGATCGAGACCATCCTGGCTAACACGGTGAAACCCCGTCTCTACTAAAAAATACAAAAAAATTAGCCAGGCATGGCGGCGGGTAACTGTAGTCCCAGCTTCCGGGGGAGACTGAGGCAGGAGAATGGCGTGAACCTGGGAGGCGGAGCTTGCAGTGAGCCGAGATCATGCTACTGCACTCAAGCCTGGGCAACAGAGTAAGACTCTATCTCAAAAAAAAGAAAAAAAAATAAGTGGTACATATACACCATGGGATGCTATGCGGCTATGAAAAAGAATAAGATCACGTCCTTTGCAGCAACATAGATGCAGCTAGAGGTCACAATTCTAAGCAAATTAATGCAAGAACAGAAAGCCAAATACTGAATGTTGTCACTTACAAGTAGGAGCTAAGCACTGGGTACTCATGGACATAAAGATGGCAACAGTAGACACTGGGGACTACTAGAGGGGGAAAGAGGGAGAGAGTTAAGAAATTACCTATCAGATACTATGCTTACTACCTGGGTGATAGGATCGTTGTACTCCAAAATTCAGCATCATGCAAGATACCCAGATAACAAACCTGCACATGTAAGCCCTGAATCTAAAATAAAAGTTGGAAAATCAAAGGAGGAGGACTGGTGGTTGGGCAGGCAATTCAGTGTCTACCTCGTAAAAGTATCACTGTGTGCTCTGAAGTAGCTTAATGACCTTCCATTCAAGGGCATCTCAATCTGATTAACTCCACAGTAAGCTGAGTCAGTTCTGGATCATAAACTCTTTGAGAACAGGATAGAGATTTGTTCGTAGATTCATTAATTATTTATGCCTTGACTGCTTTCAAAAGACTTGAAATGACTTACAATGAAGATGTGTACAATAAAAGTCTTAAAACCATGGTAACATAATTAGTCATGTTAATGAGAGGGTAAAAATAAGATTCATCTTTTTTAACCTTCTATATCACCTGGTGTAGTGCTTTTCACATTTAAAAAAAAGGCTTAAATCTAAATATTAAATAAATGTCTATGACCACTGTTGGCTGGGAGCATAAACTTTATGAAATACTAAGAGAATCATTTCACAATTAGCAGCCAGAGCTTCCTTGAGAAAAGGCATCAGAGTTGCTCATCAGACCAAGGTTGAGCAGAGTTCTCAAGCTAAGGGCAAACAACAAATGTTGATTGACTTTGCCATTGGCAGTCACAGATGGATGGATTGTTGTTCTTATACTGATATTTCCAGTGAGCAAAGATCCATCTAGACAGCAGTATCTGCAAAACTCCAGGATCAAGAAATATGTATGTGTAGATTAATGTGGATTCTGATCTATCCCTGTTATCTATATCCAAGAGGCTCTTGGAAATTCTTCACACCAGCTAAACTATAACTTAAAGCTCCAAACACCACTATCTAAGAAAATACATGTATTTCTTCAAAAACATAAACGAGTAAAATGTCTTAATATGGTCCCTACTGCTGTTCCAATATTAAGTGGGAACAAAGCCTTCAGCCAACAAACTCCCCAACAGTTAGATTTTAGGCAGTGAGAATTCTGCTTCTGGTAATAGCAAACTAGGTAATTCAGGCCAATCTTCCCACTAGTAATAGTGGAAAAATTGGATCAAATAGGAAAAACATCTATTTTACAGCTTAAGAAATCACTAAGACAGTGACAGCTTACAGATGAAAAGAATTGAGAGAAGGAGGAAACCCAGATAGGTGAGGCTGGCCCTTGGGGCTACTCTCCCTTATAGATTTCTACCATTTCTCCAAGAGGAGACTCAAAGTCTGAGAACCTAAGCAGAGCTGTGAAATGCTTATATGGTTGGTGAGACAAACATTGGAATTAAGGGTTCACCAAGGAGGAAAGCCTTGCCAAACCTAGCTTTTGTGTTGAGACCCCAAAGGTGTACTCTCTGGACTAAGAGTAAGTTGGAAATAGATTTTTAATTATGTCAATCTCTGACTGAATTGAGGTGATCTGGAATTACTAGTATTCTTAGCCTAGGTCCAGAGCAAATGTAAAACTCTTCAGGGGGAAGATAGCCTCACATTGCAGAGACCCAATTTTTCTCAGTCTTTCATATAATATGAGAAACAAATTTGTAAACACAAAACAGGAGAAACATGAGACAAAGGAGCAAGACTCATAGGGGACCTAGAAAATAGTAAACCTGGAATTTAAAATAACTATGCTTAATGTGCTCATGGAAAATAACAGGTGAGACTAACAGAATATGGCAGAAACAATATTTCAAGATATAACAGTGTGAAAGTCAGAAAAATTTTCAGACCAAAGGTACACATCTCAAGCAGGACTCATGCAAAAAAACCAAGGTAATCAAGAGAAACATAGATTAAAAACATAAATTCTGTAAATTTTAAAAAAAGCCAAGGTAGGAGAGAGAAGGGGGCTCGGGAGACAGAACACAGACAGAAGGGACCCAGTAGAAAGTAGACAGTAATATAGTAGTTTAGACTCAAACACATCAGTAACCACATTTGAAGTAAACATGCTCAAAAACATTTGAAGTAAAAAGATTGTCAGACTGGATTAAGAATAAAAAATTTAAACCCAACTATGTGTTGCTTACAAGTGATATATCTTAAATATAAAGGTACAGAATTTTAGGCACTAGAGAACCAAGTGAGGATTTGGGACTATGAAACATTATTCAGTGTGCCTGAAGTTATTGCAATACAGAGTTACTTCATCTATCTGCTGGACTAAGTCAGTAGCTAGAAGGTAGTATATTAGGACATTGAATAACACTGACTAAGTTGACATTTTTTTTTCTCTCTGTCACTCAGGCTGGAGTGCAGTGGTGGCATCTCGGCTCCCTGCAACCTCTGCCTCCTAGGTCCAAGTGATCTTCCCACCTCAGCCTCCTAAGTCGCTGGGACTTTAGGCATGTGCCACCATGCCCAGCTAGTTCTTTATATTTTTTTGCACAGATAGGGATTTACCATGTTGCCCAGGCTGGCCTCAAACTCCTGGACTCAAGTGATTCACCTGCCTCAGCCTCTCAAAATGCTGGGATTATAGGCCTGAGTGACCACACCTTCCCAGTCAGACATTTTTACCCCAAGCCATATTATGAATTTAGCAAGGACTACATATAAACTAAGGATTTATAATCTTTTAATAATGAGGTACGGTGTTTTGGGTTTTTCCCCCCAAATTTCTCTGAAGTCTTATATTATTGGATGATGTATGAAAATGGTAGGGAGAAGTTCTCTTCTCACAATTTTTAAAGCAGTGGAGAGAGCTGTAAGTAGTAAGGCAAACTTGGAATTAGCCAGGGGAGTGCTTTTTCAGGTTGCAAGAGAGACAGTGAAATGTTTGGCTACCTTTTGGTGATGAGAGTTTATTGAAAGGACAGGTGAGGATATGAGAAAACACAGGAAATCATCTCAACAGCCAGGTCTCAGGAGAAGTGAACTGATAATGCCACTTGAGGTACAAAAGGGATCACTTTATCTTTTCATGAGAAGTCTTTATCCAGACTTTTAAAAATGTGTCTTCTTAATCCCTGGCATTGAGAGAATATGGTTATTTCAGGATACGGAAAGCAATTTCAATAGCATTATGATGTCTAATAATTAAAACTGGCCTTTGAGATTTACTTCAGTAAAGTGGTAATTGTTATATCAGCAACACAGTTCAATATAATTCTTTATAATCATAATAATGGACTATGGTATTATTAATATGATTATTGTTATCCTAATAGGGCACTGACATCTCTCTGCACACTATGGCCTGTTTTGTGTGTTTGGGGCTAGAGGGCATGAAAGGAAAGAGCTTTGGTTTTAATGGTGCTTCCTCTCCAGTTCCAGCTCATCTATCTATGCTTCAACTTTAATTAAGTTCCACCTTCATGTCAGTGATTGCTTCATCGAGTTTATTAGAACAATAAGGTTCATTCATTTGGGGATTCTTTTAAATTATGCTTGCTGATCTTACAATCCAAGACCATTTAGAACAAAAGGAAAACATTTTTGTGTCCCTGGGGGGTGACACGACTCACTGGTTCTGTGCTGTCTGCTCACTTCTCCAATATTTACCAGAGTCAAACACTCCTGGTAAACTTACTGAATTATATCCAAAGGTTCAATATCTAAAATAAGGAGCCTTGGGACACTATAGTAATTTCATCCATGCCATTAAATCCTGCCATATTTTTAATGTACCGATGCACCATTTAAAGGAAAACTTCAGAGAATCTTGTGTAATGGAACAGATAAGTTTAGTAAGTTAAATAAACCCTCCACTCCTTCCTTTAATCCATAATTTACATGTAGATTTTGAACTAAAATCTTAGAATCTTATAAATTGGATTTCTCTAAAGTGTGGAAAGCTTTTATCTGGAAATAGTGCCCAAGAGATGATTCTCTTCTTCAGGTCATTTACTTAGTACATTTATCAATATTTTGGCAAAGGAGCATACTTTTTGAAGTTGGAAAATGGAAGGTACCTAGCTAGTAATTTTTACATGCTAGATACTAAGATCTAACACAGAGAAGAGGGAAGAATTAATGACCCTCAGTGAAGGTAAATTAGTTGACCTATTGATATAGTTTGGCTGTGTCCCCACCCAAATCTCATCTTGAATTGTAGCTCCCACAATTCCCGTGTGTCATGGGAGGGACCCAGTGGGAGGTAATTGAATCATGGGGGTGGGTCTTTACCATGCTATTCTTGCAATAGTGAGTAAGTCTCATGAGCGCTAATGGTTTTATAAAGAGGAGTTCCCCTTCACAAGCGCTCTCTCTCTTTGCCTGCTGCCATCCATGTAAGGTACAACTTATCCTCCTTGCCTTCCACCACGATTGTGAGGCCTCCTCAGCAACATGGAACTGTAAGCTCATTAAACTCTCTTTCCTGTATAAGTTACCCAGTCTCAGGTATGTCTTTATCAGCAGTGTGAAAATGGACTAACACAGTAAGTTGGTACCAGTAGAGTGGGGCATTGCTGTAAAGATACCCCAAAATATGGAAGCAACTAGAACTGGGTAACAGGCAGAGGTTCGAACAGTTTGGAGGGCTCAGAAGAAGACAGAAAAAATGTAGAAAAGTCTGGAACCTCCTAGATACTTGTTGAATGGCTTTGACAAAAATGCTGATAATAATATGGACAATAAAATCCAGGCTGAGGTCATCTTGGAGATGAGGAACTTGTTGGGAACTGGAGTAAAGGTGACTCTTGGTATGTTTTCGTAAAGAGATTGGTGGCATTTTGCCCCTCCCTTAGAGATTTGTAGAATTTTGAATTTGAGGGATATGACTTGGGGTATCTGGTGGAAGAAATTTCTAAGCAGCAAAGCATTCAGAAGTGGCTTGGGTGCTGTTAAAAGCATTCAGTTTTAAAAGGGAAACAGAGTATAAACGTTCAGAAAATCTACAGCCTGAAGATGTGATTAAAAAAACCAAAAAACCGTTTTCTGGGGAGAAATTCAAGCCAGCTGAGAAATTTGCATAATCAGGAGCCAAATGTTAATCACCAAGACAATGGAGAAAATGTCTCCAGGACATGTCAGAGACTTTGCAGCAGCCCCTCCCATCACAGGCCCAGGGGCCTAGGAGGAAAAAATGGTTTTGTAGGCCAAACCCAAGGACCCCCTGCTCTGTGCAGCCTAGGTACTTGGTGCCCTGTGTCCCAACCACTCCAGCCATGGCTAATGGGGCCAAGGTACAGCTTGGGCTGTTGCTTCAGAGGGTGAAAGCCCCAAGCCTTGGCAGCTTCCATGTGGTGTTGAGCCTGTGGGCGCATGAAAGTCAATAATTGAGGTTTGGAAACCTCCACCTAGATTTCAGAGGATGTATGAAAATGCCTGGATGCCCAGGTAGAAGTCTGTGGCAGGGGCAGTGACCTCATGGAGAATCTGTGCTAGAGCAGTGTGGAAGGGAAATGTGGGGTTGGAAACCCACACAGAGTTCCTACTAGGGCACTGCCTAGTGGAGACATGAAAAGAGGGCCACTGTCCTCCAGACCCCAGAATGATAGCTACACCAACAGCCTGCCCCATGTGCTTGGAAAAGCTGCAAGCACTCAACACCAGCCTGTAAAAGCAGCCGGGAGGGAGGCTATACCCTGTGAAGCCACAGGGGCAGAGCTGCCCAAGATCATGGGAACCCACCTCTTGTATGAGCATGACCCAAATGAGAGAAATGGAGTCAAAGGTCGTTTTGGAGCTTTAAGATTTGACTGTCCTGCTGGGTTTGCATGGGGCCTCAACCCCTTTGTTTTGGCTAATGTCTCCCATTTGGAATGGCTGTATTTACTCAATGCCTGTACCCCCATTGTATCTAGGAAGTAATTAATTTGATTTTGATTTTACAAGATCATAGGCAGAAGGGACTTGCCTTGTCTCAGATGAAACTTGGGACTGTGGACTTGTGAGTTAATGCTGAAATGAGTTAAGGTTTTAGGGGACTGTTGGGAAGGCATGATTCATTTTGAAATGTGAGGACATGAGATTTGGGAGGGTCCAGGGGTGGAATGATATGATTTGGCTGTGTCCCCACCCTAGTCACATCTTAAATTATAGGTCCCACAATTCCCACGTGTCATGGGAGGGACCCAGTGGTAGGTAATTGAATCATAGGGGTGGGTCTTTCCCATGCTAGTCTCGTGATAGTGAATAAGTCTTATGAGATCCTGATGGTTTTATACAGAGGAGTTCCCCTGCACACATTCTCTCTCTTTGCCTGCTGCTATCCATGTAATATGTGATTTACTCCTCCTTGCCTTCTGCTATGATAGTGAGGTCTTCTCAGCTACGTGGAACTGTAAGTCCATTAAACCCTTTTTCCTATAGAAATTACCCAGTTTCAGGTATGTCTTTATCAGCTTGAATGAACTAATACACCTATGCTATTTGCATTGAACCCACCATGATTTCACAATTTTTCTATTCTATCCACACACATGACAGTTAAAGTTTCATGTATACAGGGTTAATAAAAAATGTTATCCAATGTACCAAAGCTAGCTCTGTTAATGAACATAAAGACAAACCACCTTCAATTTAATTTCAGTCTGGTCTGATGGTCCTTCAAGTTTTGGCGTTGTGGGTTGGTGCCCTGACATACCATGGCATAGGCTCGGTAGAGCCATGCATCTTCATATAATTCCATTTAATTCCACTAGTTACTTGCCATAAAATCCAAGGAGGATTATTCATTGTCTTTATTTTCATCTGCAAACTGGATATTCATTTCTTCCTAGAGTATATGATCTATTAAAAAACAGATTCAATAAATATTCAATAACCATATACCAGTTAGACTCAGTAAACCATATATGGGATTCTATGCAGATAATTGTGCCTAGAGATGAAAAAGTGCAACATAAATATGATTAAGACATGGCACTTTACTGAACCACTGAACTCTTAATACAGGAAAACAAGACATGATTTTTAAATGATCCTTTATCAAAATGACGCATCCTTTTATCCTCCATGGGTTTCCAATGTGAAAAGAATGATATTCTCAAGCTGGCTCTATGCTTATAGTAAATTGTTATAATTTTATGTTGCCTTGGCATCCATTTTGAATACAAGTTTAATTTTCTCATATCAGAAGCAGGGCCCAATCATCCTGAACAGTTTCCAGTTTTGCACCACACCTAAATGGTTTAGATGGTCAGAGATAAGAACTTAGAGACTCTTTCACCTGCCTTGCTAACTAGGCTCCTGCTTTCTCCCTTTGGTTCCTTTACACAGATCATTTAGGCATTTGCCTGAGAACTTAAAGTGACCCACACCTTATTCCCTTATATATACTGCTAGTTGCCACGCATGCTCTCTCTCTTTCTTGGCATGCTCTCTCTTTCTTGGCTTGATTTGTCATTACTGACTTATGTGACCTGGGGACAGAGGTATGCACAGGATCTGTAAGTAAAAATTATTTAAATATGTTTTCTACTGTGGCGGAGTATTGAATTTGCACCTTTCATCTAATGAACTAGGAGCTGCCCTAGGCTGGGTTTTCTCCAAAGTTGGGGAAAATAAATGGTCAGACTCCCAGTGTCAGAGTGATGGTCAGGCAGGCATAAACTGGACATGGGTTAGAGAAGAGCCGTGAGAGCATTTGCCTGTATAAATAAGTTTCCCATGTGAGGGATCCCTGGGTCACAGATCGAACAACCAGGCATCAGGCCATCCACCAGGTAAAAGAAATATCCCATGAAAGGCACACGGTAAGCACCCATGTCCCACTTGCCTTAATTTCCTATTAGGGCGAGTTGTTGGTCACTTGGGTACTGGAACTCCAATTTTGCTGGGGGCTCTCAAAACAATCCTGCAAGTCAAGAAAGGAATTATCTTAACATTTTGCCTTCGGGTATTCCTGCCAAGGCCATCTGTCACATCCACT
Source organism: Hylobates moloch (assembly GCF_009828535.3). Classification (NCBI taxonomy): domain Eukaryota; kingdom Metazoa; phylum Chordata; class Mammalia; order Primates; family Hylobatidae; genus Hylobates; species Hylobates moloch. Next base: position 85,034,708 of record NW_026652290.1, on the reverse strand, counting down.
CTTTCCCTAGAGTAGTCAGAGCTGTCAGAACAGCACTCTACAAGAAACTGATACTGTATAGCACAGCAAGAAACATTTTCTTTGAAAAAATAAGATGCATCCAATGGCCATCAGTGGGGTTAAACCAAGTCAGATAGAGCGTCAAAACTCTGGCGCCATGAAGTCTAAGATGGTACATTTCTGAGCAGATGTCTTACTTCAAAGAAATTGTGATTTCTGAACCAGTTTTAGGGGAAGAGGTGCAATATATACTTGGAGGAGAGTTGGAGCTCAATTTGTCTCTACTGCTTAAGAACTCTGGAAGCCTTGAGATGGGTTCAAAATTCCTCCTTTAGCTTGGAGAAGTTTGATCGTCTGAAGCCTTCTTCTCTCAACTTGTCATTCTCCATCCAGCTTTGTTCTGTTGCTGGCGAGGAGCTGGTTAACATTAGACAGATAAACGAGACAGAAAGTTAAAAAGGATATCCAGGAATTGAACTCAGCTCTGCACCAAGCGGACCTAATAGACATCTACAGAACTCTCTGCCCCAAATCAACAGAATGTACATTCTTCTCAGCACCACATTGCACTTATTCCAAAATTGATCACATAGTTAGAAGTGAAGCTCTCCTCAGCAAATGTAAAAGAACAGAAATTATAACAAATTGTCTCTCAGACCACAGTGCAATCAAACTGGAACTCAGGATTAAGAAACTCATTCAACTACATGGAAACTAAACAACCTGCTCCTGAATGACTACTGGGTACATAACGAAACGAAGGCAGAAATAAAGATGTTCCTTGAAACCAACGAGAACAAAGACACAACATACCAGAATCTCTGGGACACATTCAAAGCAGTGTGTAGAGGGAAATTTATAGCACTAAATGCCCACAAGAGAAAGCCGGAAAGATCCAAAATTGACACCCTAACATCACAATTAAAAGAACTAGAAAAGCAAGAGTAAACACATTCAAAAGCTAGCAGAAGGCAAGAAATAACTAAGATCAGGGCAGAACTGAAGGAGTTAGAGACATAAAAAACCCTTAAAAAAATCGATAAATCCAGGAGCTAGTTTTTTGAAAAGATCAACAAAATTGATAGACTGCTAGCAAGACTAATAAAGAAGAGAGAATAATCAAATAGATGCAATAAAAAATGATAAAGGGGATATCACCACTGATCCCACAGAAATACAAACTACCATCAGAGAATACTATAAACACCTCTACGCAAATAAACTAGAAAATCTAGAAGAAATGGATAAATTCCTTGACACATACACCCTCCCAAGACTAAATCAGGAAGAAGTTGAATCCCTGAATAGACCAATAACAGGCTCTGAAATTGAGGCAATAACTAATAGCCTACCAACCAAAAAAAGTGCAGGACAAGATGGATTCATAGCCAAATTCTACCAGAGGTACATGGAGGAGCTGGTACCATTCCTTCTGAAACTATTCCAATCAATAGAAAAAGAGAGAATCCTCCCTAACTCATTTTATGAGGGCAGCATCATCCTGATACCAAAACCTGGCAGAGACACAACCAAAAAAGAGAATTTTAGACCAATATACCTGATGAACATTGATGCAAAAATCCTCAATAAAATGCTGGCAAACTGAATCCAGCAGCACTTCAAAAAGCTTATCCACCATGATCAAGTGGACTTCATCCCTGGGATGCAAGACTGGTTCAACATATGCAAATCAATAAACGTAATCCAGCATATAAACAGAACAAAGACAAAAACCACATGATTATCTCAATAGATGCAGAAAAGGCCTTTGACAAAATTCAACAACCTTTCATGCTAAAAACTCTCAATAAGTTAGGTATTGATGGGACATATGTCAAAATAATAAGAGCTATTTATGACAGACCCACAGCCAATATTATACTGAATGGGCAAAAACTGGAAGCATTCCCTTTGAAAACTGGCACAAGACAGGGATGCCCTTTCTCACCACTCCTATTCAGCACAGTGTTGGAAGTTCTGGCCAGAGCAATCAGGTAGGAAAAAGAAATAAAAGGTATTCAATTAGGAAAAGAGGAAGTCAAATTGTCCCTGTTTGCAGATGACATGACTGTATATTTAGAAAACCCCATCGTCTCAGCCCAAAATCTCCTTAAGCTGATAAACAACTTCAACAAAGTCTCAGGATACAAAATCAATGTGCACAAATCACAAGCATTCTTATACACCAATAACAGAGAAAAATCATGAGTGAACTCCCATTCACAATTGCTTCTAAGAGAATTAAAATACCTAGGAATCAAACTTACAAGGGATGTGAAGGACCTCTTCAAGGAGAACTACAAACCACTGCTCAACAAAATAAAAAAGGACACAAACAAATGGAAGAACATTCCGTGCTCATGGGTAGGAAGAATCAATATCGTGAAAATGGCCATACTGCCCAAGGTATTTATAGATTCAATGCCATCCCCATCAAGCTACCAATGACTTTCTTCACAGAATTGGAAAAACTAAAGTTCATATGGAACCAAAAAAGGGCCCACATTGCCAAGTCAATCCTAAGCCAAAAGAACAAAGCTGGAGGCAGTCATGCTACCTGACTGCAAACTATACTACAAGGCTACAGTAACCAAAACAGCAAGGTACTAGTACCAAAACAGAGATATAGACCAATGGGACAGAGCCCTCAGAAATAATACCACACCTCTACAACCATCTGATATTTTACAAACCTGACAAAAACAAGAAATGGGGAAAGGATTCCCTATTTAACAAATGGTGCTGGGAAAACTGGCTAGCCATATGTAGAAAGCTGA
>NW_026652290.1:84977275-85031531 GCF_009828535.3 Hylobates moloch | reverse complement strand
TCCCAAGACTAAACCAGGAAGAAGTTGAATCCCTGAATAGACCAATAACAGGCTCTGAAATTGAGGCAATAACTAATAGCCTACCAACCAAAAAAAGTGCAGGACAAGATGGATTCATAGCCAAATTCTACCAGAGGTACATGGAGGAGCTGGTACCATTCCTTCTGAAACTATTCCAATCAATAGAAAAAGAGAGAATCCTCCCTAACTCATTTTATGAGGGCAGCATCATCCTGATACCAAAACCTGGCAGAGACACAACCAAAAAAGAGAATTTTAGACCAATATCCCTGATGAACATTGATGCAAAAATCCTCAATAAAATGCTGGCAAACTGAATCCAGCAGCACTTCAAAAAGCTTATCCACCATGATCAAGTGGACTTCATCCCTGGGATGCAAGACTGGTTCAACATATGCAAATCAATAAACGTAATCCAGCATATAAACAGAACAAAGACAAAAACCACATGATTATCTCAATAGATGCAGAAAAGGCCTTTGACAAAATTCAACAACCTTTCATGCTAAAAACTCTCAATAAGTTAGGTATTGATGGGACATATGTCAAAATAATAAGAGCTATTTATGACAGACCCACAGCCAATATTATACTGAATGGGCAAAAACTGGAAGCATTCCCTTTGAAAACTGGCACAAGACAGGGATGCCCTTTCTCACCACTCCTATTCAGCACAGTGTTGGAAGTTCTGGCCAGAGCAATCAGGTAGGAAAAAGAAATAAAAGGTATTCAATTAGGAAAAGAGGAAGTCAAATTGTCCCTGTTTGCAGATGACATGACTGTATATTTAGAAAACCCCATCGTCTCAGCCCAAAATCTCCTTAAGCTGATAAACAACTTCAACAAAGTCTCAGGATACAAAATCAATGTGCACAAATCACAAGCATTCTTATACACCAATAACAGAGAAAAATCATGAGTGAACTCCCATTCACAATTGCTTCTAAGAGAATTAAAATACCTAGGAATCAAACTTACAAGGGATGTGAAGGACCTCTTCAAGGAGAACTACAAACCACTGCTCAACAAAATAAAAAAGGACACAAACAAATGGAAGAACATTCCATGCTCATGGGTAGGAAGAATCAATATCGTGAAAATGGCCATACTGCCCAAGGTATTTATAGATTCAATGCCATCCCCATCAAGCTACCAATGACTTTCTTCACAGAATTGGAAAAACTAAAGTTCATATGGAACCAAAAAAGGGCCCACATTGCCAAGTCAATCCTAAGCCAAAAGAACAAAGCTGGAGGCAGTCATGCTACCTGACTGCAAACTATACTACAAGGCTACAGTAACCAAAACAGCAAGGTACTAGTACCAAAACAGAGATATAGACCAATGGGACAGAGCCCTCAGAAATAATACCACACCTCTACAACCATCTGATATTTTACAAACCTGACAAAAACAAGAAATGGGGAAAGGATTCCCTATTTAACAAATGGTGCTGGGAAAACTGGCTAGCCATATGTAGAAAGCTGAAACTGGATCCCTTCCTTACACCTTATACAAAAATTAATTCAAGATGGATTAAAGACTTACATGTTAGACCTAAAACCATAAAAGCCCTAGAAGAAAACCTAGGTAATACCATTCAGGACATAGGCATGGGCAAGGACTTCATGTCTAAAACACCAAAAGCAATGGCAACAAAAGCCAAAATTGACAAATGGGATCTCATTAAACTAAAAAGCTTCTGCACAGCAAAAGAAACTACCATCAGAGTGAACAGGCAACCTACAGAATGGGAGAACATTTTTGCAGTCTACTCATCTGACAAAGGGCTAATATCCAGAATCTACAATGAACTCAAACAAATTTACAAGAAAAAATCAAACAACCCCATCAAAAAGTGGGCGAAGGATATGAACAGACACTTCTCAAAAGAAGACATTTATGCAGCCAACCGACACATGGAAAAATGCTCATCATCACTGCCCATCAGAGAAATGCAAATCAAAACCACAATGAGATACCATCTCACACCAGTTAGAATGGCCATCATTAAAAAGTCAGGAAACAACAGGTGCTGGAGAGGAGGTGGAGAAATAGGAACACTTTTACACTGTTGGTGGGACTGTAAACTAGTTCAACCATTGTGGAAGACAGTGTGGAGATTACTCAAGGATCTAGAACTAGAAATATCATTTGACCCAGCTATCCCATTACTGGGTATATACCCAAAGGATTATAAATCATGCTGCCATAAAGACACATGCACACATATGTTTATTGTGGCACTATTCACAATAGCAAAGACTTGGAACCAACCCAAATGTCCAACAACGATAGACTGGATTAAGAAAATGTGGCACATATACACCATGGAATACTATGCAGCCATAAAAAATGATGAGTTCATGTCCTTTGTAGGGACATGGATACCATGATTCTCAGCAAACTATGACAAGGACAAAAAAACCAAACACTGCCATGTTCTCACTCATAGGTGGGAGTTGAACAATGAGAGCACTTGGACACAGGAAGGGGAACATTACACACCAGGGCCTGTTGTGGGGTGGGGGGAGGGGGGAGGGATAGCATTGGGATATATACCTAATGTAAATGATGAGTTAATGGGTGCAGCACACCAACATGGCACATGTATACATATGTAACAACCTGCACGTTGTGCACATGTGCCCTAGAACTTAAAGTATATATAAAAAGACCTCTGGAAGCCTTAATCTCCTCAGTTGTAAAAGGGGAGTAATAATGCATACCTAAAAGGATTATTGAAGTTTTGGAATAATGTCTTTAAAGCATTTAGCACAGAAATAGATCCAAATAATAATGATGAGGAGGGTGATTATGATTAATGATAATATCAGCCTGACAGCTGCTGAGGAAGCTGACATCAGTACCTCTGGTTCCATGGATCTATGTGTGTGCCCTTTACTGGAATTTGAATTATCACAAATCTTACTTCACAATTCCTCGTGATTTTATTCACAGAAGCATTGCATACTCTAGTGTTATGTTTGGAATAGAACCAATTCCATGTTCTTAAAGGTTGAAGGCTCATTCACTTAAATATTTATTGAGGCTCTACTATGTGCTAGATGGTGGTGATTCTGTGATAAGAAAGAAACCTGACTTTGCTTTTGTGGTACTTATAGTCTAGTAGGGGGGAAACGGACAAGTCAAATAATCATCTGGGTAAACATAAGGATATAACCATAACCATTGATATAAAGAGCTGAATATTTCTAATGAAATTTAGTATAGTCTGCAGATAACAGCTATGCTCTAGAGAAGAGGAAGTTATAAGTTACTGGGTATTTTTCAAATTATTTGGTTGCAGTAGAATTTCTGACGTCAGTGATTATTTTGTATGGTAATGAATAGAAGAAAAAGTAAACTATATTCACTAAACATCATTTTTCTGACAACTGCTTGTGCTGTCATCTTTCAATTCTTTAGTAGACTTTTCTGAATAATATCTGTAAATGTTCAGAATTAGTCATTAGTCCACTGTCAACATGTATCTTTGTCTTCAATTCTGTGGAGACTCAGAGGATAGACTTGTACTCCTTCTGTTTCTAGGTTCTAACTTAAAAATGTGTATGAACTATGGACTGAGAGGCTGCTGTTTCCAGAACTTCAAGTGCCGTTAAGGGAAATCTGAACAGGTGTATCACATTGGCTCCATGATGCTTACTGGTTTAACTGAGTTAGCTTGGAAAAAGTGGTAAATTAACCCTAATTTCTTCAGCTTTAGTAACTCTAGCACAGATGTTAAGCAAGTAGAAATTGTTTCAAAGGGCTTAGTGCTCTGATTCTTTCACTTGATATTAGCACATTTTCTGGTTTTGATGGGCTTGGCTTTGTGTACCTTCTAATTTATAAAAGTTCTTTATCCCACTTCTCTATATGTTTCCTTCCCCTAGTGCTTGTAATGTCTTTTTATGCACAAATGTGGCTGCTTCAAGAGCCTCCTGCTAAGAAATGAGCAAAAGAGGAACTGCAAATCCTTTGGCTCCTTTTGAACCCATGAAACTTGCTATTTTCAGAACCACAGGTCTGCAACAGAAAAGCTAAGTTGGTCAAATGCTAGCAGGCAGCCCACTTCAAATCTTTGGTGATAGAGATTTATAGAGGTTTCTGTTTGTTTTCTTCAGCAACTCTCAAAGAGTACCTGTTATATAGTAGGCACTCAATAAATATTTGTTGAGTGAATCAGTAACAAATAAATAAACTTCAAATTTGATCTTATGCTCATTGGCAACTTTCACTTCCTTCCTTTGGGATTGTGAAGATAGTTCTCAAAGTATATAATAACACAGAAATTTGCTCTTCTCCCCTGTCTGCAGCTACATCTATTTTTTTTCCATTCACCGTTGATCTTTATGTGTGAATCATGTCAGAATTTTCATTGTCCTTGGTTGCTTTAGCAACTCCCCATCTCTTCATTACCCTGTAATTTCTCAAACTCTGCTTAAGTTGGACAGCATTTCAGTCTGGCTTGACTGAACTAGGCAGCTAGAGAGTATTGATTCCTAAATACCATGTTGAAAGCAAGGGTGAGCAAGGCAGGCGGTGTATAATCAGGGTGCCACTAACTGGAGAAAACTAGCCAGTTAGTGTTTTTGAAGACCGTTCTAGTTAGAGAGTGGCCACTGCTGTTAGTGTAATTACCATCAGTGAAAGTGTTATCACCCATGATGAATCAGTTCTTGTTTCCCAGAATAACTGGGATTCTAATTGATAAAACACAGAGAACATAAGCAAATCAGAAAGAAATGAGGAAGGCTATTAATTTTAAATATAAGCTGCATTGAACAAAAATTTATGAGATTGGTCTGGGCAAGAATATTTTGGATAAGACCCCAAAGCACAAGGAACAAAAGCAAAAATAGGCAAATAAGATTATATCAGACTGAAAATCTTCAGCACAGCAAAGGAAACAATAAACAGAGTGAAAAGACAACATACAGAATAGGCCAAAATATCTATTAACTATGCATCTGACAAGGAGTTAATATCCAGAATGTATAACAGCACAATAGAAAAAGCATCCAATAAAAAAAGCAAAAAATTTGACTAGACATATCCCCAAAGAAGACACAAATAATTAATGGGTATATGAAAAAAGTCTCAACGTCACTAATCAGCAGGAAAATGAAAATTGAAATCACAGTAACTTGTCAATGTCACCTTGTTTAGAATGTTATTAAAAAGAGAAAAAATCATAAATGCTGGTATAGATGTGTAGAAAGGAAAACTCATACACTATTAGAAATATAAATTTGTACATCATATAAATAGCATGGAGGGCCCTCAAAAATTAAAAATAGAACTACCGCATGATCCAGCAATCCCACTACTGGGTAAATATCCAAAGAAAATGAAATTAGCATGTTGAAGAGCTATTTGCATTCCTATGTTTATTGCAGCTCTATTCATAATAGCCAAGATAAAGAATCAACCTAAGCGTTCAACAGAGGAGTGGATAAAGAAAATGTGGTGTATGTACACAGTGGAATATTATTCAACCACTAAAAAGAATAAAGCATTGTCATTTGCAGCAACATGGATGAACCCTGAGGACATTGTGTTAAGTGGAATAAGCCAGGCACATAAAAGATGAATACCACATGATCTCATTCATATGTGGAATCTAAAGAAGTTGATCTCATAGAAGTAGAGAATAGAATAGTTGTTACCAGAGACAGGGGTGGGGAGAATAGGGGGACGAGGAGTATAGGGTGAGATCGGTCAACAAGTACAAAGTAAAGTTAGAAAGGAAAAATAAGTCTGGTGTTTTATTGCACAATAGAGTGACTATGGTTAACAATATTGTATATTTCGAAATAGCTGGGAGAGAGTATTTTGAATGTTCTTACTACAAATAAATGAATACAAGAAAAGAATCGTACGAGAGGATGGGTATGCTAAATACCCTGCTTTGATATTTTATACAATGTATACATTTATCAAAACATCCCACTGTTCCCCATACCTATGTACAATATTATGTTTAAATTAAAAACAAAATAAAAAATTAGGAGAATGAGTTTTAGGAGAAAGAAATCTGTGCTCAGAATCAGCTTATTTTATGAGTCATTTATTATATCTTAGGATTGTGCTAAATGTTTTACATGCATTTCTCATTTAATACTTATACCAATCCTATGGCTTAAGATTATTGTGTGTTCCTTTAGTTGCTAAGAAACCAAGGCTTAGAAAGTTTAAGCAGTGAGTCAAGGACCCAGGCAACCTAACTCCAAATCCAAAAATTTTAGCCAGTCTACCTCATCTCTATATCTGGGTGCAAATGGTATCTACAGTAGTACTTTTCTCTCAACCATTTATTGTCCCTAATGAAGGATGTTGTACTTGTATACATTTGTCATTCTTTTGAGTTCAGACTTGCTTTTGCATTTGACTTAAAACCAACTACTTGTACGGGGAATCTTACTAGTTGACTACCTTCCTCTTAATAATTTTGGTTAGAGAAAATAGCACAAAGTTTGTAGGAAGGAGAAATGAATTTCAGTGTAAATAGAAACACGAAGGCATTACATATGAAAATATCTTGAATGGTGCCTAGCACATAATAAGTAGGTTCATCATTAAATGTAAGTTAAAAAAAATAAAAAAAAAACCCACGTTGGAGAGGCACAGTGACTCACATCTGTAACCCCAACACTTTGGAACCCAGGAATTTGAGATCAGCCTGGGCAACATGGCAATATCTGTCTCCCCCACCACCCCCCCCCCCACACACACACAAAAAAAGTCAGGTGTGGTGGCTTATGTTTATGGTCCCATCTACTTGGGAGGCTGAGGTGGGAGGATTATTTGAGCCTAGGAGGTCAAGGCCGAAGTGAGCTGTGTTTTGTGCCACTGTACTCCAGTGTGGGTGACAGAGCAAGATCCTCTCTCAAAAAAACAATCACCTTAAATCTCTTTTCTTTTGCATCTATATCTTAGGAGTACAGACAGAGAGTAATACTAAGAGAAGGTAGAGGCAGGAGGAGGAAGAGGAAGGAAGAGAAACCAGAACATACGTCCAAAGATATATGAACCCGTTAGGTAGGAGATGAAGGAAGGGTTTGGGGAACAGAATCCCATATTTATATTTCTTGCCTCGTTTGGATCCTGAACACTCTAGAGGAAAATTGAAAAGATGGCTGAGTGGGGAAACTGAGAGCGCCAGAAGAGAGGAGAACTTTGCTGACTTTTAACTTTGGTGGGACCAGTCCTAAATTAAACCACACTTCATATTCTGTGAGGGATGAGAATCACTTTCTGGGATTTTTAAATGCCATCAAGTGCTTAAGGCTTTTTTCTGAGTATTTAAAAAGGCTGTGGAAATCATCCTCATTTTTATTGGTCAAGTACCTAGTAGGTCATAATGAGCTAGTTGAAACGTGAAAACCAACATTTCAGACTTGTGTCTGACTTTACAGTCTAAGCTATGATGAACTCCACTCTCCTCCACTCAGCCTCTTTCCTTGCTTTCAGGATGTCAAGTCCAAAGACCTGAGCTACACTCTAGGCATGGGGCAAAGGGATGGTGCTGCTACCAGTGCCAGGTGTGTCTTTAGTAACATTGGAGATAAAGTCCTATGTATTTCAGACTGTGTGACACATTTGGGGTTCACTGTTAATAAAAATATTCTGGTTAACTGAAAGGTATTTGTCCACAGATAGACGTTACAATGAACAAACAATTTTTCTTTGATAAAGGCACAAAGTACCTTGGAGATCATGCAATTAGAGCTTCTGCTTCATCATTCTGAACATAAATTCTCTTTGTACCAGGAAATTGTGGAAGCAATAGCTCATAGGCAGCTCATATTGAGAGAATGTTAATGAGCCACTACATACTCTCTGAGGTTGACTAACCATTGTGGAGATAATGCTGGTGGCAAAGGATATGACTATTCTAGAGGGAATGGGCAAGTGAAGCAAAGTGTCTCTTAATATGTGCCATCTACCAGCACTAAAATGGTGCCCACTTGAACTGATTTGTAAACTTGTAACATTGACTTTGACCATCTGTACTCCTGGGTATCGTGGTAAGTAATAAAGTAGATCACTGTGCAATGCCTTTTAAGGTGCACACTCTGCTTGTGGTGCAAATAGTAATTCATGGGCCTGGTTTTGAATCTATGCTGGTCTGCCTTATTTAAGAGAGCATTCAGGTTTCCATTATAGCTATGGCAAACTAAAATCTAATTGAATTCTCCAGGCATTTAATAGCATGTCTAATGCGGGCAAAGCTCTCTGCTAGGGGATGGTAGAGGTACAGAGATAAAGGACAAAGATCAGTGCTTGGTAATCCAGGGGTTACTAGCTATAGAAATTCTCTTAACTTGGTTCAGTAAATCTGAGGAACTGGGAAAGGTGAGACAGGGAGAAAAGGGAGAAAAGTCACTGCAAAGTGTGCTGACAACCTACTCTGGGCAATTGAGGGTGAATCCTGCTAGGACTCCCAGATTCTTTGTGGTACACATCAGAAATGCCCTACCAGAGAATGGGAGGTGAGACACTTAACTAATGACTGCTAGCCCCTATCAGTTGAGGACTGGCCCTGGGGTTGTCAACTCCACAGTATTTCCTGGTGCCTCCAGGCTGAGCAGGCTCTCTGAGTGCTTGAGAAAGTCTTCCAGCAGAGGAGGAAGCAGCAGGAGCTTGAAGTCAGAAACCGTAAGCAGGCTGGAAATGGTCTATCCCGGTTGCTGATGAGCTCATCTCAGCCTATGGGGTTGTTGTTCACTTATTATAACAGTTGCATGTGCTTGCCACAGAAAATTTGGTAAACAAAATTCCATAATCACATTTTAGAGATAACCATGGTTATCACTCTGGTGTGTTTCCTACCAAACTTCTTTTTCCATTGTGTGTGTGTGTGTGTGTGTGTGTGTGTGTGTGTTCTATACATGTATATTGGCAGGGTTTTATTGTTTTAAATTTTACTTTGTAAAAAACAGAATCATGAAAATGGAGGAATTTAACTGTTACACAGTCACCACAAAGTCTTCAGCTGATTCTAACAGGGAGGGAGTGTGAGCTTGGGAGAGACACCTCTATTCATCTCAGGGCAACAGCTGGACAGTGACTCAATTGAGAGCTGTGAGCTGTCCGTAATCCCAGCAACTCAGGAAATGGATGTCTCAGTCCTAAAGAGGGGAGGAGTGGGCAGAGCACACAGCACCCACTACAGTCCACCCCTTTAAGCTGATAGGATTCAATTTTTGTATAATAAATTCTGGGAACATCTCTTTAAAAAAAAGAAATTTTACTGTGTTTTTTTTTTAGTTTTTTAGTATGATTATCAAGTTGTTATATACTTTTTTATTATTATACTTTAGGTTTTAGGGTACATGTGCAGGTTTGTTACATATGTATCCATGTGCCATGTTGGTTTGCTGCACCCATTAACTCGTCATTTAGCATTAGGTATATCTCCTAATGCTGTCCCTCCCCCCTCCCCCCACCCCACAACAGTCCCCGGAGTGTGTTTTTCTTGTTGTTTCTCCACTATTCAAAGTGGCTTGATCCTTAGTATTTACTTGTCTCAGTGAGTTTTGAAGAACTCACGGTAGGCAGTACTTGAGGCCAGTGCATCTTCCTGTCTTTTGTAAAGACCTAAGAAAGTTGCAGAAATTATTCCAGATGCTTTAGAGGGAAAAGGGAAATCAAGAATCTCTGATAGTAGTAAGAGAGAAAAACATATAACCCAAGAGTGGAGGGCTGCTAGAGGTGTGAGATTCTGAAATGTGTCAGGAACCCTCTCAGTCTATGGCTGTGCCCTAGGGAGATGACCAGAGCTTGGAAGGGCAACTTCTTGGTGCTCCAGAAAGACTGGACCTGAGGCACACTGGCTCTCAGCCTAGTCAGTGCTTCCACATAACCTCATAGGAGGCACAAAAGAAGCAGACCTGTCCTTCCAAAAGTCTGGAGCCTGCTGGGGCAGCAGCGTCTTGGAATGGGGTTGAATAATGTAGATCAATGATGACTGATAATGTAAGAATGTTCTCTGGTGCTTGGCTTTGCATAATGTGCTAGGGCTTTTCCTAAGGAGGGGGACCCCCAGAAATGACAGATTCTGCTTTTATATTTCTGTGGATGTGTCCTATAATTTCATTTCACTTGATTAGAAATAAATAAAAGAAAGTGAGGATTTAAATTCTAGATTTCTGTTTCCTAGGGGATTACTTTCTCATAGCCTCCTCGGGTCCTGGTGCCTAAGTCCAACCTATTACCACTGGGATGTGGGTCACATCAGTACAGATATGCAACTCTTTCATTGTTTTCCATAAAAAATAAAACCCACTCTAAATATTTGGTCAACTTGGGGTCATGGGGAGAGACCATGTTACTCTGCAGTCTTATACCATCTTGCTATTTCTTCTCCTTCTACATCTCCCCTTTCCTCTTTCATCAAGAATGGGCTCCTATGTCTTCACTGGCTCTTGGCTGGTATTGTTCTCAATGGTCTGTTTTCTTTTTTCTTTCTTTTCCTTCCTTTCTTTTCTTTCCTCCTTTCTTTTCTTTCCTTCCTTTCTTTACTTTCTTTCTTTTCTTTTCTTTTCTTTCTTTCTTTTCTTTCTTTTATTTTCTTTCTTGATAGAGTCTCACTCTGTTGTCCAGGCCGGAGTGCAGGGGTGCAATCTCGGCTCACCGGAACCTCCACCTCCTGGGTTCAAGTGATTTTCCTGCCTCAGCCTCCCGAGTAGCTGGGACTACAGGTGTCTTCCACCATGCCTTACTAGTTTTTGTATTTTTAGTAGAGATGGGGTTTCACCATGTTGGCCAGGCTGGTCTCAAACTCTTGAACTCAGGTGATCTGCTCGCCGTGGCCTCCCAAAATGCTGGAATTACAGGAGTAAGCCAGTGTGCCTGGCCTCATTGGTCTGTTTTCATAAGTTGTTAAATTTTTTAGTATATTCTCTGTTCTTGATCATCCTTCTAAGAAGAAGCAAAACAAATTTCTCTCCTTCTCATTTTATAACAAGTTAGTAATGATCTTTTGGAGCTCGATAATACCCTTGAAGGTCTCATGCTCTCCCACAACTTCCTTAAGGAAATAGTTCTTCTAGATATGTATAGTTCCCTTTCTAAAAGGCATTCTGTAGAATAAAGTTATATATGATATATAAAACAGCCTCTTCAAAAGTTTTCAAGTTATGTGATTGAGATAATTATGGCAGAAACACCAAATCCCATTTTATTTTTCTCTTCTTGGGTTTTTGGAAGACAACATCCTCTAGCATTCCTTGCAGTTAGGTTGTGGCCATGTGTCTGCAATGAGCCATGAGCAGAAATGAAAAAGTGTTATTTTCAGGCTGAAGGATTTGAAAACCAGTGTGCAGCTCTCCAGCATTCTCTGTGTACGGCAGCAACTGGAGAAGCTATGTGTTAAGATATTTGTGTTACAAAATGGAAGCAACCTGGACCACAGAGCAGTTTCTCTAGAGAGTTCCCTGACTGAATTTAACTTTGTGGTCCAATTGGCAGAGAAATAAACACTGTTATTTTAGGGCACTAAGGGTTGGCTGTGATAGGAAGTTATCAAATAACTTCTGCATAGCCAAATTGATGGTTAAGCTTTATCCTGATTAATACGACCAACTCTCAAATCAGACTTACTGGATTCCATTCCATGCCCTACCTCTTTCTAGTTGATCTTAGAAAAATTACTAAATCTTGTTAAAGCTCAGTTTCCTCATCCTTACAATAATACCTTACTCATAGAGTGATGAGGAGACAAGAAATATGAGGTGCTTAAAATACCTGGTACAAGATAAGTGTTCAAAAAGCATTAGCTTTTTGATGATAATTATGATGCATTATGATGATTAAATTCTAAAACAAAGCTATTGGTGTAAGCATATAAATACTCCTAAACAATTTCAATGTCCATATTTTTGTTTGTATATAGAACTAATTATTCTTCTAAAGCAATAGCATTAGGAAAATTATTGTTCAGTCAATATGTTTATTTTATTTATTGAGGGGCAGTAATCAGATGTATGAGCATTAGTTTCTCACATTTGTTATCACAGAGCCACATATAGTACTGTTTTATAAATATTCTAATCTTTTGCAATCATGATTACATCTCTATCATTCCTAAACCAGGTTATTTTTACTCTTTTTTCTCTCATAGTCTGATTTGTCTTGTCATCAACTCATCTTTCTATAAGTAGACGGCTGTCATGCCTTCTTCTTGTCAGTACATGTGGCAGTGACTCCCAGACATCCCTGATTCTGCTCACCTACCTTTGCTTATGCTGTTGTAAAGGTGGTGGGGAGGGTAGACGAGAGGTTGAGGGAGGAAAGGGACAAGATGTTTTCATGGCTTAATGCCTAGGTGGCTGGAGGTTTGAGCATGACCTCACCAATGTAAAGGCACCCCAAGCTAGTTTTGTGCCTGCAGTGTGTGGGTGTGCAGTATGGAGAGTGAGATTTCAGGGTCAGCACAGAGCAGCATTTGTCCAGTGCATTTGTGGTGCTGGCAGGACATTAAGATGGAGACATCCTGTGGCTTTTTAGAAATACAGAAGTTGAATTTTAGAAAGAGTTTGCACCTGTATTTGGTAATTACTTTAGAAGAGAAGTTACAAGCAAAGGGATTGAGGTACAACAAAAAAGATTCCTTCACTTAAGGTATGGAGGAAGGAATGGGAAGCAGTTAAGGGGATAGAGAGGAGGACCATGGAAAGAAGACATTGCTCTGCAAGTCAAAAAGTAACAGTTGCGTAGAGAGTAGCTGGCACATAATAGACACTAAGTAATTATTAAATGAATGAATGGAAGGGCACTGGACTATGCTAAATAGCACACGCCATTCAAGGAGAATGCAGACTCATTCCTGGCTCTATTTTACATCTTTTTTTTTGTATTATTTGTTAATCTTATTTCTTGTTTTGTTTAGTATCCACTCCCCTACCTTAGTTTTAATTTATTTTACCTTGCTGCCTAAACTCATTTTGGAGCAAAATAAAATATTCAGAAACAAAAGTATTATTTTCAAGGCGACTATAAATTAGCATGATTTTAAAAACTAAGGAATGAGTATATTTTCTATTCTCATTGCACCAGGAGATTTCTGCCCCAAAGAACTTTATTATTAGGTTCTGAGTAAGCACATTGCCATAAGGACTTTACCCCTCATGCTTCTACATGGCATCATCATTATAAAAATAGATTTTCAGTCGTAAAATATTTCCATGTAATTTCTATCCCAATGAATAGTAAAATACAGGCACGTAAGGGCCTATATTTAATGCCATGATAAGAAAAGATTAGATAACAAATGATAATAGTGATAATAGTGGTGACTTGTAAGTATGCATGTATGTATACATATTAAATATACATGCAGTTATAAATCTTTATATAGAACATTTCTGAGGGAACCAAGGAGATGTGACTGCTTATTAATTTCTTGACAGTGTTCCTTCCTAGATATTGAAGAAGTTGGAATTTTGGTTTTTGGTTTTGGCACTGTCGATCCCACTCTTTCCTTACTCTGCATTCTACAAGCTGTCTCTCTTGACTTTCCTTCAACTAAACATCGAGGACCTTGCCTTCAACCAAGCCTGCAGGGCTTAGCCATGTCCACGTGCTGCTGCACACAGGTGGCGGCTCTCTCCTGGGCTGCCAGCCTTTAGCCATCTATCTCCATTTAGGGGTGCCGTGCGTTTTACAGCCAGGATCCAATTACTCTTTCTGAAGCCTGTCTGTTCTTTTGGCAGCCAGACACAGAAGTGGAGTGAATTCATAGGGAGCATGGGAACAGGCAAGGAGAAGAGTGGGACTATCTGTGGAGAGGATCTATTTGGTGACCGTTTCAGCCATACCCATGAACGTCTAAGCAAGAAGCCATTCCATTGTCTGGACTCTTAATGTTTATCTCTGATATAAACAGCAGAAAGATGGGCTAGAGAGATAAAACTAAACAGTGCATTTTCCTTGGACAGTAAATACTCCATATTATACCATTTTGTGTTTGCACAGTGCTGTTGACAGCTATTGGCTTAAATTAATGTCTCTACCTCAAGATATGGGTCACATGCTAAAGCAAACAGATAGGACTGAGTAGGTAAAGGAGGTAAGGTGAAATTAAAAGTATTTTACAAGTCCTCAAGATATGCATATTCACATTGCATTTCCCCCTCATTTAGGGGAAGAAAAACTGATATTGTATAGGAAAAGTGCCTACAATGAAAGAAACTTGAATTATTGCATGTCAAATCATTCAAATTTCACAAACTTGGATTCCTGAGGCCTTGTTTTTTTGGGACCTTCCTGTGTTTGAGATTTCATTTATAGCACACACTTGAGGTATGACTCTTATTTCAGCTCCAGTTACCACTAGACTTGTGTAAATGTGTGTGTGTGTGTGTGTATATATATGCAATTATGTAAATTATATAAATAAATCTCCAAATGCAAGTAAATATTGTGTAACTTAAGGATCTAACCTGGAGTTCTCAGAGTTCTTAAGAAACAGGGCTCCGAATGTGATAACTGAGTAGTCCCTGTTACTGTTTAATTTATGACAATTCCTAGTGTTGGTAATCATTTACATATTTATTTCATGTTTCTGTACTTCAATAGCTGCCTAGCTTTCACATAGTACTTTTGGAACTAATAAACCTATTCCATTACCTTGTTGGATGTGCTGTTTCACTTTTAATCTATTGTGGTTGGTTGCAGTGGCCTAATTAAAAGCATGTAGCAGCCATGTTACTTAATTTCACAAATGACTCGCTTAATATCCTTCACAGGAAGTGTGTCTTCTCTAGAACATTTCAACTAAATTTTTTTTTCTGACTTCTTCTCAGTGGACCTGTTGTTGACTGACATCTCATCTGTCACTTTGTGTTGGGTTTACATTTTTTTAAGCTTTAAGAATAATTTTACTTACATAAAATTATTTTATTAAAAGAAAAGTCTTTTCATCCTAAATTTATTATTGATAAATGCAGCCTTATTTATTAAACTAAAAGAGGAAGAGAAAGATGAGCTGGAATCTCTCTGTGGTGCCTTGGATGGTTTTGGGATTCCAAGGAATTTGAGTCAGTTATCAACACCTTTTAGTTATATCTTCCAGGGTTTCTTTTGGGTTTTCTTTCTTCCATTACACTTTAAATTATTCTGTACCACATTAACCTCTGAATCCTGGTACAGTGGAGTTGATTGTGTATGACTATCTGAGATAATACAAATTGTTAATATTATAGAAAGACTGTATTTTGCATTAGAATGCAATTTTGTGATTAAATTTGAATTTCCATGTCTGGAGTCCTGGTCGCTCTCAGTATTTCCTCCCAAATAATGATGTCACCAACACAGGAGAATGATAGGAAACAGCCTGGTACACCTATCTTACTATTTCTCCTCAATACTTCCGTTCTTTCTTATTTGTGCTAGGAGTAGATTGTACTCTTCTCAGAAATGCAGCTAAAACCAGTCCAAGTTCTAACTGATCTACCCTCGTCTTCTTTCTGTCCAAATCCCCATCCCAATGCAACTTTTTTTTTTTTTTTTTTTACTGGAATGGGGGAGAATATTAAATATTGTTTCTTAAATATTTTGACAGATGGGCTGAAAGTTTTATAGAAAATGTAACAATCAGCTTCCTGATTTAAGAAAACTATCTTAAACAAAAAGGATACTTGGTGGCAGGATATTAGGAGAAAGTCCCTGAGTAGGTAGGAGATGCAAGCTAGATCCAAGGTAGCAAAGGGTTGGGAAACTAGGGGAGTCTTAAGGTGGAAAAGCCAGGTGCCCACCCAGGGCCATGCTGCAGAGCTGCTATTTTCTAAAATTTTTATCTGCATAAATATAAGGAACACAAGTGCAATTTTGGTACATGGATATATTACATAATGGTGAAGTCTGGGCTTTTGGTGTACTCATCACACGAATCATGAATGCTATACCCATAAAGTAATTCCTCGTCCCTCATCCCCCTCCCAACACTTCTGATTAATTTGACCTCTGAGTTTCCTTCTGCCTTTGTTTCACTTGCTAAAGATTTTGTGTCCAGGAACAAGCATCTGATTAACTCATAGATCCTGTGAATTTCCACAGGAAGGACCCTGCCAGGGGGAGGGTGCATATGGAGCGGGAAAGAGTATTAGAAATTACCCTCCCATAAACCTGTGCTAATTGGCCTCTCTAAGAAATAGCCAGTGCTGATTGGAAGAGACATAGATAGGATTTTAAGACAGCCACAAATAAGTAAATAAACAAACATCTGAAAAATAATTGCTGTATCAAATAAAAATATAGAATTATCTTCAGGAGCAAAGTCTAGTAAATAGTATTTGAGGAAAAAAGCTAAACTCTGCATTCAGAGAACTTTGTAGTCAGAAGCCCAGTAAAGAGGTTGCTCATTCAAGGCTGACCCAAATGCAGGACTGAGCCCAAACTGTAATCAAGGGAGGGGGAGAGGAACTTCATCCACCTGTACATGCAGGATGTCACCCCTTGGAACCACCCACCCCACAGCTCCTTAGATTGGATCAAGAGGCAACGGAGCCCCTTGCTCCATTTTGAAGCCCCAGGCCGCTGGATCCAGCTGCAGCTGCTGTGAGATCTGAGCTCCCACCAACCCAGCTGGCTTGCTCCATATCACTGTTTATCCCTGACATCCTCCAAAAGATGAGCCCCTCTGGACTCTGTGCTTTCCAACGAACAGAACTAGATTAAGGGGCGTCCTAGACTTCTTACAAATGTTGGGAGTGTGGGGCTATAGTTTACACAGATTTCCTTATAGGGAATGTAAATTTACCCCACTTCAGCTAGTGTCCCCAGATTACAACCTCCAGTAAAAGTAAAATGTGTATCATCTCTACCAACTTCATCTCTGTGCCTACACATTGCATCCATCAGCCTTATGATCAGCCAGCTGGCACCTCGTGTCCCACTTGGCTAGAAAAACTGAACAATACATGGCATTGTTCCATTTACTAAAAATGAGTGATTTATTATTTAAAATTCAAGTATTTTATCATGCTTTCCAAGAAATTGTCTGGTTTAGAAAATCATAAAAACTGAAGAAGGAGGAGGTGGAGGAGGAGAAAAATGGGGAACTTTTCTGACATGGAAAACTTTTCTGACATGAAAAGAAGGCAAAAAAATGTTTTTGAGCAACTCTTTCTAATTATGACTCAGAAAACGGGAGAGGGGCTCTTGATCTTCATTCTTTTCCTGAGCCCTGTGGTATTGTCCAAGCCTCAGCAATTCCATGACATCTGGTGGTTCTCTGTTTGCTTTCTTTCTTTTCTTTCTTTTTTTCTCCTTTCTCTTCCCCTTCCCCTTCCCCTTCCCTTCCCTTTCTTTGGAGTCTTGCTCTTATTGACAGGCTGGAGTGCAGTGGCAGGATCTCGGCTCACTGCAGCCTCCACCTTGTGGGTTCAAGCAATTCTCCTGCCTCGGCCTCCCGAGTAGTTGGGATTACAGGTGTGTGTCACCACCCCAGCTAGTTTGTGTACTTTTAGTGGAGACGGACAGGGTTTCAGCATGTTGGCCACGGTGGTCTCAACCTCTTGACCTCATGATCTGCTCGCCTCGGCCTCCCAAAGTGTTGAGATTACAGGCATGCGCCGCTGTGCCCAGCTGGTTCTCTGTTTTCATACCATTTCCACTGAGAATGCGGATCTTTTCTAGGTCTAGGAACCCTGGTGCTGAAAACCTGCCTCCCTGGGGCATACAAGCCGTTGCTTTGTCCATGTTCACAGTGGAGTGAAAAGTTCCTTGCTGACTTAAGGACTCATACACCTTTCATTCCACCTCCCACGCTCTGAAAACCTCCTGCTAATATGGAGGAAATCCCCTTTTCTTCATGTTTTACTTCCTGCGCTCCTTCTCTTTAAATCTTCCAAGTCACCTAGCAAATCTCCACAGTGGATTTAGGCTTTTGGAACAAAATCAGGACGGATTGAGTTTGTGCAACTAACTGCTTCCTGCCGGTTCCTTCCAAGGTAGGAAGCACTGAGCCTTCAGGGGGATATCAGACAGCCTATAACCTGTGTTAGGTGGAATAACAGCCCCTTAAGATGTCCATGTCATAATTCCCAGAAGCTGTGACCTGCAGAACTATAAAATGAAACATTGCATTGTTTTAAGTCACTAAGGCTGTGGTTACCTGTTTTGGCAATAATAGAAAAACAATATACAATCCATATATTTTCTTCCTGGGTTCAAAGCCATCTGAGGAATGAGACACAGGAGGCAGAAAGATGAAGATAAAAATTATTAGCATTACTACTGAGGAAGGTGATTTGAGAAAGTGGCTTTTTATTTCCACTCTCTGTGGACTTCCAAATACTTTCTTCCTGAATCAGAAAATCTCATGCACCCAGCCACTGCTGGAGCTCTGCTAACTCATTCTCCATGAACCTTCCCCAGGGAGCGTTCCCCTTGGCTGGGAGCAGATAATGTGTGCATCCTGAGAGCAGGCAGAACCAAGAGCAGGCAAACTTAGAAGACACTCAGCTAAGCACTTGCTGACTTCTTACAGGTTCACCAATCAGGTATGTCACTGTCTTGGAAAGGGAGAGTGATGGAGCTAGGGATGCTGGACATACTGAGGCAGGATAAGTAAGACTAAGAGGTCATACTGACTTTTCTCCTTGTGTGAAGCCCGGCAGGCTCTGCATCCCTGGTACCCTTGTGTGTCAGCACCTAATTCTTCTGCAAGATAAGCAGTCCTACAGGATCCCAGCTGACCATCAGGTGATTAGAAGTACCCAATACCTAGGATAGCCCAGGAAAGGGAACAAAAAGCTTTTTTTTCCTGATGTAGCTTCTGCAATCTTCAGCCAGTCAGCACTGAAAGCCCAAGAAGCTATTAGCTACAAATTCCTGCCTTGGGGGCGGGGCAGGGACTTCTCCATGGTCCTGCATGTGCAGCTAGGCTCAAGATTTAGCTTATAGTAACCATTTCCTCATGTTAATAGTAAAAAACACACCTCTAAATGGAGATTTTATATGCTAATGATATATGCAATGTATGTGGGAGGATGTAGATACTGAGCACATGCTCCAACTGCAGGTCTGCCTTTGCATACTTGACCAGTATTTTATGAATATGCATGTACAGCTCCCATAAAGGGAATTTCTGTTAAGGTATTAGCTGCTGTCTCTCCCTTTGAGCAGCCTATTCTGCCTCTCAGAGTGTACTTTTGCTTCGCAATAAACTCCTTTGTCTACTCTTTTTATTTTTTATTTATTTTTTGAGACGGAGTCTCGCTCTGTCACCAGGCTGGAGTGCAGTGGCCCGATCTCAGCTCACTGCAACCTCCAACTCCCCGGTTCAAGCAATTCTCCTGCCTCAGCCTCCTGAGTAGCTGGGATTACAGGCGCGTGCCACCACGCCCAGCTAATTTTTGTATGTTTAGTAGAGACGGGGTTTCAGCACGTTGGCCAGGATGGTCTCGATCTCGTGATCCTCCTGCCTCAGCCTCCGAAAGTGCTGGGATTACAGGCATGAGCTGCCGCGCCTGGCCCCTTTGCCTACTCTTACTTTGGACCTGCTCTGAAATTCTTTTGTGTGGCAAAGTCAAGAACCTGAACTGCTCCACCAGCAGCAACAGTGTTATTCCAGGGTAATTTCCTCCATAAGGAGCATGAGGTCAGGGCAGTAGAGAGTCCTCCTCTAATATCAGCCACCTGCCTAAACTGGTGAAGAGAAGGAGAGAATAGAGGAAGGGTATTACTTGAGAAAGTTCTACTTTTTACAGATTGAGACATTATAAATTTGTGGTCATCATCTCCGTCTGAGGGATACAGTCTTTCACTCAGTTGGTTCTCCTATTGCAAACTGTCTCACTGCCCTCAAACTTCCAAGCCAAATATCTCCACCTTCCATTAAGCTCGTGGATCAGAGGAACAGCCTCAATTTTATGCTACAAAGTTCACAAATCTCCCTGCATTTTAATCCTGTTTACCTCCTTCTGTCCTGCTGCAGTGGAGGAGGTATCTCTCCTGTTCTAATAGCCCAATTCCTATATGCTATTCTCCATATCACACCCTACTTATTTTCCAGACCTCACACTTTTCCTAATTCTTAATTCCAGGGGCTGTAATTTCTCCAACTCTATTGCCTTACTGTAATCAGTTTGTTAACATTCTCAATTTTTTTCCATTTGAAAAAACCCCAGAAAATGAAATGGGTGGAGTAGGAATGAGGGTGAGAAGTCAGTATGATTAACAAAATTGCTAGGGTGGGGATTAGGGTGGAGGTGAAGGTGGAAGTGAGGGTAGGGTAAACTTTGAAGGGGGCCTGGGGATAATTTCAGATCACAGCTTTTAGCTGTTGGTCTTTTTTTTTTTTTTTTTTTTTTGAGACAGAGTTTCACTCTTGTTGCCCAGGCTGGAGAACAATGGTGCGATCTTGGCTCACTACAACTTCCACCTCCCGGGTTCAAGAGATTCTCCTGCTTCAGCCTCCTGAGTAGCTGGTAGCTGGGATTACAGGCATGCATCACCATACCCAGCTAATTTTGTATTTTTAGTAGAGATGGGGTTTCTCCATGTTGGTCAGGCTGGTCTCGAACTCCCATTCTCAGATGATTCGCCTGCCTCAGCCTGGCAAAGTGCTGGGATTACAGGTGTGAGCCATAACGCCCAACCTCGTCGTCTCTTGCTAAGAGTAACAGCCCACAACTTTTTTCATCTGGACCAAATCACCTCTTGGCAGTCCTGCTTTGCCCTCCATTTCTCCCTCCAGCTACTTCATGAAGGAGTTGTTGTCACTAACCATCTCTATTTTTAATCTTACTCCTCCATCCACCATAATGTGGTTCCATCCCCACCTCTGCATTGTAACTGCTTCTGCTAGGGTCCTTCATGTTGTTAAATGTGATGGACCTCATGGAAACATCTGTTATTGTTGACGATTCCTCTTCCTAAAAACTCTATTCTCTACAGTCTCTCTGGTTGTTCTGTCTCAGTTTCTTTTATCAGCTTTAAGTAGCTATCAGCTCTAGCCTGAAAAAGCTGGAGTTCTTTAGGGCTCCATTTTCATTTTCTACACCTCTCTTGGTCCATCTCATTTGATTCATGGTTTCACTGACTAAGCAAACCCATCTGTGACCCCAGCCAAGTCCCAGCCACTTGTATACAGCTTCTTGTTTGATTTTCCCATTTAGATGTTTTAACACACCTTAAAATATTTTAGAAACATGTCCAAAAGTGAACTTATCAACATCTCCCACAAACCTGCTTATCCTCCAGGTTTTAAAAAATTTTTAATTTCTGTAAATAGCTCAGATTAATTTCTGTAAATAGACAGAGACTTGGCATTTATTCCTGTTTCATCCTGGCTCTCCCTAGTCACACACTATCTTACGGAGGGTCTCTTGTAAATCTCTCAAATCTGCCCATGTCTGTTTCTAAAGGCTAGAATGCTCGTCTATCCACTTTTACTTCTTATCTGGACTATGATATTAACCTTGTTTTTAATCTTCCTGCTGTTTATGGTTTTTATTTTTGTTTTTACTGCTCTATCTTTAATGCCCAGAAAAGCCTTTGTCACCACTAGGTGTACAATATGAATGAGTGAGGTTATTCATTTTTGTCTTTTTCAGAAAGTCTGGTCTACAGGTAAAATATTCATTGAAAATCATAAGTCTGATCAAATCACCAGTACTGTTTTTATAGCTTAAACACCTTCAATGGGTATATTTCGTTCCCAAATTAAGTCTAAAACTTGGTTAAGCAGCCCTTTGCCTCTGTCCATCTTTCCAACCCCATCATTCCCTGCTCTCCTTCAGCCACTTGATTATCCCTCACTGGGCAACCTTCAATTCCTCTCTCACTTCCAGGCCTTCAGTCATGCTCTTTGCTACAAAGCTCTTCACTAGATTCTTGTACTTTGCTAACTCTTGTTTATTCTTCATCTTTCATACCAGCTATTCCTCCTTCAGACGTGCCTAATCTGAGCTATAGGTTGCTTTTCCCATTATACTCTGCTTCACATTTCATAACGCTTCTCACACCTTTGAAAATTTATGTAGTGCCAATATATTCCACACTAGCACAAAACTAGGATTCTTGTTCATCACCATTTTCCCAGCACATCCAATAGGAATAATTGCTGAATAAATGAATGAACAAATGAACCACGTATTCATCAACATGAATAATTTACATTCTCCTACCCCATCAATACAGTTAACTGTACATTCCTTTTGTTGTTCCTCCTTCTGTATATTCTATTTCTGAATTGTCATTTTTCCAGTATTTGGAGACATTTTCAATTTTTTTTCCATTCAAAAAACTCTGGAGTATGATACAAGCTGGGATGGACACAGGAGTTGGAGATGTGATGTCTGTTTTCCTGTTCGGAAGCAAGATGGTTTTGATTCCTTGTAAGCCCTCTTCTGGGTTCTTCTGACCTTGGACATAATCAAATCTGGAAAACCTTTAGGTCTGTGCAATGATTTCTAATGCAAAGTACCTTCTATCTTTTTACATGTTGGTGGCAAACTAAGGGTTAGTTTTGAAAAATATGCTTGATAAGTGCATACATTTTGAATGTGGTTTAGATTAAATGATTTCCTAAGGGTTTCATTTTTACTAGTTTTATTGGCAATTGGCTAATGTGTCCTTATATTAAACTATATAAAAGGAGTTCTAAAGGAATTGACTCGAAAGGCCATTAAATATTTTTCTTTTGAGAGGAAATTATTTGCCACATTTAACAAATCAACATCTCAAATGTAATCTACATCTTCAATGTTGCCTTTAGAGCATTTTAAACAACAAAAACCAGAAAAATCTCTTGATTATTGTTGTACAGAGCTCCTTTTGGCCTCTTGGAAATTAGAGATAGAGAGAAAGATTGGAAAGACAGCAATAAGAAAGGAAAAGAAAGTAGGGAGGGAGGAGAAAGATTCTTTTTCCTTATATTTTTATTAGTTTGCACATACCTTAACTGACACTTTAAATCCACTTTCAAGCTATTACGGAACTTTACCAGCAGACGGGTTTTTAAAAACTTTGTGTTTGGGAGATACTTTCCTTGAGGCTCTGAGGCTTCAGGCTAAGCAGAGAAGTTTGGGAGGTTACTGCCAAGGTTCAGGATAAATTACATGATGTGACTTTAAGAGCATCATCCGTGAGAAGATTTCTCCCCAAATAGCTCCATCATGAACCTGTCACAGTGTCAGAAATTTTGCAATTAATTATTTATTTCTAGGCTTAAGGGATTATATATCTAGAAGTCTCTGAAAATGCAGTTTTCTTGTATAAGGTCTCTCTGTCTCTCAGACACAAATACATGTATACCACTTACCAGTTACTAACACTAGTTAACCAAATACTTATCCTTAAGGGAAAGAAATGCAGGAAGGGGCATTCTGGTGAGACCAGCATACAACAGTTCTTTGGATGTAAGCAAAGTCAAGTCATCTTTTTTAATAATAAATCATTGGAAGGAGATCGATGGCACCCACCATCAGAGGAAGAGGCAACCAGTCAGGCCTTAAGGATAGAAACTAGGGCAAGTCTGGAAACTTAGGCAAGATGATTACCTCCCTATTCCTCAGTTTCCTTATTTGGAGACTTGGAGATATAGTGCTGACTTTATGAAGTTGTGGTGAGGATTAAATGAGTTAATACTCATGAAATGCTTAGTACAGTGGATGGCACATAGCAAGAGCTATTTATAACACAATGAAAGCAATCCCTCAGCTTGAGTGGAGAAAGCTTTCAGGAGCTGCCAGTGAGAAAACTCTGGCCAACGGAAAGACAATGGTGACTTGGGCCAGGGACCTAGTGGTGGAGGTGATGAGAAACAATCAGGCTCTGGACTTACATAGAAGGTAGAATGCCAACTGTATTTGCTAATGGATTATGTGAAGCTTGAGAAAAAGAATAAAGAATGAAGCCAGTTCAAACCAGAGCAAATGGAAAGTTGGAAGTTTCCACTTACTGAGATGGAGAAGACTGGGGCCAATAAACAGTTCATTTATACATGTGTGAAGTTTAAGATGTCTATTAAATGTCTAAGGGCAGTTGTCAAGAAATCAGCTGGGTATAGGAGTCTGGTGTGCACTAGAAAGGTCTATGTTTGAGTGGTAAATATGAAACAGCAAGCGAGAAAAATATATGTAGAAGATAAAATAATCCCCAACTACTTCTAAGGCTGTCACTGATATTAATGAATTTCCTCTGACATTCATTCCATGTTCTTTTTTGTCTCTAGCCAAAGCTTCAACTGATTGGATTTCTATGTCTGATAAGACAATCTACACCTTTATTTCAGAGGTTTCTGTGCCTTTGGTAGAACTGTCTATAGTACATTTACTGAAATCACCATTAACATTTCCTATTGGCCATAGTAAATGAAGGTGGTAGTCACAGTATCCTTCTGGCTGGATAGGCCTTGTGCAGTTCTGCTGTAGGGAAGTTGGCAAAATGGGACAACATGAAAGTACTTTGAAGGAAGAAGTGTTGGGAGTGGGAAAAGAAATGTTCTAAAGTAAGATTTTGTTTGCTTCATTGATAATTACTTACCATCTTTCTCTAGGGAACTGAAACAATGTCAAACTACACCTGGCATCATTTCTCTCTCCCCATAACTGGTGGGAGACACCGCTGAGAGAATCGTGGGCAGAACTGCCTCAGCCCTCCTCCACTGCAGCACACAAGGTCAAAGCAGGTTGTGCTTGCACTCTTCTGCTATTAATTTTCATTATCCAAAGAGTCATTAGATGAAACTCAGCCCAGTTTTTTTTTCTGTTCAGAGTTTATTATCACCACCTGACTATTAAATAGCAAGCAAGCATCAATTAGCTCTAGACACATACATGACAATTAAACTGCAGAGACACGACAGGGTTGAACAACACAGCCCCTTGGGGTGCATAATAATCTGGCAGAGACTAGAGCCCTATGTATAAGCAATAAATGCCTTTAATTGACTTCATGGGAAATAAGGTCCTCATGTCAAAACATCTGGGTCCAATTTTCTGGGCATTTAAACAACTCTCTGACTCTGGAGATGCGTAGAGTATGCCCCAGGCTGCATCCTGACTGAATTAAATCAACCTCCTTGCTCTTTATCCTTACCCCTTTCCACACCTTGCCACACCTTGCCACATAATGCCCTTCCTTCAACTCCTGGTCAGGCCCACCTGTTCTGGTTTGAAGTGATGGGTTTTTCTCCCTACATCTCATCACCCAGTCTTCCGTCATGCTGAATTTCTGGCCGTTCAATGGTCAGGATAGAAGGGTCAGATTGGGCACTTTGCACATGGTCCTTACCCCTTGTTTTGCTGAAAATGTGTACTTATCCTTCAGCTCCTGGCCTAAATGTCACTGACTTAATGTGGCTTTTGTGGACTGCCCCTGAGTGGTTAGCTGTTTTATACTCCATTTTCCCACTTCCAATCTCTGGAACAGTACTTATCAGACTTATGCTGTAATTTAACTGCTCACACATCTGTCTTTTCAACTAACAGTGAGCTGCTTGAGTCTAGAGAATATGTGGTCCTTATTTTGAAGCCTAAGCTCCCAGTTTATGAGCCATTCAGTGAAAGTTTGTAGCATTAATGAACTGATTTTTGCTTGGTTCACTAAAAAAAACTGGGGTTAGAAATATGATTGAACTAAGTTTGTATTAAACAGTTGTTACTATTTTCCTGTAGTTAATTAAACACTGAGAAATATTGGTAGGTTTCATATTCTCTCCATGCTTAGGAAGCACAGGTGATATGCAATAGAATGGTGGTTCTGTGTGGTCAGAAGACAATCAGAATTACCTGGGGGATTGATGGGAATGCAGATTGCTTGGCCCTACTTAAGACTACAGAATCCAACCCTTTGGAAGTAGGGCTCAGGAGTCTGGATGTTCAAAAAGTTCCATCACTGAGTCTTACAGACACCTAAGTTTAAATGCCACTCTAGTAGAGAGAGGGAGGGATGATGAGATAAAGTGTTCCTTTATAAATGCAACCAGCATTCATTCAAAATAAATAAGACCATTAGAGACCAGAATATATTGAGAGGTGAAACTGTATTCTATCCTCTGATAGAAGAGAGATCACTTTTTATTCCCAACCCCTCTTACCTGCGTTCTTACCCTTCCTTCAACTCTAAGGCTCTGTACATATCCTTAGGCCTATGTGCTTCATGACATTTTCCATGAGTGCCCCTAATAAAGGAAAGTGGAGTTATACTTCTGGGATTTTGGGGGTATAGGCCAAAGCAGCCTCATGGCAAAAAAATTTCTGTAAAGTCTTCAATTGTATCTTAAATATTCTTGTTGATTATGAATTCTACTCATATATGGGTAGAATGTGTGTGTGTGCACGTGTATATATACGTATATATGTATATACACATATACATTTATACGTATATATACATTATGCGTATATATACATTATATACGTATTATACATATATACGTATTATACGTATATATACATATATACATGTACACATAGACATACATATCTATACATATATATGTATTATATGTATTATACGTATATATGTGTATATACATATACACATATATACATAATATGTATATACACATATATTGTATATGTACATATACAATATATGTATATACATATATACATATATATACATTTATATATGTATGTATACACATATATATATGCACACACACAGATATATGTTTAAAATAATGTTTTAAAGCACTTACTATAAAATTTAAGTTTCAGGATTTTGTACCTATTTTTCTTTTGTCATAACTGAATGGCTACTGTTTTGTCTGTTTGAAAGGATATCATCTTAAAATATCAGTGAATAAATATTCTGAAAGGAGAAAAGATAGAATTATAAAACAAGAAAAGCTATAATAGGCATTAAAAAGGAAATGATCTACTAATTGCTTCAAGTTGTCTTTGAAATAAGATAGACCTAATTTAGTGGCTATGTAATCTTGAGCAAATGATATTACCTCTCCGAATTTACAGTCTTTCGTATGTAAAATGAAAACACCGACTATTCAGCAGTGGTTGTAAGGAATCGAGATAATGAACGTAAAACCAATGGTGTATAATAGGATATCAAAAACAATGACTGTTGGTCTTCTTCTGGCCATGAGAGAGTCACTGATAACTGGATAGCCCACCCACTATAAAAAAATCTGCAAAGTGTACCAAACACAGGAAACAACTGTTTCCATCATTTACCATTGGCAGGACATAGGATTGTGGATCCTGACAGAAGCCAAACAACAAGGCAAGCAGTATGACAATCCCAGCTTGCAGCCTGGAGGCAGTTTCTGAACTATGCACAGAGAGAGGGAACCCAAACAGGGAAAAGTGGTCTTGCTGAGCTGAGACTACAGAGATCAGAATTTGGTGGGACTAGGGCGGCTACAATTTGTGGTGCAGGATGTTAGAGAGGAGAAGGCTATCCAGAGAAAGAGCTATGGAATCTGCATAGGGGTCTCAGTTCCTTGGACAAATACACATCTGCACATCTGAAGGTGAAATCCGCAAGACCACCTAGGCGACAAACAACTTCTAGGGAAAGAACAAATTATCAAAGAGCTGATAAACTGAATAATTCCCAGAGTCATCCTAACAAAGTTTTATAAATGGTCTTGAAGGGCTTGATGATCCACAAGCAAACTTATTGCCAGATAGAACAAAGACTAATAGTATTTAAAGAAAAACAACAAAATCTGGATACTCAAAATATATTGACATTGTCCAGCATCCAATAATAAATCATTAGGTGAAGAAACAGGAAAATATGAGCAATAACAAGGAAATAAATCAATCTCTAGAAACAGACTCAGAAATTAGATATGATAGAATTGTTTTATATATCTATAGAATTAGCAAACAAGAATTTTAAAAGAGCTACTATAAATATGAACAGAGTCCTTGACTGTGGCATAATAATTTGTGATCAAACATACATTAAAATTGGATTCTTAGAAATGAGGCAACAAAATGTTTGAAGAAATTGTGGTCAAAAACAATGTCCTGATATGAGAAATACCATTACAGATTATGTAGAAGTGGGGAGGAAAACTACATTGAAAGGGGCAGAAAAGGAGTACTAAGGCTGATAATCTTACAGATGATCCCTAAAGTAATTCTATCTTGGCTGATACTGATAGTAGTGTCATTGGTGGATGAGCATTTTTCATATAAGAGCACAATTTGCCTGGAATGTTTTAACTCACAACAAAGCAGTGAAGGTAATTTTAGGTTCATTTGTGGATTGTTTCATCCAGCCAACAGATTAGAAAAGGAGATAAGAGTTCAGGGACAAGATCTGTCCAGTACCAAGATGCATGCTAGCTAGTTGGGACTTTCCTTGAAAACATGAATACAAAAAAGATGGAGAAAATACAAAATACCAGAGCATTTTAATGAAAATTCACGATGATCTGTTCAGTTTTGATTTGCTGCTTTAGGTCAGGAGAAGGCAATATTGTGGTAGAAGACAATATCTGCTGATTTCAATTGAATGGGTTGAATGTGTCTCCTCCAAAATTCAGATGTTGCAAGTGTGATCGTGTTAGGAGGTTGGGCCTTTAAGAAGTGTTTAGACCACAAGGGCTGCTTCCTCATTAATGGCATTAAGACCTTTTAAAAAGAGGCTTCATGTATCATTTGGCTAGCTTGCCATTTCATCTTCTGCCATGTGAGGCTGCATCAAGACCTTCACCAGATGCTTAATGCTAGTACTTTAATCTTGGACTTCCAGCCTCCAGAATTGTGAGAAAATACATTTATGTTTTTCATTAATTACCCATCTGTGGCGTTCTACTGTAGCAGCACAAAAAAACACTAAGACAATACCTAACCAGACACATTAGATTTTTATGCTTTATTATGAGCCCATTAATTGCATATTTGCCCTGGCCTGTTAGTCATAAATGAGTGTTATTGATTACAAGAAAAATGGGTATTATAGTGTTGATAGAACAAAAAATTTTGTTAAATACAAATGACAAGACATGTAGTCTCTTTTTTTTTTTATTCTAAAAAGCAAGAACCACATCAAATGACAAAGATAATATTTGGGGAGAATCAGGCTTGTCAAAATATACTATTCACTTACCAGCACTATTCACTGTAGCTACGAGGAAGAAGGAACCCATTGTCCATCAATGGATAATGGATAAATAAAATGTGATATATGTTTACAATGGAACATTAGTCTCAAAAAAGAAGGAAATCCTGTTACATGCTACAACATGAATGAAACTTGAGGACATTATCCTAGTGAAATAAGTCACAAAAAGTCAACTACCATATGATTTTACTTATATGAGGTAACGAAAGTAGTAAAACTCAGAAAGTAGAATGTTAGTTACCAAGGAGTACAGGGAGGGAGAAAAGGGGAGCTGTTGTTTAATGGGCGTAGAGTTTCAGATTTGAAGATGAAAAGGTTCTGGAGCTGTTTTACAACAATATGAATACACTTAATGGTACACTTAAAACAGTTAAAACGATAATTTTTTTATGTTGTGTGTTTTTTAACCACAATTGAAAACGAATACATGCATACATTATTTACTTAAAATGTACAACTCTGTGGGGATGGACATTATTTAAATCATGTTAAAAGTGTAGAAATGGGCCAGGAGTGGTGGCTCACACCTGTAATCCCAGCACTTTGGGAGGCCAAGGTGGGTTGATCACCTGAGGTCAGGAGTTCGAGACCAGGCTGGCCAACATGGTGAAATCCTGTCTTTACTAAAAATACAAAAATTAGTCAGGTGGGTGGGTGCCGGTAATCCTAGCTACTCGAGAGTGGGGGTGACAGAGGCAGGAGAATTGCTTGAATCTGGGAAGTGGAGGTTGCAGTGAGCCGAGATCATGCCACTGCACTCCAACCTGGCCAAAAAAAAAAAAAAAAAAGTGTAGCAATGAGGTTCAGAGAAATAAATGGATTTGTTCAAAGTTACCCAGCTATGTTCACAGAAGAATTAAGATTTAAGTGCAGCTATCTGACTCCAAAGTCAATGACCCTTCTCTTCATCTTGCTCCAGGAAAGTGGGCAAGTTCATCATTGCAGGGTGCTTGTGGCTGCTTCAAGGTCGCTAGACCATGAGGAAGTATCCTTTCCTTAAATTCCTTTGTATTTATCCTTTTTTTTTTTTTTTGTTCTCCTTTGAAACTATTTTTTGTTCATTTTATCTAGGAGTGATTTTTCAGGCTTACGAGTTTCAGACCTGATGATACCTTTAAGCATCTAGTCCAGAGTTTTCCACCTCTCTTGTGTGATTTGGGTAACATGGTTTTTAGGGGGTCTCTACCTAATGTCTCCTGGAAAAGCTCTGTTTTTACCTATTTAATGTATTGGAATTCTGTGTTAAATGTTCTCTTTAGGAAAGAAATCCTATTTCATTGTAAGAATATTTAATATGAGATCTATCCTCTTAGCAGATTTTTAAGTGTATAGTATTGTTAATTATAGGAACCATATTGTACAGCAGATTTCTAGAACTTATGCATCTTGCATAATTGAGACTATATGCTCATTTATTGGCATCTCCCCATTTCTACCTTCTTATACCTTCTGGCAATCACCATTCTATTCCCTTATTTTATGAGTTTGACTCTTTTAGATACATCATATAAGTGGAATCACACAGTATTCGTCCTTCTGTGACTGGCTTATTT
Source organism: Hylobates moloch (assembly GCF_009828535.3). Taxonomy (NCBI): domain Eukaryota; kingdom Metazoa; phylum Chordata; class Mammalia; order Primates; family Hylobatidae; genus Hylobates; species Hylobates moloch. The sequence continues at coordinate 85,000,896 of NW_026652290.1, read as the reverse complement.
CACTTAGTTTAATTATTGAAGGCCCATCCCATGTAGTCATATAGCAGCAGCAGCAGCAGCTTCTTCTTCCTCTTCTTCCTCTTTTTCATCCTCGTCGTCTTGTTGTTCTTCTTCTTTAGCTGAATAGTATTCCATTGTATATATATACCACATTTCCTTTATCCGTTTATCCTTCCGTGGACATTTAGATTGTTTCTACATCTTGTTTACAGCGCTGTAATGAACATTGGAGTTGTACTAACATCTCTTTGGGATCCTGATTTCATTTCTTTGGATAAATACCCAGAAATAGGATTGCTGTATCATATGGTAATTCTACTTTTAATTTTTTGAGGAATATCCTTAATGTTTTCCATAGCAGCTGCACCGTTTTGCATTCTCACCAACATTATATAAGGATTCCACTGTCTCCACATCCTCACCAACACTTGGTAACTCTTGACTTTTTGATAGTAACCATCCTAATAGTTGTGAAGTGATATCTCATTGTGGCTTTGATTTACATTTTCCATATGCTTACTGAGATTGAGCATATTTTCATATACCTGTTGGCTATTTGGGTATCTTCCTTAGAGAAATGTCTATTGAAATCTAAGATTTTATTTACAAAATATAAAAAAGATGTTGTGCTAGGAGACTAACTTAGTCTACCCATCCATAGATAGGTCAACTGCAGCCCAGAATGCCTTGCCGGGGGGAATAACTAGTGAGTGGTAAAGACGGTAAGAATTTAAATCTCTTTCATAATTTCCTCTTTGCTTCTCTTGGGGACTCTGCTCGCTAAACCTCTATAACTCTTTGCCCACGAATGTGGAACTATCTCATTCTTTTTATCCTGATCTTTGTATATGTGTTTTATTTCCCTCTCTGGAGGGTAATGTCTTTGAAGGCACATCACTCATCCTAGTGTCCATTATTGCTCGAATTAAGACACAATATTTGCACATTTATTTATTCATTTAACACACATTGTGGTTGCTAGATATATTCCTGCCAGTAACCTGAGTAAATATAGTAGTGATGGATTTAAGGATGATATGGTCATTAAACTGCATCTCCTATTATTTAACATTTTGGGGGCAAAAAATACAAGTTAGTCTTGAAGGCCAGTTTCAAAAGTAGAGAATTTTTAGAGCAGTTTCACTGTTACAGTATAATATTATCATTGGAATGTGTTTTCATGATAAAAATGAAGCTTTGCTGTATAACTACTGCACACTAACTGATCTAATTAAACTAAAGAGCTTTTGCACAGCAAAAGAAACTACCATCAGAGTAAACAGGCAACCTAAAGAATGGGAGAACATTTTTGCAATCTACTCATCTGACAAAGGGCTAATATCCAGAATCTACAATGAACTCAAACAAATTTACAAGAAAAAAACAACCCCATCAAAAAGTGGGTGAAGGATATGAACAGACACTTCTCAAAAGAAGACATTTATGCAGCCAACAGACACATGGAAAAATGGTCATCATCACTGGCCATCAGAGAAATGCAAATCAAAGCTACAATGAGATACCATCTCACACCAGTTAGAATGGCCATCATTAAAAAGTCAGGAAACAACAGGTGCTGGAGAGGATGTGGAGAAATAGGAACACTTTTACACTGTTGGTGGGACTGTAAACTAGTTCAACCATTGTGGAAGACAGTGTGGCAATTCCTCAAGGATCTAGAACCAGAAATACCATTTGACCCAGCCATCCCATTACTGGGTATACACCCAAAAGATTATAAATCATGCTGCCACAGAGACACATGCACACATAGTTTATTGCTGCACTATTCATAATAGTAAAGACTTGGAACCAACCCAAATGTCCATCAATGATAGACTGGATTAAGAAAATGTGGCACCTATACACCATGGAATACTATGCAGCCATAAAAAATGGTGAGTTCATGTCCTTTGTAGGGACATGGATGAAGCTGGAAACCATCATTCTGAGCAAACTATCGCAAGGACAGAAAATCAAACACCGCATGTTCTCACTCATAGGTGGGAATTGAACAATAAGAACACATGGACACAGGAAGGGGAACATCACACACTGGGGCCTGTCATGGGGTGTGAGGATGGGGGAGGGATAACATTAGGAGAAATACCTAATGTAAATGAGTTAATGGGTGCAGCACACCAGCATGGCACATGTATATATATATAACAAACCTGCACGTTGTGCACATGTACCCTAGAACTTAAAGTATACTAATAATTAAAAAAATGAAGCTTTGCTGCTTGTTTATGTAGCTTCTGGTGAAAGTAGAGGGAGATGGGTATAAGATGGGAACTCTGGGAAGTCCCAGACGGAGGAGACAGAGGGCTCATGGTCTGGAGTGCTGCATTCTGGATACATTCCACCTTTAAATACCTTTTCAAGTGTTTGAAGTTCAGTGAACTGAGTGTATTTTGTTAGCTGCCTTTTCCATTTGCTCCTCAACCTTGTGTATACTTAAGTGACAATGTAATCCATCTGTTTTATATTCATTTATACTGAACTCATCGAAATGTTATTTGGAGAGAAAGAAATCCTAGGACTCTTTCTTGTGGATTTAGTTAATACAGATTAATCTTCAATTCCAGAAAGAAAAAGCATAAACAAATAAATACCAGGACCATTAGGCTAATTTGTAACATAGGAGCCCTCTTGTCCAGCCATAGGCAACATGGCGACACAAGTGTCTAACCTTTATCTCTGCATGTCCTACTTCATTATCATTTATCCTTTTTGGGTGCGTGCGTACCTCTTGCATGCCCTGCTGTCCTAAAGTAGTGTTCCAACCTCATGATCTTGAATACAATTCACATATGAAGAAGTAAACTTTGCTTTACTTATTGGCAGACTGTTTATCTAACAGAGGAATTTATGCTAAGATGTTCATGGAAAATATTGGGGTGAAACTAACAATAACAAGAATTTATTGAGAGATTACTACATGTCATAAACTGGATTCACTTCTTATGTTCTCATAACCACCCTGGAAGGAGATAGTATTATTTTCCTCATTTGAAAGATGGAACTTAGGTACAGAGAGGTGGAGTGACTTGGTCGTAGGGCTTGTACATTGCAGAATAGAAATTGCAATTGAGACCATCTAACTCTAAAGGCTACACTCTTAACCACCATGCTTATTGCCTCTTATTGACTTACCACCCTCTCAAAGTGTTTGCATTTAAGCGTTACTTCCTAGGATAGCTTAATCTTAAAGAATGACTCTCATGGGAAGGAAGAGAAACAACCATTACAGATGGTTATGCAGTTATCGCAGAAAATTGGGAGCTGCAAAACAACCCTTCAGGGCACTTGAACTATAAAATCTGGTGGGTGAGTAGGTGGGAGAATTGTTCCACTTTCACGTGGGATCGATTCATAAGATAAAAAGACACACACATTTTTTCCCTTTTAAGTGTCCAGACCCAAATCTACTTGTTTCAAGAATACCATTTGTGATAGAATATTGGGTATATTATATACTGATTACTGAATATATACCCAAAGATATGTATATCATACTATCATAAAGACACATGCACACATAAGTTCATTGCAGCACTACTCACAATAGCAAAGACATGGAATCAACCAAAATGCCCATTAATGGTAGACTGGAAAAAGAAAATGTGGTACATGTACACTATGGAATACTATGAAGCCATTAAAACTAACAAGATCATGTCCTTTTTAGGAACATGGATGGAGCTAGAGGCCATTATACTTAGCAAACTAATGCAGGAACAGAAAACTAAATACTGTATGTTCTTACTTAGAAGTGGGAGCTAAATGATGAGAACACGTGGGTCACAAAGAGGGGAATAACATACACACACTGGGGCCTATGGGAGGGTGGAGGGTGAAAGGAGGGAGAGGATCAGGAAAAATCACAAATGAGTACTAGGCTTAATACCTGGATGACGAAATAATCTGAACCACAAGTTTACCTATATAACAAACCTGCCCACATACCCATGAACTTAAAATAAAAGTCAAATTAAAAAAAGAATCTGTCATGGTTCTTTCAATGTTGTACGGCAAACATATTAAAAATGGGCACTAGATATTCTAGGCAGTTTGAAATTCTGCAGCCTGAATTTTCTTTCCCTTCTAACCTCTCCTGCACATGTTAACTGTGGTCTCCCCTCACCCCCCACCAAACATGAGTATCTCAGTGTTACGATTCTCAAAGCAAGGTCTCCAGACCAGCAGCACCTGGAAACTTGTTAAAAATGAACATTCTTGGGGTCTGTCCCAGATCTACTAAATCGGAAACTCTGGGGCTAGAGCCCAGCAATCTATATACATATATCTGCCCTCCAGATGATTCTGACCTACATTCAAGTTTTCAAATGACTATCGCTGTGGATGGAGTCAATGAAGTGGAACGTGTCCTCTGATTAACCACACACTGTGCTGAGAAGGGTGGATCAACAAGAACATGGCTAGGCCTGGATCTACTGGCAGGAAACATACTTTGAAATGCAAAACATTAGATGTAAGTAAAAGTCCAGGAAGAGATATTAGAAGTCAAAGTCAGGAGTAGAAAAAGCCTTAACAGCAGTAAAATACAAAGGATTGACCTCTCTGTGGTATTCTCATGGAAAAGAACAAGTCTGACATCTGACCCCAGTTACCCAAGTTTGGAGAAGGGAGGGAGCATATGGTAGGAAAAGGCAGCTTTATTAGTTTCCTCTCATAATAACGTACCACAAATTGGCTGTCTTAACGTGGACTTACGTCTCACCATTCTGGAGGCCAGAAATCTGAAATCAAGGTGTCACCATGTTTATACTCCCTCGGAAGCCTCTAGGGAAGCAACTGCCCCATGCATCTCTTTTTGCTTCTGATAGTCTTAGGAGTTCCTTGACTTCTGGGTGCATCTTCCCAGTCCTCCATTTTCACATGGCATTCTCCCCGTGTGTCTGCACATCATCTTCCCTCTGTGTGCATCAGCCTCTGAGTCCAAATTTCCCCTTTATGAGGACACCAGTCACATTGAATTAAGACCCATCCTCATGAGCTCATTTTAATTTGAATACCCCTGAAGACTCATTTTCCAAATAAAGTCACATTCTGAGGTACTGGAGGTAAGGACTTAAACATATCTTCTTTTTGGTGGAGTTGGGGGAGGGAAACACAATTTAACCCATAACAGTGCCGTATGAGGACAGCATGGGGTTGAGACAGAAGGCAGGGGGTCGAGTGGTCCTTGGTGGACATAGCTCAGAAAACCAGAGTGAGATGATTGGTGCTCCTCATCTGACTCCAAATATGAGGCAAAGTGTCCTTCCTCCAGCTGTTAGTTAATAGCTCCCAAATGAGCAGGTGTTTGGAGCTTTTGGTGACCCTTTCTGTCTTTTCCTGTCACATTTAGATGCTACACATTCTAGATCAGCCCACGCCAGGTACCATACTCCCCCTTCCATGGAGTACAGAGAACACTGCATTAGGAACAAATATAATAATTTACATATACTTTTAATTTAATTTATAAATAATACAATTAACATATCAAGTGGACATATTACCCTCTAAGTCTCAGTTATTTCTTCCGTAGAAAGAGAATAATACCTACCCTACCTCTTGAGATATTATGGAAACTATCTGTTGAATTGTGAGTTTTGCTCCTGGTAAACTCCATAAGGAACTCCGTCACACAGAAGTGTCAAAGACTGTTAACAGGTGAAACAAGCTCTTTGTCCATCCTCAATCCTCCTCCTCACATGCCATGGGGGATTTCAAGGGATATTGAGGCCTCATATTAAAGCATACTATATAGTGCACATATACGTAGGTGGAGCAGGATGGCTTCACCACAGTGACTTCCAGCCCTTCTAGAATTCTTGAGAAGCCATGGAGAGTTAACCAAATTATAGGAAGGCTAGAAGAATAAAATTTGCTGAATCACCAATGTTTCCTTTTCCCTGCAGACCTGTACCTTTCTGACTGCCTTCTAGACCCTTCTAGATGCATCTAGACCAAGCTTGTCTAACCCAGGGCCCACAGGCCACATGAGGCTCAGGACAGTTTTAAAGCAACCCAGTACAAATTTGTAAACTTTCTTAAAACACGAGATTTTTTTTTTTGCAATTTTTTGGAAGCTCAACAGCTATCATTAGTGTTAGTGTATTTTACGTGCGGCCCAAGACAATTCTTCTTCCTGTAATGTGGCCTAGGGAAGCCAAAAGATTGGACGTCCCTGATCTAGACCGTTGTTTCACTTTGTCCTTTATGGAGAGAAAATCAGCTTTCACAGTGAACTGCCTCTTTTATGTATAAAATTCAAACCTCCTTGATGCCTTTCTTTTTGCAGGATTTAGCTATTAAATTTTCCCCAGGGTCTTAGATTTTATTGCAGCAGCCTTCAGGCACTGAACCCTTTTACCACTTGACAGTGGCGTGATTTTGCTGCCTCTAAAATTCCAGGCCCATTTGACAGGGGCAGTCACTTCTCAGTACTGGCCAGCCAGCCAGCCTGCCTGAGGCCACACCAGAGATCAGTGAGGCCTGTTAAGCTAATATTTACCCCTCTCCTTCCACCACCCACTACCTTCCCTACTGCTGCCACCCTGCGCCATTTTTCTTCCATCTTGTTTGCAGCTAGTTTTCAATTTGTAAGGTGAACCTTATACTGACTTCTGGGGTCATGCAGGCTGGAGTGAGGGTGTAGCTGTTTTTTAGTAGGAGACATGGCAGGGGAATAGCATCTGACTTTGGAATCCTGAGTTTAAATCTTGACTCTTAATTGGTAGCTGTGTGTCTTTACATAAATTACTTAAGCTGTCTGAGAAAGCAATCTGAAATTCCTAACCTTTAAAATGACAATAGTGTCTACTTTATGGAGTAATTTTGAGGATAAAAATGTACATGTAAAATGACTCACATGGTGTTTTATAGTAATTTGGTGATAACGAAAGTCAGCCTTGGCCACAGCTGGTGCAATTATCTCAGTTGTTGAGGTCTGGTTCTTACCTTGTTATGTGCTGTAGGACTATTATAATCATCAGCCCACAGTTAAGGCCCCATCTGCTAAAATGGCTTTTCTCCCCAGCCCTGCACCAGCCAGAACAAAAGCTCAGGCTGCTGTTTTTCTTGAGAGGCGTCACTGTTCCCTGGAAATGCAACCAGTCTGTTTGTAAGGATCATCTTCAAAGGATCTGCAGACCTTGAAGCTGCTTTTGGCCATACGATCATTGGTCAGTTCTAGCTGTTGACTCCTTGTCTGCAAGAGGGCGAGGAAAAGGGCAGGACAAGGAATTTGAGTGACAAGATAGGGTGAGCAGCTGTATTCTCCCAATGCTGATCACCAGCTACAAGGCAGTATTAGGCTGTTTAAGCTAGGCAAGATGGAGAAAAACGACATTATTGCATGCCTTCTACCAGAACAGCAGGAGCAACAGATCTCTAGTATTGAGGGATCTGCCTCTCTTTATTTCCTTCTGGAGTGTGAGTTAACCCCTTTTTATAATCTTGGTTTGCATTGTAAACTTCTCCAAGAACTGCTTCTCCAGAATTCCCTTTCAGATGAAGCAAATCAGAATACATGCTACTCCGCTCCCTCATTACAATTTCTTTTATTTGCATGCAGTTTTTTTCTCATTGAAATCCAGCTAGGAAGAGGTGAAGTTATGACTGGCAGAGCAGTATGCATGCAGTGCAGCCTTAACTGGGTCTTAAGTCTACTTGGTTTGATTCACTCAGCATTCTTGTTTATCCTCACTGTTGTGATTAAACTGGTTTATAAATCTGTAAGTTTCTTTCAGTTTTTACTTCCCTTCTCAAGATTTTCTATACATTTTATTCTGACTTTACTAATTCACTCAATTCCCACTAGATAAATTTGATTATCTATGTTTGTATCATAGATCACCCTTCAGATCAATCTTTTTCACTGATATTATTGTGTGACACAATTTCTCTATTAATCCCAATAAATGAGACGGGGAGCAGTACTGCAGCTCAAGTCTCCATTTAGGCAGCAGGGACTGGGTGTGGCTGGCTCCCACCATTACAGTCTCACTGGGTATCATGAGCGGACAGGGAAATAGTATGAAATTAAGATTACCTACATCATCCAAGGAGCTGGAAGGCAGGGAAACACCACATAGAATTATTGTCTGCAAGATAACCTCCCCATTCTTTCTTGAAGCCTAAAAACCAGGACCTTTTTCCACTGATGGAGCTGTTTTTATGAGCACACGGGGCAAGGTTGACATGGAATTCTGTGAATTCCAAAGGCAAAATATTGAGCTTGTGTGAGAGTGTGTGTGTGTGTGTGTGTGTGTGTGTGTGTGTGTGTATGATGCTTGTGTATGTGGTGGGGGTGCGAGATTGAAGGATAATGGCAAGAATTTGAAACTAATCTTTTGCTTTCATGCCCCTATAAATAATGGACTTCATCTGGCCACACCTCTGCCTGGCATCTTGATGTGGCCACCCACCCCACAGAGCTAACATGGGCAAGCTCACATTTGGACTGTGAATAATTGGCAATCTCCACTGAATAACCATGCTGTTATCTTCCTTCTTTTCTTTGTCATCCATGTGGCATTTTTATGAAACCACGGCTCTCCTTTCCTTGCAAGAGCTGTTTGGCTCAGATAAGTAGTCCTGTCTTTAAATATATTAGGAGAAGAAATAAAGAAAAACCGTAGTAGTGGTCTCCATATTGTATGTTACAAGTCAAAAGAATTGACCGCTGCTTAGAAGAAGCTCAAATGTGGCTCCCAAATTCCCTGCTAGTCCTTTACCCCCACCTCAATTTATCTCATCCTTCACAACGGGCCTCTAGCAAAAGTGTCAACAATTAGTCAAGAAAATACTGTGAATCATCATCAACTGTGACCGACCCACTCTGAAAAAATAACAATCCTAGTCTCTGTTCTCCTTTCACCTCTAGGAATTTCTCCAAATTCAAGGTTTAAATAATTGGATCTAATCTAGGAAGGACTTTAATTCTAGCTCTTTTATTTACTATGTTGCATGGTAATATGTAAGCAAAAGATAACCTGTCTGAAACATCATTTATTTGTAAAAAAAAAAAAAAAAAAGGGATAATATTTGTATGGTGGGTGGTTATAATAATAATAATAATATAATAACATAATAGAGACAAATGCCAAGCAGATTGGTTGTGCACTCAGAAGGAACTCAAGATACTGGTCTTTTCTCACTTTTCCTAAGTGACAGCCAGTTAGTGTTCAGGAACACCTCACATCTCAGCACTGGTGATGACCAGGAGACCAGGTGCACTAAAGCATGGGGAACTCTCACCCTTCTCACCTTCTCTCGCAGTCCTCTGCTCCTGCAGATTTCATTTTCAAAGAGGGTGCCAGTACTAAGAAATCAAGTTTAAAAGCCACTCGTCTGAGAATAATGACTAGCTATCACTGAAGGGGGTGAAACATTAAAGGTTAACTCAGTTGAAACCCCTTGTGTTGGGAAATGGGGCGTTTGACAAAGTAAGACCATGCCACACAGCGTGGGAGGGGAGATGTTGACAGAGGAATACGAGGTCTCCTCTGTCTGTAGACCTGGGCTTTGTGTCCGGCAGCATTCTTCTCAGGTTGTGTATTACACATTACAGCATCCAACAATTCCAGGAAAAGCTGTTAGAAATCCTGTCCCTACAGGAATTTACCGTAAGAAGGAGCACATGTCACACAGCAGATGAATGGTTCTACTCACCTCCCTGCAGCGAGATCTTTTGTACTGAAGGGTCCTTTCGGGAGAGAATCCCTTCTCAGGCTTCTAGAATTCCCAGGAGTCATGAAAGTCTATATCCTACTTTGACTTCACTCTGGGGTTGCTTGCTGGCTGAAAGGAAGGAGAATCAAATTTAGAAATATCTGAAAGGAAATCCAGATATAGGCTATTAATAGATGAGAGGTGAAGCTAGGCTATATCAGCTGCTGAGGTACTACCAATTATACTTAAATTAAGGAGAGGATTTTAAATAAGAGCATGAACCTAAGGCCATGAGAGTGGGAGGAATAGTGAGCTTTCAAAACTTCTAATTTTCAGAGGCCAAGGCCTCCAGCATGGCTTACATATAACAAAGCTGATTTTACATAATAAGGGAAATAAAAATTTATTTTCAGGAAAGTTTAGGAAACTAAGAAAAAAATAAGGTTAATTGTGTTTGAGGGACTATCTTAAAGTTTCAATAGTGCCATAAGAGGAAAAAAATAGAAGAATATAGAATGATGAAATTGTGAAGACTCTGTGGCTTAGGAGGCATCCCTCATTTACTGCTGCCCAAACTTCTCTATCAGGCATTTAAAATCTTCCATTCGCAGGTCTCATTTTACCTATCCAACTTTGCTGGATTTTTTATTTTATTTTAACTTTTATTTTAGATTCAAGGAGTACCTGTGCAGGTTCGTTACATGGGTATATTGTGTGATGCTGAGGTTTAGGGTACAATAGAATCTGTTATCCAGTTAGTGAGCATAGTGCCCAATAGGTAGTTTTTCAGCCCTTTCCCCCCTGGCTCCCTTCTCCCTCCAAGGTTCCCCAGTGTCTATTGTTTGGATCTTTATGTCCACGTGTACCCAATATTTAGCTCCCATTCATCATAAGTGAGAACATGTTGTATTTGGTTTTCTGTTTCTATGTTAATTTGCTTAAGTTAATAGCTCCTAGCTGCATCCATGTTGCCACAAAAAGTATGATTTATTTATCTTTTTAAACTTTTAAGTTCAGGGTACATGTGCAGGTTTGTTACATAGGCAAATTTTTGTCATGAGGATTTGTTGTACAGATTATTTCATCACCCAGGTATTAGGCTGTATTAGTCTGTTCTCATGCTGCTAATAAAGACATACCCAAGACTGAGCAATTTGTAAAGGAAAGGGGTTTAATTGACTCACAGTTCAGCATGGCTGGGGAGGCCTCAGGAAACTTATAATCATGGCAGAAGGGGAAGCAAACATGTCCTTCACTTGGTGGCAGCAAGAAGTGTGGAGTGAAGTGGGGGCAAAGCCCCTTATAAAACCATCAGATCTTGTGAGAACTCATTATCATGAGAACAGCATGGAGGTAACCACCCCCATGATTCAATTACCTCCCACTGGGTCCCTCCCACTGCATGTGGGGATTATGGGAGCTAAAGTTCGAGATAAGATTTGGGTGAGGACACAGCCAAACCGTGTCATAAGCCTAGTACCCATTTATTATTTTTCCTGGTCCTCTCCCAACTCCCACCCTTCGCCTTCTGATTGGCCCTAGTGTGTGTTGTTCCCCTCTGTGTGTCCACGTATTCTAAGATTTTAGCTCCCACTTATAAATGAGAATATGTGGTATTTGGTTTTCTGTTACTGCATTAATTTTCTAAGGATAATGGCCTCCAACACCTTCTGTGCCCCTGTAAAGGACATGATCTTGTTCTTTTTTATGGCTGCATAATATTTCATGACATTTGTGTACCACATTTTGTTTATCCAGTCTATCATTAATGGGCATTTTGTTGCTTCCATGTCGTTGCTATTGTGAATAGTGCTGCAATGAACATATGTGTGCGTGTGTCTTTATAATAGAATAATTTATGTTCCTTTGAGTATATAGCCAGTAATGGGATAGCTGGGTCGAATGGTATGTCTATATTTAGGTCTTTGATGAATTGCCACACTGTCTTCCACAATGGTTGAACTAATTTACACTCCAATCAACAGTGTATGTAGCATTTGTTTTTCTTTACAAACTCACCAGTATCTGTTATTTTTTGACTTGTTAATATAGCCATTGTGAGTGGTGTGAAATGGCATTTCATTGTGGTTTTTATTTGCATTTCTCTAATAATCAGTATCGTTGAGCTTTTTTTCAGATGATTGCTAACTACATGTATGCCTTCTTTTGAGAAGCGACTATTCATGTTATTTGACCACTTTTTAATGGGATTGTTTGTTTGATTCTTGCAAATTTATTTAAGTTCCTTATGGATGTTAGATATTAGAACTTTGTCAGATGCATAGTTCACAAAAGTTTTCTCACATTCTGTTGGTTGTCTGTTTATTTTGTTGATAGTTTCTCTTGCTGTGCAGAAGCTCTTTAGTTTAATTAGATCCCATTTGTTAATTTTTGCTTTTGTTGCAATTGCTTTTCATGTCTTCATCATGAAATCTTTGCCCATGCCTATGTTTTGAATTGTTTTGCCCAGGTTGTCTTCCAGGGTTTTTATAGTTTTGAGTTTCACATTTAAGTCTTTAATCTATCTTGAGTTAATTTTTGTATAAGTTGTAAGGAAGGGGTCAAGTTTCAATCTTCTGCATATGGCTAGCCGGTTATCGCAGCACCCATTATTGAATATGGAATTCTTTCCCCCTTGCTCATTTTTGTCAGGTTTGTCAAAGATCAGATAGTTGCAGGTGTGCAGTCTTATTTCTTGGTTCCCTATTCTGTTGCATTTGTCTATGTGTACATTTTTGAACCAGTATCTTGCTGTTTTGGCTACTGCAGCCCTGTATTATAGTTTGAAATTGGGTAGCGTGATGCCTCCAGGTTTGTTTTTTTGGTTAGGATTGTCTTGGCTAGTCAGGCTCCTTTTTGGTTCCATATGAATTTTAAAATATTTTTTTTTCCTAGTTCTGTGATGAATGTCAGCGGTAGTTTAATAGGAATAGCATTGAATCTATAAATTGCTTTGGGCAGTATGGCCATTTTCATGATACTGATTTTTCCTATCCATGAACATGAAATGTTTTTCCATTTGTGTCCTCTCTGGTTTCTTTGAGCAATGTTTTGTAGTTCTCCTTGTAGAGATCTTTCACCTCCCTAGTTAGCTGTATTCCTAGATATTTTATTCTTTCTTGTGGCAATTTTGAATGGGAGTTTGTTCATAATGTGGCTCTCGGCTTAACTATTGTTTGTGTATAGGAATGCTAACAATTTTTGCACATTGATTTTGCATCCTGAGACTTTGCTGAAATTTCTTATTGGCTTAAGAAGCTTTTGGGCTGAGAAAATGGGGTTTTCTAAATATAGAATTATGTCATCTACAAACAAGGATAGTTTGACTTCCTCTCTTCCTATTTGAATGCCTTTATTTATTTCTCTTGTCTGATTTCCCTGGTCAGAACTTCCAATATTATGTTGAAAAGGAGTGGTGAGAGAGGACATCCTTTTATTGGGACAGTTTTCAAAAGGAATGCCTTCAGCTTTTGCCCATTCAGTATGATGTTGGCTGTGGGTTTGTCATAGATGGCTCTTATTATTTTGAGATATGTTCCTTCAATACCTAGTTTATTGAGAGTTTTCAACATGAAGGGATGTTGAATTTTATTGAAAGCCTTTTCTGCATCTGTTGAGATTATTATGTGGTTTTTGCCTTTAGTTCTGTTTATGTGATGAATCACATTTATTGATTTGCATATGTTGAACTAACCTTGCATCCCGGAAATGAAGCCTACTTGATTTTGGTGGATAAGCATTCTGATGTGCTGCTGGATTCAGTTTGCCAGTATTTTGTTGAGGATTTTTCATTGATGTTCATGAAAGATATTTTTTTCTTTTCTCTTCTTTCTCTTCTTCTTTTTTTTTTTTTAAATCTCTGCCAGGTTTTAGTATCAGATGATGCTAGCCTCATAGAATGAGTTAGGGAGGATTCCTTCCTTTTCAATTTCTTAGAATGGTTTCAGTAGGAATGGTACCAGCTCTTCTTTGTACATCTGGTAGAATTCAGCTGTGAATCCATCTGGTTCTGGGCCCATTTTGGTTGGTAGGCTATTTATTACTGTCTCAATTTCAGAACTTGTTATTGGTCTGTTCAGGGATTCAGTTTCTTCCTGGTTCAGTCTTGGGAAGGTGTATGTGTCCATGAATTTATTCATTTCTTTTAGATTTTCTAGCTTATGTGCATAGAGGTGTTTATAATATTCTCTGATAGTTGTTCATATTTCTGTGGGGTCAGTGGTAATATCTCCCCTTATTCTAAATGCGTGTATTAGAATCTTTTTTCTTCTTTATTCGTCTAGCTAGTGATCTATTTTATTTTATTTTTTCAAAAAAACAGCTCCTGGATTCACTGATCTGTTGAAATGGTTATTGTGTCTCTACCTCCATCAGTTCACCTCTAATTTGGGTTATTTCTTGTCTTCTGCTAGCTTTGAGATTTCTTTGTTCTTGGTTCTTTAGTTCTTACAGTTGTGATGTTAGGTTGTTAACTTGAGATCTTTCTAACTTTTTGATGTAGACATTTAGTGCTATAAATTTCCCTCTTAACACTGCCTTAGCTGTGCCCCAGATTCTGGTGTGTTGTATCTTTGTTCTCATTAGTTTCAAAGAACTTCTTGATTTCTGCCTTAATTTTATTATTTACCCAAAAGTCATTCAGGAGCAGATTATTTGATTTCCATGTAGTTGTATGGTTTTGAGTGAATTTCTTAGTCTTGAGTTCTAATTTGATTGTTCTGTGGTCTAAAAGACTGTTTGTTATGATTTCAGTTCTTTTGCATTTGTTGAGGAGTGCTTTACTTCTGATTATGTGATTAATTTTAGAGTAAGTGCCATGTGGCAATGAGAAGAATGTATATTCTATTGTTTTTGTGTGGAGAGGTCTGCAGATATCTATCAGGTCTATTTAATCCAGAGCTGAATTCAGATCCTGAATATCTTTGTTAATTTTCTGTTTCAATGATCTGTCTGATGTTGTCAGTGGGGTATTAAAGTCTCCCACTATTCTTCTGTGGGAGTCTAAGTCTCTTTAAAGGTTTCTAAGAACTTGCTTTATGAATCTGGGTCCCCCTGTGTTGGGTGCATATATATTTAGGATAGTTAGCTCTTCTCGTTGAATTGAACCCTTCACCATTATGTACTGCCCATATTTGTCTTCTTTGATCTTGGTTGGTTTAAAGTCTGTTTGCCAGAAACTAGGATTTCAACCTCTGCTTTTTTCTGTTTTCTATTTGCTTGGTAGATTTTCCTCTATCCCTTTATTTTGAGGCCATGTGTGTCATTGCATGTGGGGTGGGAGACATTTTGAAGACAGTATACTAATGGGTCTTTGTTCTTTATCCAACTTGCCACTCTGTGTCTTTTAATTGAGGCATTTTGATGATTTACTAATTAAGGTTAGTATTGATATGTATGGATTTGATCCTGTCATCATGATGTTAGCTGGTTATTTTATAGACTTGTTTGTGTGATTGCTTTATAGTGTCACTGGTTTGTGTACTTCAGTGTGTTTTTGAAGCGGCTGATAATGGTCTTTTATTTGCATATTTAGTGCTTCCTTCAGAAGCTTTTGTAAGGTAGGTCTGGTGGTAATGAATTCCCTCAGCATTTGCTTGTCTGAAAAAGATTTTATTTCTTCTTTGCTTATGAAGCTTAGTTTGGCCAGATATGAAATTCTGGGTTGGAAATTCTTTTCTTTAAGAATGTTGAATATTGGGCTGGGTGCGGTGGCTCACACCTGTAATCACGACACCTTGGGAGGCTGAGGCAGGCGGATCACCTGAAGTCAGGAATTTAAGGCCAGCTTGGCCAACATGGCAAAACCCCATCTCTACTAAAAATATAAAAATTAGCAGGACGTGGTGTTGGACACCTGTAATCCCAGCTATTAGGAAGGCTGAGGCAGGAGAATCACTTGAACCCAGGAGGCGGAGGTTGCAGTGAGCTGAGATCATTCCACTGCACTCCAGCCTGGACAACAGAATAAAAAAGTGAGACTCTGTATCAAAAAAAGACCCCAAAAGAATGTTAAATGTTGGCCCCCAACCTCTTGTAGGGTTTCCACAGAGAGGTCTGCTGTTAGTGTGATGGACTTCCCTTTGTAAGTAACCTGGCGTTTCTCTCCAGCTGTCCTTAACATTTTTTCTTTCATTTTGACGTTGGAGAATCTAATGATTATGTATCTTGGGGATGATCTTCTTGTGGAGTATCTTACTGGGGTTCTCTGCATTTTGTGAATTTGAATGTTGGCCTATCTAGCTAGGTTGGGGAAGGTCTCATGGATGACATCCTAAAATATATTTTACAAATTGGTTCCATTCACCTATATTTTTCAGGTACACCAATCAATAATAGATTCAGTCTCTTTACATACTCCCATATTTCTTGGAGGTTTTGTTCATTTCTTTTCGTTCTTTTTTCTCTATTCTTTATGCCTATCTTATTTGAGAAAGTCTTCAAGCTCTGAGGTTCTTTTCTTCACTTAGTCTATTCTGCTATTCATACTTGTGATTGCATTATGAAATTTTTGTAGTGTGTTTTCCGGCTCTATCAGATCAGTTACGTTCTTCTCTATACTGGATATTTTGTCTGTCATCTCCTACAGTGTTTTATCATGATTTTTAGCTTCCTTTCATTGGGTTACAATGTGCCCCTTTAGCTCGGCGAAGGTCGTTTTTATCCATATTCTGAATTCTGCTTCTGTCATCTCAGTGATACCAGCCTCAGCCCAGTTCTGAACCCTTCCTGGAGAGCTGATGTGGTGATTTGGAGGAAAGAGGGCACTTTGGCTTTTTGAGTTTACAGCATTCTTGCATGGATTCTTTCTTATGTTTGTGGGCTTATCTACCTTTAATCTTTGAGGTTGCTGACCTTTAGATTTTTTTTGCTTTCTCCTTTTAATAGTCTGACCACTTTTCTGTAGGGCTGTTATGATTTGCTGGGGGTCCACTCCAGTCTCTAGTTGCCTCGGATTTTCCAGTACTTGGAGGTATCACCAATGAAGGTTGTGAAACAGCAAAGATGGCAGACTGCCCCTTTCTCTGGGAGCTCTATCCTAGGGAGGCACGTACCTGTTGCTGATTTGAACACACCTGTAGGAGATGGCTGGAGACCCTAGTGGGGAGCTCTCACCCAGTCAAGAGGAACAGAATCAGGGACATGCTTAAAAAAGCAGTCTGGCTGTGCTTTCATAGAGCAGCTATACTGTGCTGGGGGATCCCTTCTGCCCCCAGTCAGTTTGGACTCTCTAAAGCCCACAGACTGGAATGGCTGAGTCACGCGAACAGCAACGATGGCAGCCCAACCCTCTCCGCAGGAACTCCACCCTAGGTAGGTTCAACACTGTTGCTGGTGGCTGGCTGGAATTCCAAGCCAGTGGGTCCTATCCTGTGAGCTGCTGTAGAAGTGGGGCCCACAGACCGTCACTGCTCAGCACCCTGGATTCAGCCCCCTTCCTAAGGGTATGTATGGAGGTCCAACCTCCTACCTTGCCAGAGTTACAGTCACTTTTGCCAGGAAGCCCAGAGCATAAAGCTCCTGGGTCTCTGCACATGCCTGAGTGGCTACTCTGCCAAGATTCCATGCAGCTCTGTTTGTCAGACTGAAGGCGCTGGTGTAGTGTATTCATCAGGGTATCTCCTGACCAGAGGATTGCAAAGATCCATGAGAGAAGCATGGTTTCCTGGAGTCACACATTCACTCACTGCTTTCCTGGGTAGGAGAGGTTCCCTTAGCTCTGTGTTTCTCCTGGGTGAGTGGTCGCTCTGATCTGCTTTTCTCCATTCTCTGTGGGTCGAGCTGTTTCCCTGATCAGCCCCAATGCGAGTACTTGGAGGTTTCAGTTGAAGGTGCTGTGTTTACTCACCCCTTTAATTTCTCTCCAGGATAGCCACACACTGTAGTTGCTTCTAGTCAGCTATCTTGGCCCCTCTGACATGATTTCATTCTTTTTTATGGCAACATAATATTCCATGTGTGTAGGTATCATATTTTATTTATCCAGTAAACCACTGATAGGTACCTAGGTTGATTCCATGTCTTTGCTATTGTAAACAGTGCTGTGATAAACATAGGGGCACATGTGTCTTTTTGGTAGAATGGTTTTTTTTCCTATGGGTATATACTCAGTAATGGTATTGATGGGAAGAATGGTAGTTCTATTTTTAGTACTCTGAAAAATCTCCAACCTGCTTTCCACAGTGGCTGAAATATTAACATTCCCACCAACAGTGTATAAGCATTCCCTTTTCTCCATAGCCTCATCAATATGTTATATTTTGACTTTTTAATAATATTCAGACTGGTGTAGAATGGAATCTCATCGTGGTTTTAACATGCACTTCTCTGGTGATTGGTGACACTGAACATTTTTTCATATGTTTGTTGGCCACTTGTATGTTTTCTTTTGAGAAGTGTCTATTCATGTCCTTTGTCCACTTTTTAATAGGGTTATTTGTTTTTTGTTTTTTGAATTAAGTTTCTTATAGATTCTGAACATTAGACCTTTGTCCAATGCATACTTTGTGAATATTTTCTGCCATCTTTTAGGTCGTCTGTTTACTTTTTTATTTTTGTTGCAATTGTTTTTGAGAACTTAATCACAATTTCTTTGCGAAGGCTAATATCCAGAAGGGTATCTCCTAGTTTTTTGTTTTTTTTTTTTTCCCCTAGGATGTTTATAGTTTTCAGGTCCTACATTTAAATCTTGAATCCATCATGAGTTAATTTTTGTATATAGTGAAAGGTAAGGGTCCAGCTTCATACTTCTGCATATAGCTAGCTGACTATCTGCACCATTTATTGAAGACAGAGACCTTTCCCTATTGTTTATTTTTGTCAACTTTGTCAAAGATCAGATGGCTGTAGCTGTGCCACTTTATTTCTGGGATCTCTATTATTTTCAGTTGATCTATGTATCTGTTTTCGTGCCAGGATCATGCACTTTTGGTTACTGTAGCCTTGTAATATAGTTTGAAGTTGGGTAATGTGATGCCTCCGGCTTTGTTTCTTGTGCTGAAGATTGTTTTAGCTATTCAAACTCTTTTATAATGCCATAAGAATTTTATAACAGTTTTTTCTAATTCTGTGAAAAGTGACATTGATAGCTTGGTAGAAATAGTGTTGAATCTGTAGATTGCTTTGGGCAGAATGGCCATTTTAACAATATTGATTCTTCCAATTTATGAGCATGGAATGTTTTTCCATTTGTTTGTGTCATCTATGATTTTTTTCTCTTTTTCTTTTTTTTTTATACTTTAAGTTCTGGGGTACATGTGCAGAACATTCAGGTTTGTTACCTAGGTATACACGTGCCATGGTGGTTTACTGCACCCATCAACCTGTCATCTACATTAGGTATTCCTCCTAATGCTATCCCTCCCCTAGCCCCACACCCCCCATAGGCCCTGGTGTGTGATGTTCCCCTCCCTGTGTCCATGTGTTCTCATTGTTCAACTCCCACTTATGAGTGAGAACATGTCATGTTTGGTTTTCTGTTCCTGTGTTAGTTTGCTGAGATTGATGGTTTGCTGCTTCATCCATGTCCCTGCAAAGGACATGAACTCATCCTTTTTTATGGTTGCATAGTATTCCATGGTGTATATGTACCACATTTTCTTTATCCAGTCTATCATTGATGAGCATTTGGGTGTGTTCTAAGTCTTTGCTACTGTGAATAGTGCTGCAATAAACATATGTGTGCATGTGTCTTTATAGTAGAATGATATATAATCCTTTGGGCATATACCCAGTAATGAGATTGCTGGGTAAAATGGTATTTTTGGTCTAGATTGTTGAGGAATCACCACACTGTCTTCCACAATGGTTGAACTAATTTACACTCCCACCAACAGTGTAAAAGCCTTCCTATTTCTCCACATTCTCTCCAGAATCTGTTGTTTCCTGACTTTTTAATGACTTCCATTCTAACTGGCATGAGATGGTATCTCATTGTGATTTTGACTTACATTTCTCTAATGATCAGTGATGATAAGCTTTTTTTCATATGTTTGTTGGCCACATAATTGTCTTCTTTTGAGAATTGTCTTTTCATATCTTTTGCCCACTTTTTGATGGGGTTGTTTGTTTTTTTCTTGTAAATTTAAGTTCCTTATACATTCTGGATATTAGCCCTTTGTCAGATGGATAGATTGCAAAAAATTTCTCCCATTCTGTAGGGTGCCTGTTCACTCTGATGATAGTTTCTTTTGCTGTGCAGAAGCTCTTTATTTTAATTAGATCTCATTTGTCAATTTTGGCTTTTGTTGCCGTTGCTTTTGGTGTTTTCCTCATGAAGTCCTTGCCCATGCCTATGTCCTGAATGTTATTGCCTAGGTTTTCTTCTAGGGTTTTTATGGTTTTAGGTCTTAATTTAAAGTCTTTAATCCATCTTGAGTTAATATTTGTATAAGGTGTAAGGAAGCGGTCCAGTTTCAGTTTTCTGCATATAGCTAGCCAGTTTTCCCAACTCCATATTAAATAGGGAATCGTTTCCCCATTGCTTGTTTGTGTCAGGTTTGTCAAAGATCAGATGGTTGTACTTGTGTGGTGTTATTTCTGAGGCCCCTGTTCTGTTCCATTGGTCTATATATTTGTTTTGGTACCAGGATCATGCTGTTGTGGTTACTGTAGCCTTGTAATATGGTTTGAAGTCAGCGTGATGACTCCAGCTTTGTTCCTTTTGCTTAGGATTGTCTTGGCTATATGGCCTCTTTTTTGGTTCCATATGAAATTTAAAGTAGTTTTTTCTAATTCTGTGGAGAAAGTCAATGGAAGCTTGATAAGGATAGCACTGAATCTTTAAATTACCTTGGGCAGTATGGCCATTTTCACAATATTGATTCTTCTTATCCATGAGCATGGAATGCTTTTCCACTTGTTTTTGTCCTCTCTTATTTCCTTGAGCAGTGGTTTGTAGTTCTTCAAGAGGTCCTTCACATCCCTTGTAAGTTGTATTCCTAGGTATTTTATTCTCTTTGTAGCAATTGTAAATGGGAGTTCGCTCATGATTTGGCTGTGTTTGTCTATTATTGGTGTATAGGAACGTTTGTGATTTTTGCACATTGATTTTGTATCCTGAGACTTTTCTAAAGTTGCGTATCAGCTTAAGGAGATTTTAGGCTGAAACGGTGGGGTTTTCTAAATATACAATCATGTCATCTGCAAACAGAGACAATTTGACTTCCTCTTTTCCATTTGAATACCGTTTATTTCTTTCTCTTGCCTGACTGCCCTGGCCAGAGCTTCCAATACTATGTTGAATAGGAGTGGTGAGAGAGGGCATCCTTGTCTTGTGCCGGTTTTCAAAGGGAATGCTTCCAGCTTTTGTGCATTCAGTGTGATACTGGCTGTGGGTTTATCATAAATAGCTCTTATTATTTTGAGATACATTCCGTCAATACCTACTTTATTGAGAGTTTTTAGCATGAAGGGGTGTTGAATTTTATTGAAGGCCTTTTCTGCGTCTATTGAGATAATCATGTGGTTTTTGTCATGGTTCTGTTTTGTTTTGGATTATGTTTATTGATTTGCATATGTTGAACCAGCCTTGCCTCTCAGTGATGAAGCCGACTTGATCGTGGTGGATAAGCTTTTTGATGTGCTGCTGGGTTTGGTTTGCCAGTATTATATTTGAGGATATTTGCATCGATTATTTCTTCTAGCAGTGTTTTGTAGTTCTCCTCGTAGAGTTCGATCTTGGTTGGATGTATTCCTAGGTTTTTGGTTTTTTTTTCTGGTGGAGGGTGGCTATTGTAAATGGGATTGTGTTCTTGATTTGGCTCTCAACTTCAATGTTACTGGTGCCTAGAAATGCTACTGACTTTTGTACATTGATTTAGTATTCTATAACTTTACTGAAGTTGTTTGTGAGATCTGGGAAACCATTGAGAGAGCCTTTAGGGTTTTCCAGTGATTCTTCTTTTTCTATCTGATGCCTTATATTTTTCTTGGCTAGTTGCTCTGACTAGGACTTTTAGTACTATCTTGTATAGGAGTGATGAGAAGGCCTTGTCTTATTACATTTCTCAAGGGAAATGATTCCAACTTTTGACCATTCAGTATGATGTTGGCTGTGGTATCCTAATGATCTAATTTCAAACTTTGCTTGACAGATATAAAAACTGATAACTAGAGATTTTAAAAGATGAGTTACTCTCACATAGCTGGTTAATATTAGAGTTGACATAGGCAGTAAAATCTTCTGTGAAAATATATTTTCATTATATTATTAGTAAAGATGCTTTTATTAAACAGTATATTTGCACATACAATTGTGTGTGTGTGTGTGTGTGTTTATTCTTGAGTAGTGACTGTGGTTGATTTCTATTTTCTCCTTTCTGATTGTCTGTATTTTCCTCAATATGCTTATAACACTGTTGGTTGCTTTGAATAAAAAGGGAAATTTGGTGGTGTATGACTGGGAAGTCTAGGGAAAGTGTTCAGGAACAGCCAGAGCAGCAGGCTCAAAGCAGGATGCTCTTCTTCATTAGGTTTCTTGACTGCATTTCTCTGAATGTTGGCTTCATTCTCTCTCACAGATGATGATTTTCTTTCATGTGGCCAGAAAACATGGCCAGTGACACTAGTTGTCATTTTTACTTCATAACCCCAGAAGAAAGAATTTCTCCAGTGGCTCCTTTGAATCACATGACCCGTGTAGATGCATAACTTTGTTCAGGAGAGAGGGACCCTCACAGACGCAACCACATATAACTCTATGTTAGACACCCCTGGGAATACTTTATTGAGTGGAGGAAGAATTAGTCCACAGATGAAGGGAAACCAAACCACATTTCTACCATGACATTTATTATTTTTGCAGTAGAATAGAATATAGTTACTTTAGGAAGAAAATAGTCTTCTGACTTTCCTAGTCTCTTCTCACCAACTCATAGAGCCTCTCACTTTACTATCCTCATTACTTTCTACTTCCACAACACTTACTCCTGCCTCTGTAGTGTTGCTGGGATTCCCTCTGTGGTTGAAATGGCTTCCTCCTTTCTGAACATGGACCTAAGTACAGAGCTGGGTTCTAGTCCAATCTCTGCCATTAACCACTTTGTGTGAGTTGTAACTGTAACATTATCTTTGGGTTTCTGTTCTCTTTACTGTATAAATACATAAGATGGGAAAGGACTCAAATAACTAATACACAAGACCTGAGCAAGGAGACTCCACATAAGGTATCTCCCATTTTCCCCAATAGAAAGTAAACAGGCACACAAAACAGATTCACTTGTTATAATATGTTAACTTTTAAGCATCCAAAAAGATAAAAAATATATTTATTTTTTATTTATACAGACATATTAAAATAGCATATTTCAGAAAGAATTAGTAATACAGTATTTTGTACTGTCATATTTCATAATGTTTTAAACACATAAATATTTGGCATTAACATCCTCAGTGATGAAGCTGCTTTTGAATCATCTAACAGTTTTCCAGAGAATGTCATTTTCATTTCCATGTAAGGTTTTTTGAGCAATAGTCCTCTGGAATCTATATATGATCCAGATGCCTTTACTGGCAGTTATTATCTCTAGTCACAAATATCCTTAAAAAACATTAGTATGCTTGGTTTTTATTCATTTTGGGAGTGTGTGTTTGTGATAGCCACAACATAACTTACTGTGTTTATTTTTCTTTTTTCTTTTTAAGACGCAAATATATAATCTTTATTTTTATTTTATTTTATTTTATTTTTTTAATTTTTTTATTATTATACTTTAGGTTTTAGGGTACATGTGCACAATGTGCAGGTTTGTTACATATGTATCCATGTGCCATGTTGTTTTGCTGCACCCATTAACTCGTCATTTAGCATTAGGTATATCTCCTAATGCTGTCCCTCCCCCCTCCCCCCACCTCACAACAGACCTGGAGTGTGATGTACCCCTTCCTGTGTCCATGAGTTCTCATTGTTCAGTTCCCACCTATGAGTGAGAACATGC